>NC_141022.1:16316666-16657500 GCF_052040795.2 Danio rerio
TTGAAACTCTACTAATGAAAAAGAATAAATGAAGTCATTGTGATCAATATATATAGAGATAAAGGAAGTATGGAGTAAAAGAATGTATTAATAAACAAATAGATTTACTAAATAAGTATGAATAAATAACATATAAGTTAGTTCTTTGATTGAGAA
The DNA here is from genome assembly GCF_052040795.2 of Danio rerio. Classification (NCBI taxonomy): domain Eukaryota; kingdom Metazoa; phylum Chordata; class Actinopteri; order Cypriniformes; family Danionidae; genus Danio; species Danio rerio. The sequence goes on from NC_141022.1 coordinate 16,316,823, forward strand.
TAAAATAGAAAAGGAAAACTTGAAAAATTAATATTGATAAATTGAAGATTTAATTATAAAATGTGTAACAAAATAAGCTTTAAAATGTATAAGAAAACCAAAGAGCTAAAAACTCAAATTACAGAAAGGAAAAATAATAAAATAGAAATAGAAAAAATAAGTCCACTGTTTCAAGGATAAAAATAGACGTTTAAAATATGCTTACAATATAGGCACATTGAACAGATAAGATAAAAAAGCAGTAACAATTTGAAGAAATAATTGACTTTAGAGAATTTGTTTGTATTTAAGGGCAATACAAATGTTTGTTTCATCTTTCGCAAAGTCAGCTATAGGGCTGCACGATATTGGAAAAAATTGACATTGCGATATTTTTTTCCCCTGCGATATTTTATATATATATATATATATATATATATATATATATATATATATATATATATATATATATATATATATATATATATATATATATATATATATATATATATATTTACTTAAAACTAGGGCTGTGACGGTCACCATGACAACCGCGTCACCGCGGTGGTCATTGCCACCTCGGTTGTCCATTGCCACCGGCCGTAGTACGTGACGTCACGCACTTTAAAACACAAATTACTGCATTAATTATGTTGCCAAGTATTACATATCTGTTAGAATATAACATTAGGCGCGATTCAGCAAGTTCAAGTTCAACCATGAATCTTGTTAGAAAACGAACTCTTACATCTGGGAACATTTTGGATTCGTGCCGACCGAGAAAGGTGAACGAATCAATTTAAAATAAGCTTTTTGTATGGGGGTTTTAAGTAAAGTGTGTTTTAATATTCACTGCTGAGTGCTGATAGTCCAAACACTGAGGAGCAAATCCATCGATATGCAGATCCACGGGTCCCGAACCATGCAAGCTAGTGGCGATTGACGGCGAGGGAAAAAAAGCCATGTAGGCTTAATCAACTCCTGTCTTCTAAACGCAGAAGCCCAGCTCAGCCAGGCATGGCAGAGGCATTTGCAAAAATGGCCAGATACAAAAGAGAAAGTGATAAATGGAAGACATTGACGAGAAATTGAGCATAGGCTATTTGGTAACTACTTAAGAACGCGCCGCTCCGCAGAGTAGAGAAACCTGCGTTGCGGGAAATGCGGGCGGCGGAACAGAAGGAGAAGCCCTCTCTCGCATGGTTGTGAAAAAGTAGCCTGTCTGTGCATTTTCGCTACAAGCACACCGTCTGACAGTGTATTGCTGGAAACATTATAACCCCATTCTTAACTTAAACCGGACAAAGTCAACATGTTAGTTTTTCTGGCAAATAATTTAAAATATGACTACAAAAGGTGGAGAGAAACTACGCTGTTTTTTTAAACATCTGACTTATATTGTTACTAGGTTAATATTTTCTTTTTACTTATAATTATTAATATTTATATTATTATTACACTGATTAGTAAAGTGCCATTTAGACTATTTGTTAAGTTCTTAAAAATGTAACTTTTTATTATTATTATACAGTTTCAAGCAGTTAAAGTAATTTAATATTTAACTACAATATTTATAAACAGTTTTGTGTTGTTTTATAAACAAAAGTTCAAAAATAAACTTGTACGTTTATACGGATGTTTTATTTATTAATATTTAATTAAGTTATTCCTTAATTTTTACATAAAAGGTAAATTAACTTAGGTAGGCTACATTATTTGTTGATGTACAAGATCGAGGAACATGTTTGCCAGTAAATAATGTTCGCACCACTTAAAAAACAAAAAAAATGAATAACTTGCGAAAAGGATGCAATAAAAAATGCAAGCGATTAATCATTCTTCACAATCGGATTCGTTCGTGCAATAAACCGAGGCTATATTGCGCCGACAAGAACAAGCCCTAGAACTAAGTCTAGAGAGAGAATTAATACTAGTTAATATTAATGATTGTAAACACGAACTGCGTTGTATGATAAACGCATCACAATGATGTCGTGATCTTTGCTGAAAAACTGATATGTTATCGCCGTCTCCCCAGCCAGGTTTTCATCTGCTTTTTTTCCCCTTCTTCTGGATACAAACAATAAAGTATCAGCGCCAGAACAGTGGTTTAAATTATATTTTACTCTCCTGATTTCTTTTCTTTTCATTAAAAAATAAATAAATGTTTAAAGTTTTGTATTGCATAGCCTATATGTTTTTAAAGATTATCATTCAGCCTACCTGCAGCGCATGAGGTTGTGTGCTGGGCAAATCCCCTTTACTCATGCTACCCATTTCATTTATGACACTGTAAACTTGACTTGGCAGGCTGATCATCTTTAAACTCAAAAGGTGTTTTTAACTTGAGACTGCTTCTGCATAATGTGATGTTTCTTATTACAACTGTTAGCGGTGTCAAAATTAAAGCAAACATTAAAAAGGGTTTTATCAATTGTATAGTTTAGTTTTAATAATAGCTAATGTATATAATAAATTATAATATTGATTATTGTGTAGACTACAGTGTTCAACAAAACAATTTTATTAGGTTACTCTAATAGACCAAATCCCTAACTGAAAAACGAATGTGAAAATGACAGGCAGTTGCGTCTTTGCTAAAATTAATTTACCGACAAATTTCTTTTGCTTTTTTCCCCTTTATAGATCAAAAGAGCTGTATTTAAAGAATGTTTTCACTAAAACATGAATTGAATGCCCAGTTCTTTCCCGTGTGAGTTTAGTGCGCCTCCGCCGCGTCTGCGTTTTTAAAGTTACAGGTGCACCCTGACCTGACGCGGGGACCAGATCTCTGTATTGCTTTAATTTCTCAATTTTCATAACTGCATTGCATTTTCATATGGTAAAATATCAAAATGTATGTGCTGAAAGTAGTAGGAATGACGGGAGTGTTAGTAATCAATAACAGAAAGAACTTTTACTTTTGAGTGAACTTCTGTCACGTGTTATTTTAGTATGATAAAATAAACAAAAATAGTAATGCATAAAAGTATTTTTCGCTCTGCCAAGCCTTCTCTGTTGCTGTATAGAGAAGCAGCCTGCTCAGTCTCCTTACCCCGGCCCCACCCCGCCCACCGACTCCTGAACGTCTCACTCACTCACTCACGCGGGCATGCACTGCGCTCTCATGAGGACACGCAGCTTTTGATATAATGTTTTTCTTGTTCCCAAATACAAATAATTTATCAAGTATTGTTTGAAATAAGTATTCGTAAAAACACGCTATTCCTGCTTTTCAGGAATATTCCGGTTCGGCTCCACCCATAATATATAGCCTATATAATTTTTTTTTTTTTTTTGCATCGCACCCTCCTGCGATGTGACTATCGCGGATGCGCACATCGCGATTTCGATGCTGAAACGATATATCGTGCAGCCCTAGTCAGCTATATCATTTATTTGTAGTAAAGTACAGTGATTCAGATGAAAATCATAGAAGCTAGGTAAATGTTAAAGAATGCGTTAGAGTGAGTTAAAAAATAAATTTTAAAGTTTATGCAGTAAGAAGCTAAATTGATAAGTATGCATTGCACTTCAAAAATGAAAAATGCTTTTAGTAAATAAATATGTGAGTTTAATTAATAATATGAACCCTGAGCTATAGCAGTAATGATTTTGAATAGTTAAATCAGATATTGGGCCACCATGTAATACTATTAAATTAAAACAAGTATGGAAAAACAGATATGGAAAAAAGAAATACAATACTCAATTATGTGGCAGAGAAAATAAAAGATAAGATAATGGCAAACAGAAGAAACATTTGATGTAAGCAGTGAGGAAATAAAAACTGAGTATGGAAAATGTTAGGGAAATTAAAATACTATGTAAAAATGACCGGTTAGTAGAGAAACACTAGCATAGATGAGGAGAAATATAAAGTAAAGCATAATCCGAAGCTAAAGAAATTTATCAGAATAACAATAAAGAAATAGAAAATTAAACATATTTACATATGATAAAATGATTGTGAATTAGAAAAAATAAACTGTTAAAACCCTAAGGGGAAGAAAATAGATGAGAGGAGTCTCCATTTGATGGAAAAAAAAATGGGAAAGAAGAAAAGACTTTTATAGGTCATGAGCTAAATTCCATATATCACTTAAGAGGACATAGGGATGGACTTTGGGGGACTGTGGTCTCTTACCTACCAGACATCTCTGAGTGTACTGGCAAATAGAAAAGGTGTTTGAAAAATACAATTGACAAACTGTTGGCTGTGGACATTTGTGAAAGCAGTGAGGCAGGCACTGCATGCCCAGGAATTACTGAGGTCTGGAAAGGCAACTTATGTTCAGAGACACTAAAAAGAGGCAAACAAGCTAATGATGAACTGATCAAAGAGAAAAAGCTCTCCACCAGAACTTTACATCAGCTCAACGAAAGAAAAGATGCCAGCACTAAGAGAGAAGGGGGAAACACTGTGCCCTGATATGGACACCACAGAAAAGACTGCACCAATCTATGAACCAGTTGTCTTCTCAGGGTGTGAGGAGGGAGAGTATGGCAGTCCATCTCAAAGCAGTCTACCTATAGTCCAAATTGAGAACAATGTGACCACTCAGAGGGCAAAATAAGAGCAAAAGTGTAGCTACCCATTATTGTATCAAATCAGACTCCTGTCAATTTGATAAAAAGAAAAGTATCATGTAAACTGTAAGAAAAGTCTTAGATGATAATGTACAATAAAACTTTAAATGTGTAATGTTGAAATGATAAATTATGAAGAATGTTAAATTATTTTGGTTCATTTTCATAGGTTAACTCATAGAGATTATTGAACATAGGATGATAAACTACAATGCATGGTGGTGATAAAAAAAAGACAATAAAGACAGTTTTTGATAACTAAAAAATAATAATTTGGGTTAGAAGCTGATGGAGTTAAATATTTAAGTTAAAATTAGGGAAAACTTATTGTGAGTAAACTAAACCAAGATTTGGGAGAAAAATTATGTCAGAGATTAAAACAGAAAAGTGATTTAAAGAAGAGATAGAAACACAAAAAAGTAAAATGAACTCACAATACTGAATAGGTCAAAAAGTAACAATTGTAAATGTACTAAAAGAATATTTGAAAGAGAAAAGTGTTTAAAAACAGGAAAAAGGTTGTTTTACATATGTGAAGAAATAATTAAAAGCAAAAAAAGAATTAAGGACTAAAGGAGAAAAATCAGATCAGCTAGACAACTGATAAAAAATTACAACAAAAGTTTATGAATAACCAGTTTTGATGTGAGAGCAGGAAGGAATTAGGAGCTGAAAATGCTGAAAAGTGAAAAATGCTAATTAATAGAAAATGCAAAATAAGAAATTATTTAGGTAAGTGTCAAATTTTAATAATGATTAACAGTTCAGGACATTAAGTATAGAGTCACAACCTTAATTAGATTATAGTACCAATAAACAATGTATTAGTCTTATGAACATGTGTAGCATCAAAGGGAAGCAAAAAAGACAGGTATGATTTTTGTAATAGGAAGTACAGATTGTTGATACAACAGCATTTCGAGATATTGGCATTTGAGATATACATGGTTTGAATCAAGGGTGGAGTGGTAAGGAAAATTGAGCAGCAAGGATAATAATCTCCTTTTTGAATGCAGTGATTAGTGAATTGTTGTCCACATGTGACATCTGTGAAAAGTAGAATGTGAGTAAAAGATCAGCAATAGGCCTAAGGGGATATTCAAGAACTTGATTGTGGATGTTGTGAAATGATAAAATTAGCTTAGGGCAAGAGATACAAACTTTTGGAAATAACAGTTGTGGTAGATGAGTGAAGGTAATTCCATCAGCAGAGCAGGGAAGAGGAAACAGTTACTATATGTAAGACAAGAGAAGTAAGTCTCCTATTTGGAATACCTTCAGAAATAAGTTTATTGTGTCTGCATTTAAAATAAATTAGAGTAATTAAAGTCAATTAAAGTGAATAAAGGTAATTAAGTAGATAAATAAGTGGATATGTGATTCAGTGAATAGATAAGTAAATGTATTGATAAAGAATTGGAAATCAAGAAAATTGAGCAATTACACATAATTGTAAGGAATGATTGAAAGAGCTGAAGATGATACCTCAAGGCCTAGTTTAACAAAATATGTTAAAATAATATACTCGACTGGATTGATTTGTTACCTTATGCATTAATAAGTGATTGCATGAAAACTGACAGAAACAAGCAACTAACATTGCATGAAATGCTATTGGGTCGACCCTTGCATGTAATTTCCTATTTAACCTTGTGGAATGTTTGGAGAACATTTCTAATGCATTGGAAAGAAGTTTGGTCTTTTATGAGGAAACTAACTGCCATGTGCAAAGCGATATCTGTACAGGAAACCAGAAAGGAGCAGAAGCAGGAGATTAATCCGGTGATCGAGTATATCTGAGGTGCTCTGGAGAAAGTGGAGTGAAATCAGGAGAAACGGACCTTATGCCAAGGTTGCCAAAGGGGATGCCATCAACTGGGTACCATCGAAGAGACTGCACAAGGGTGCCAAAGGAAAAAAACTCTAGCAAGAGAAAGTTAACAGGAAACAGAGAAGGCAGAAAATCCCAAAGCTTAAACCAACGAAGTGCAAAGTGTGGCAGAAGGAGGTTATCAGAACAGTTAAAAGAGTAATTCTGATTATATACCTGAGTGAGAAATACAGAAGATGCCACAAGTTCAAGTGATGATAATCACCACAACTTCAGGTTATAGACTCTCAACATAAAGTCTCTAGCAACACTTTTTAAGGCCAGAATGAACCAAAGAATGCTCGCAAGTCTGTGCCAGATTTAGGGTCAAAAAGATGAACTAGTGCTAAAAATTTTCATAGTTTAGATAAAGAAGAGGATGAATAATGAGGATCCATGCCTTGGGTGTTAAGTGCTAGTCAACCTCTACCCCAAAACAGTGGCTCTCTACGATACGCAAAGTATCTGGGCTGAAGATCAACGTACTCTACTGATTATGTTTTGTGGGTGTTAGATTAGAATATTGTGTTGTGACCATAGATTGGGAGATTGTGCATGTTTATTTTTTTGTTTTAGTTTTATTCTTTACTGTGTGTTAAATAACCATGACCCCCAGAAGCAAATGTATAACCACCTGTACGCTTAAAACATTACCTCTTATGATAACAACAAAATAGAATCAAGTCTTTTACTGTGTCCTCGTCAAAACAGGACATAGATGTTTGGCTTGTTTCTATTCCAAAGTGCAATTACATGATTTGGTCATTTGTAATAATACTGTGACATATATTTGTCATTAGGTAGTATGGCTAAGGGCTAGATCATGGAGTTGCACTATGGGCCAAAAGCAAGAATATTAAGACTTAAAGTCTCAAGAGGAGGGATTATATGAGGTGGATTTTATACTCTTTAAAGTGTGAAGTTAATCTATATATTCAAATTGTATGCATATAATCTGCTTGTAGACTTGCATACCATTAAAACAATTAAAGTGTTATGCAGAGTTAGAAAGGGGAAATGGCCTGAGGAAACAACTAAGGGTAATAAAAAAAGGGATGAAAAAAGAGTGGTAAAAAGCCTGAGGTGTCTCAGGAAACATATGTCAAAGAGGTGGAATTTGGGTTCAGGGGTTAAACTAGGAGGGATCTTGTGTAACATATGGAGAACAAAGGAAAAAAAAACTGTTGTAAAATACTATTTAAGCAGGCCAGCACATGAGTGAGACAGAATTTTTCAGACAGAGATGCTACTGGGGGTCTCCTGAAAGTTCTCCTTTGTTGTCGACAATAAAGTATATTCTTCTGATATTCATAACCTCCAGACTGAGTTTGATTTAGTAAGAGAAAAACCAAGAAAACCCCTACACCTCCCGTCCCCTTTCTTCCCAGAAGTGCACAGCAAGCACGCAGTCTTAGAGGGCACCTTTTTCTGCCCAATCTGTGTGTGCTTCTGTCCTCACCATCCTTAAGCCTGTTTTATACTTCTGCGTCAAGTGACCGGCGTAACCCACGGCGCATGCAACGCGCGTGGCTGTGCATTTATACTTCTGTGCGCTGTCTCTGTTGGTCTGCATTAACACTTCCGAAACGCTAGTTGGCAGTGAGGTGTAAATCTTCCTCTGTGTCGAGTTTCTTCGCTGCTTTTTTGCGTTTCCTGAACACTTCCGGGATGTACAAGTGGCTCAAACTTGCTCATTTTGAGGCAGGAACCGGCGGACGTGCAACAACTTTAACTATGAGGTAAACACAAAAACAAAACTTTCCATTCGGAGCTCCTTTACGGGACTCCACACTTGTAAACAACCTCTCACGCCATTCGCGTGGCTCTCGGTCCCGCCCAGACTCGTCAGTGATACCAAGCCGACCAATCACAGAGCTTACGCTACGCGTCGTTGCGACGTGTAGTTACATTTTTTGAGAGGTGCACGTCGGTGACAGCGACGGCCACGGCGAAGGGCTATGCGTCAGCGCCGTAGCATACGCCGGCGTTTGACGCAGAAGTATAAATCAGCCTTTATAGGATGGTATCAAGGATGGTATCAATCCAGGCCAGAGCATGAGCTCTGCTCCGCAACCGGCTATGCTCTTTGTACCACCAAGTTGGCTGCATGTGCCCTGAGAAGAACGATGGTCACATTAGTGGTTCAAGAACGCCACCTCTGACTAAACCTGGCTGATATGCATGATGTTGACAAAATTCCATTTCTTGACACACCCATATCCCAGGCTGGCCTGTTCGGTGACACCGTCAGTGAAGAAGCAGCCGAAGCAGATGGGTGAGGTCATCTATCGACAGAATTGTAAGACTGCTCCCCCGGGCAGAGCCATACCACATCCACTGCTTTTCGCCGAGGGCACTTGGCTGTGGCTTTAAGATTGGCTCCGCTGCCTCTGACTGCACCTCCAGCCAAGCAGAAGCGCCAAGCATCCCGCAGTCAATCAGCACCCCTGCCCCAGGGCGCCACTAAGTGGATAATTAATTCCTGTTCACCTCTCTTACCCATTTGGAGATCTCTCTTAGGAGAGGTCTGCTCAATCCACTCAACTCAGTATTTTTAAGATTTCTGTCCAGGTAGAAACCTCTACTGGTTGCGTTGGCATTGGTCCAATGGGCGGGTATCTAGAAGCATTTTCAGTCAGCGAAATGTGTCAGCATTATGGGCCGGCCCACTCTCATGTCTTTCTGAGACCCCGGCTCACCTAGGTGCCCTAGGTTCCTACAGCGTTCGTTTTAAACTATGTAGTGAACCTGCAAAGCACTGCCCACAGAGAAGGCAGACCCAGCCCCTTTATTGCTGTTTCCTGTTTGCGGTTCACGTATTTTACAGACGGTACTCAGTAGATCCTTTGAGCAGCTATTTATCTGTTACAGTGATCAGCAGAAGGAAAGTGCTGTAAGGTTTCAGAAAATGTCTCCTAAAAGTGGAAAAACTGTGCTATCCTCAATAAAGTTGCAGTTTAAACCACAAAAAGGAGTACATTAGCCCTGAGGCTAAAGTTTATTTCATAACTACATTAACAAAGAAAATGTCTTCTTTACAGAAGTATATTAGTCTAAACTGTGCATAGTTTACTTAAAGTTGTAACTAAGTAACAAGGGGAGGTACATATCTGTATTTTCCCCTTGAAAGTATGGGGTAAAATTGTTTTAAACTAAATTATCCCTCTCTGGGAAAACCACCTAGTATTAACATTTAATCAGGAGATTAATTCAAATGGGCATGTACTCAAAGTTGTGTGCAACATTAACTTTGGCAGAAAATTATGTATAAAATACAGAGATGTATCGTAAAATTTGATCAGCATTCCTAAATTTTCATTGCTAAATAAAAAGCACAGCATTCAAATTGATGAACTGATGCTTCAAACAGAGATCTGACCAGTGTGAACAATAAATATCTCAGTAGATCTGAGTTTCCTGAAACTCACATTATGGCAGACTGAAAGTTCAAATGCAAAATAAATTTTAAATCATATGCTAAAATCTGAACATCAATGCTCAGTTTATCTGAACCTTTTGCTTTGCAAAAACATGATCATGATAATGATATGTCTTTGTAAACCAGTACAAATTCTAATGGCATTTCATTTGATGCCAATTGTAAATCCTGTCTGGCTAAGACCATGTATGGAAAATTGAAATAGCACCATCTATTTTAATATAATTTGTGTTTCTCTCTGCATTTATTTCACCATTTAGGTGGATTACTGCCTAAACCTGCCTGTATCCAGACAGAACACACAGCTTGATCTGAGATGGGTGATAAAGGTATTTATCACACCCAACAAACACACTACCACATGTCTCTCTGCATGGCCTACCAGTATACCGCTACTTATCTCATGCACACATGCAGTAAACCTTACCCATCTCATGCACACAAACACACGAACATACATTCATTACCACAACCTCACAGTATTTTTAACTGGTATATGTCGACTATCCAGGTTAAAAATGATTTATATCATTCAAATCTATCATACATTATACAGCTCATACATATAGTACAATGTAGAAATATTATTTAAATATCAATTGTGATAAACAACTTTGTAACTTTATGGTTTTTCAAAGTGCTGTGTATTGATGTAGTAATGCATACCACTGGTAAAAAATACTGATTATATTGGCTTGTGCACTGTTACGAGTAGTGTAGTGTAGGCTTGTGTGTGGTTTCTCTCTCGTGCTCTCTTTCTCTGTCTCTCTCTCTCGCTCTCGCTCTCGCTCTCTCTCTCTCTTTCTCGCTCTAAGTATTTGCAGGTGCAGCGGATTATGTTGGGACAGACCATGATTGGCGCTTGGATTGGCGGCGGCTATAAAAACCTGCAGAGAACATGGGTTCGATGGTTCCTCGCTCTCTCTCGATTTCCCCGCTTGTACTCAGTGGAGAACGTGATCCAATGAGTGTTTGCTTGTATATTGAGATGCCGTTGTGTTAATTTTTAAACCGGCGATTGAAGCCCGGTTTTCAGTCTCTCTGTCGGGCTTGGAGCATGTAGGGAGGTTTGGTGCCTTATTTGTTATTTTCGTTTTCTTCTGTGTTTGTTAGTAGGGAGGTAAGTTTTCTGTATTTTATTTTATTTGTTTTCCAGAGAATTTTAATCTAATTTAGTTAGCTTGGTTTATTGTCATTTATTTTGGCTGAATCCCTCCTGATGTTATTTTTGCTCCTTATTTCTGTAAATAAATCATACTTTCTTGTTAATTCTTAGTGGTTGTGTTTTTGGTATATATTTTAGGGAGAGAGAGCGCGGGGGCACCAGGGATTATATTTTTAATCCCTGTATTTTGTTACGTTTTGGTTAAATCTCTTTTTGATTAAGGATTTTTAATTTAATTCATAACAATTGGGGGCTCGTCTATTTGGTTTTTGTTTGTATAAATGACGATTGAGGCCCTGTTTGCTTTTTGAGCATATACAATTGTTGTTTATCTAGTCTTTTTGGATGTTTGTTATTGGCACTCTCAAATATGCTGTATTTGAAGATTCAGTTAACCCTGTTTATTTGATGATTTGAAAAGGAATTTCAGATGTATGTCTTGATTCATTATAGAGTTAGATATTGATGAATTCATTTCAAATGTGAGTGTGCAGCAGTTTAATAAGTTCCATAAAAGAGATCTATTACAGATTGCAGATGTTTTAAATATTTCTGTAGTAAGTACTGCTTCTAAACAAGTAATTAAATCTGCTGTATTTATTGAATTGGTTAAACAAGGGTTGTTGTGTGAAGAGAGTGAACAAAAAACTGAGATGGAGAATTGCGCTGTTGAGGCGGCTGTGTCGGCTGATACCGTTACAGTTGAATCTGATCTTGTATTGCAAATACAACTTAAAGAATTAGAGTTACAAATTAAACGACAAGAACACGAAAATCATGTTTTGCAAATTCGTAAACTTGAGATGACTCAAAAGGAAGCTAGTTCACTTATTGATCCACCTGCTGTATCTTCTGCATTGACTCAGCCTAGAGATGAACGTACATCAGCTGTTCTGTTTGATCTAAGTAAGCATATCAAGCTTGTCCCTCCTTTTCGAGAGTCAGAGGTTGACGCATATTTTATTGCGTTTGAGCGAATCGCTGCAAAGCTGAAGTGGCCTAAGGATATGTTGGCGTTAATGCTGCAATGCAGTTTAGTAGGTAAGGCGCAGGAGATTTGTTCTTCTTTGCCTATTGAAGAATCTCTAAATTATGACTCTGTGAAAGCTGCAGTGCTGCGGGTTTATGAACTTGTCCCCGAAGCGTATAGACAAAAGTTTCGCAATTACACTAAATCTGTAAAGCAGATGTTTGTTAGTTTTGCTCGCGACAAGAAAGTTTTGCTGGAGAAGTGGTGCGCAGCATCTAAAACGACTACTTTTGAGCAGTTACAAGAATTAATTCTGCTAGAAGATTTTAAGAGCTGTTTGCCTGACAATTTAGTTGTTTATCTCAATGAACAAAAAGTGAATTCTATTTCAGCTGCAGCAGTGTTGACAGACAAATACACGCTCACTCATAAGACTGCTTTTTCCTCTGCTTCTAGCCAAAGTTACGGTGCGCCAGTGCTTGTGAACACTGAGAAGCCTTTCACGCACTCAAAGTTTGGTGCGCGCTCCATCGAGCCACGTAAAGAGCAGGGTAAGAATATCGAAAATAGAAGGGTTTGTTTTTATTGTTTAGACCCGAATCATTTGATTGCTGACTGTAAATCATGGAAGAAGAAAAACACTGTAAAATCTAAAAGTGTAGCTAATGTGGTTCTTGAGACGGTGTCTAACAGTCATGATCAAAGTTGTTCAGATGCTTCTGTTTTCTCTCCATTTGTGTTCAAGGGCACTGTATCAGTTAATCCTGATTCTGCAACGAAAACCATTAACATCTTGCGAGACACAGGTGCTGCTTAATCTTTTATTCTTGAAAATGTACTACCTTTTTCAAGTAAAACCTACTCTGGGACTGATGTGCTGGTTCGTGGCATAGAGCTGGGCTGTGTAAAAGTTCCTCTTCATACTGTGTGTTTGACATCTGATTTGGTTTCAGGTCCAGTTCAGTTGGGAGTGCGTGCAAAACTGCCAGTAGAAGGGGTCAGTTTAATTTTGGGGAATGACCTGGCCGGTGTTAAGGTTTTTACTCATCCAGTGGTGGCCGCACGTCCTGTTTGTGAGCTAAACCTGGTACTAAATTTCCTTCAATATTCTCTGCGTGCGCAGTTACTCGTGCACAGGCGCGAAACAGTGGTAGTGATATTGACACATTTATGTCTTTTCCAGACAATCCAACGGAGTTTAAATTATCTGTTCGACCTAGTGTGTTTAAAACAGATGATGTTACTGGTTACGAGGCTTTGTCTATGGGGAGAGAACAACTTGGTAAAGCTCAAAGGTCGGATCCTTCTCTTGTGCGCTGTGTTGAAGCTGCCGAGGGCAAAGTAGAGAGCGACACAGATGAGGATGTGCAATACTTCTGGGACAGAGGCGTACTAATGCGTAAGTGGCTGTCACAAAAAGCTAAAGAAGTGGGTTTCAGTCCAGATTACCAAATAGTGTTGCCTTTTGAGTATCGAACAGTAGTTCTTAAACTTGCTCATGATCACGCTCTATCTGGTCATTTGAGCATTAATAAAACGTTTACACAAGTGGCTAAGTATTTTTATTGGCCTGGTTTACGCTCTGCTGTGTCAGATTTTTGTCGTGCGTGTCACGTTTGTCAGATCGCTGGGAAACCCAATCAGAACATTCCTCCAGCTCCTTTGCAGCCTATTCCAGTGATGGGAGAGCCTTTTGAGCGCCTCATTTTAGACTGCGTCGGCCCTTTGCCAAAATCAAAAAGTGGTTATCAGTATATTTTGACGTTAATGTGCGCTGCAACGCGCTACTCCGAGGCAATACCATTACGAAATCTTAAAGCGAAAACTATCGTTAAAGAGCTGGTAAAGTTTTGCTCCACTTTTGGTTTACCTCGCATTATTCGGACAGACCAGGGAACAAATTTTAAATCTGAATTGTTTGAACAAGTATTGCAAGGAATTTCAGTAAGTCATGTAGTGTCAAGTGCATACCATCCACAGTCGCAGGGCGCTCTCGAGCGATTTCATCAAACGCTCAAATCAATGATGCGTGCTCATTGTGTTGAGTCCAACTCAGACTGGGCTGAAGATCTTCCTTTACTGATGTTTGCTATCAGAGAGACTGTTCAAGAATCATTGGGTTATAGCCCTGCTGAGCTTGTTTTTGCTTATGGTTTACGGGGATACTTAAAATTATTAAGCGAACGATTAGTTGCTGACAATAAACAAATGGTACCTGTATCTGAATATGTGAATTCAATTAGGGAACGTATTCGTAATGCTTGTGAAAAAGCAAGGACTAATTTAGCTGAGGCTCAGGCTGAAATGAAAGTGCGTTATGATCGCAAAAGTGTGTCTCGTTCATTCCAGCCGGATGATTCAGTTTTGGTGTTGCTGGCTACGCCAGGCTCGGCTTTACAGTCAAAGTTTTTAGGTCCATACATGGTGACCAAGAAGTTGTCTGACACTAAATATTTAGTTTGCACTCCTGACCGGCGAAAAAAATCTCGTATGGTCCATGTCAATATGCTTAAGGCTTATGTGAAAAGTGATGCTCATCTACCTGCTGTCAAACCAAGTTTAGTTGCGTCCTCTGTAGCTGATGAGATTGATCAGGATTTCTCTGTACCCTGCGGTCGTTTGACAAATTCTGTTATATTAAATGACTTGGATTCGCATTTAAGTTATTTATCTTCAGATCAAAAAAGCGATATTGTTGAGTTACTTGAAAATCATCGCTCTCTCTTTAGTGACATTCCTTCCCAAACCACTGTGATTACACATGATATAGATGTTGCTGATGCACGACTGGTAAAACAACATCCTTATCGTCTTAATCCAAAAACACGTGACTTGATGAAAGCTGAGGTTGAGTATTTACGGCAAAATCATTTTGCGAGTCCCAGTTTGAGTGCATGGAGTTCACCTTGTCTATTAGTCCCCAAGTCTGACTTGTCGGTTCGTTTCTGCACTGACTATCGGAAAGTCAATGCAGTTACAAAGCCCGATTCATTCCCATTGCCACGTATGGAAGATTGCATAGATCGAGTCGGTCCTGCCAGGTTTGTGACAAAATTAGATCTTCTTAAAGGGTATTGGCAAATTCCACTTACGTCACGAGCCTCTGAAATTTCAGCTTTTGTGACCCCTGACGATTTTATGCAGTACTCTGTAATGGCTTTCGGGATGCGCAACGCACCGTCAACCTTTCAGCGATTAATGCGCATCGTATTAAGTGGTGTTGAGAAATGCGAAGCTTATCTCGACGATATTGTGATCTATTCTTCTAGCTGGGAGGAGCATATGGTTTCTTTACGTGAAGTGTTTGCACGTCTGGTTAATGCCTGTCTAACTTTAAATCTAGCTAAATGTGAATTCGCCAAGGCCACCGTAGTGTACCTACGAAAAAAGGTAGGTCAGGGACATGTGTGTCCAGTTGATGCAAAAATTGCGTCTATTGTGGAATTCCCAGTGCCAGGGAATAAAAGAGAGTTGAGTAGATTTTTGAGTATGTCAGGATACTACAGAGGATTCTGCCGTAACTTTGCTAGTGTTGTGTCTCCACTAACTGATCTTCTGAGCACCGAAAGAGTTTTTGTGTGGTCTGCTGCATGTGATCAGGCTTTTCGAGCAGCAAAAGATTTGCTGTGTAACGCTCCTATTCTTTCAGCACCGGACTTTGAGCGTCCCTTTAAATTGGAAGTGGATGCTTCTGCTACTGGGGCTGGAGCTGTTCTAATTCAGGAAAGTGAGATGGGTATTGATCATCCAGTGTGCTATTTCTCAAAAAAATGTACAGCATGTCAACGCAGATATAGTGCAATCGAGAAGGAGGCTTTAGCACTACTTTTAGCGTTGCAACATTTTGGGATTTATTTGGGTGGAAGTTCGTTCCCAATTCGTGTGTACACTGATCATCATCCTCTTGTTTTTTTGGATAGGATGCGCAATTCAAACCAGTGATTAATGCGTTGGTCTTTGGAAGTCCAGGAATTTAATTTGGATATACGGCATAAGAAAGGTTCGCAAAATGTGGTTGCGGATGCGCTGTCCAGAGTTCATGGTGCTGAAGTTGAGGTTTAAGTTAGTTGGGTAGATACAAACTGCTTGTTTGCATCTTTTTTGGTGGGGAGGTGTTACGAGTAGTGTAGTGTAGGCTTGTGTGTGGTTTCTCTCTCGCGCTCTCTTTCTCTCTCTCTCTCTCTCTCGCTCTCTCTCTCTTTCTCGCTCTAAGTATTTGCAGGTGCAGCGGATTACGTTGGGACGGACCATGATTGGCGCTTGGATTGGCGGCGGCTATAAAAACCTGCAGAGAACATGGGTTCGATGGTTCCTCGCTCTCTCTCGATTTCCCCGCTTGTACTCAGTGGAGAACGTGATCCAATGAGTGTTTGCTTGTATATTGAGATGCCGTTGTGTTAATTTTTAAACCGGCGATTGAAGCCCGGTTTTCTGTCTCCCTGTCGGGCTTGGAGCATGTAGGGAGGTTTGGTGCCTTATTTGTTATTTTCGTTTTCTCCTGTGTTTGTTAGTAGGGAGGTAAGTTTTCTGTATTTTATTTTATTTGTTTTCCAGGGAAGTTTAATCTAATTTAGTTAGCTTGGTTTATTGTCATTTATTTTGGCTGAATCCCTCCTGATGTTATTTTTGCTCCTTATTTCTGTAAATAAATCACACTTTCTTGTTAAATCTTAGTGGTTGTGTTTTTGGTATATATTTTGGGGAGAGAGAGCGTGGGGGCACCAGGGATTATATTTTTAATCCCTGTATTTTGTTACGTTTTGGTTAAATCTCTTTTTGATTAAGGATTTTTAATTTAATTCTTAACAGCACCTTTTCTCCAAATTACTCATATCAAATATTTTTTTTTAATTATATTGCCATCCTGGGAGTGAAGCATCTGGAGATTTACAACTAAATTTAGGACTTATTAAGACCTTATTTACCTCTCACACTTTGAACATGGTTATTATGTTTTGTGTTTACCCATTCCACAGTGATGCAAAGCTCATTGATATTCAACTATTGCATGGTCATTCAAAACTTGTCCAGCTGTCACACATACAGTGGAGCATCATCAGTGACATTGTTCCTTAACCTGAAAAAATAAATTGCCCTGTGAACCTCACCTTATGTCTTACGCTGACAAAGGTCTTTTCAGTGGAGCAGATAATGACCTGGGGAGGATCTAATGCACATAAATGTTTCTCAAAGTGCAATGAGACTTGCAACATGTTTGATCAGTGCAGTGAACTTTGTCATCCTATGCACTGAATACCACCACAGATGGACACAAATCCAACGAAGCTGATGGCAGAAATGCCTGAGCAGCCACTTGAGCACATGCTCAACTCCATATGCATGATGGTGTGATTTCAGGTGACAACATTGCTTCTACAACCAACATCATCGCTCACCAAAGCCATCCAAATGATCTTGTGTTCCCTTGGAGACTGCTCAGAATTGCTCCAAGGGACCAAGGGAGGACTGTAAGATTCCAGAATATCAGACCCTAACAACTCTTATGGAATTTCATGAGACAAGACCACAAGAATTGCTATGCAATACTACAATAGACTTTCTGATCTGAGAAGTGATCAGGAAACCAGCTGTTCAACTACTGTATTCAAATCATCCTGATTAAATCTTCTTGACTGTATGTCTTTGACAAGATCAGGGAAGAATGCAGGAACGCACTCTTCTCCTTTTACCCCAACCCCCCTTCTTGACCTTTAACTGACTTACTTATTAGAGCACATTTCACATAAAATATCCAATGTTTTAATATGGTATATCTTGTATCACTATATTCATGTTTGGTATCATTTTAAATGGATCTGTGTGATTGATAAAGTGGTCTTAACTTCACTGTATTATTTCACTTGTATATGTTGATTTGGTTTTTGGCTTTGATAAGATCTCTGCCAGATGCTCCACCTCCTTGGAGATGGTTAACTCTTCAAATTCACAAGGCAAGGTTCTTGGTGAGCCTTCTATTGTCTTAAATTTATGGCTGCTTGTTATGAGTTGAGTATATAAGGAATATTTGTGTAATGGGTCGGAAGGGATCTTGTAGAAAGACACCCCGTTGTAGCATCTCTTATGACTTATGCTGCAACGTACTTCTCTCGTCAGGTATGTATCTATCATTCTTTGATTTATCTTTGAGTAATGGATGTTGAATCGTTATGGTCTCATCTCTGAATTGGCTTCCTGATGTTTTGTTTTGTTTTGTTTTTATTTATTTATTTATTTATTTATTTATTTATTTATTTATTTATTTATTTATTTATTTATTTATTTATTTATTTATTTATTTATTTATTTTTATAACATTTTAACAGTACAAAAAGAAATATACATATACATGCCAGGGGGTAAGCATAAATCAAATACATATATATATATATATATATATATATATATATATATATATATATATATATATATATATATATATATATATATATAATATATAAATAAATACATTATAGAGTTCACAAAGTTTTAAAGTGCATAGGGTTTTCTTATTTAAAGAGTCTCTGATACTACTAATTAATAAGCATAATTCCGTCATCAACATCTTAAAGTTGTGTTTCTTATTGGTAAATTTACATTTATGAATGTAAATTTTTTTTTGTAAAATAATTCAATTAATTAAATAAAAACAAATTTCCTCTTGAATATTGTACAAAGAAATGCCAAAAAAGTATATTTTCCCACAACAATGATAGAGGTTTAGAGCACTGTAATTTGTTATAAATACATTTTTGCACCTCACTATGCGCAATGCCAAAATAAGTGTAACGCAGTCTCCTTATACTCATTACAAAAAATTTAATTTATATCAATCCCACTTTAAAATTTTTGTAAATATTGTTTTGCTGGATAAAATCTGTGGAGAAGTTTATAAGATATTTATATAATTTTATTTCTAACATGGTATTTCTGTGGTAACAGCCACACTTTTTTCCAGCAAATCAGTTGATCCTTTAATAAAGACATCCAATAAGATTGAATATAAGGAACAGTAATAAATTCTCTTTGGAAAAGGGTATGGATAGCTTTATTATTTCTCTTGGTATATATATTAAAACAGGTTTTGCACACATATGATTTAGTGATATCAAAAGACAATGCATCAAAAGCATGGACTTGGTTAATACCTCTAAATAACATATGGACCCCTGAAGGAATTGAATTTATAACAGTTGAAAATTCTTGTTGGGTAATTGAGATTTTGTAATGAGAGAGGAATTCATTGTAAGAAAAGAGTACACCTTCTTAAATTTGTTTTCAAACCAATTATTTAAAAAAAGAGATTTTCGCTTGTATAAAATGTGTCTATTATTCCAAATGAAATAGCGATGTGGGGAGAAATTATGCTTATATATTAATGACAATGATAGCAGCACTTGTCTGTGGAAGGCAGATAATTTAACTGGGATTTTATCTATATTATAATTGCACATCAAAATTAAATTAAGACCACCAATATTTGAAAAGACATAATGAGGGATAAAATTCCAAATAGAATTAGGTTTTTTTTAAATGGTGTTTAATCCAAATAACCTTAAAGGTGTGGATTATTGTGGTGAAGTCTAGGAAATTAAAGTCTAGGCCACCATTCTCATACGAATTCATAATTACAGTTTTTTTATTATAATGAGTTCGATTTTTCTATAAAGATCAAATAGCATTTTTATCTATATCTTTATTAGTGTGGTTATCAAAATATAACGCTAAAGAGGGATATGTCAGTCTGGCTATACCTTTAGCCTTTGTAAGAAGAGCTCTCCCCTTAAGAGAGAGGTCTCTCTGAAGCCAAAAATTAAACTTTTTTTTTGTTTTATCAATTAATGGGTTTAAATTAAGAGGACATCTTTTCAATTGGTCTTCAACAATAATAATTTCAAAGTATTTAACCCTATCTTTTATAGGAATGTTACATATTATATATTATACATATTATTAACATCACATTCTTTAACAGCCATCAATTCATATTTATTAATATTTAAGTACAGACCAGGGGCCTCATGTACGAAGACTTGCGTGGAAATCTTACTAAAACATTGCGTACGCACAAAGCTGTAAATGTGCGTACGCAGAAAAAAATTCAGATGTATGAAACACTGCGTACGCCGAATCTCACGCATATTCTTTTGTACATCCGAATGAACATAAAACTGAGCGCAACATGCACGAGCACAAAACCCCTCCCTAACTCCTCCCCCGTATGAATATGCTAATGACTATGCTAATGGCAAAACCCAACGAAAAAGCAAAGGCAAAAGCTAGCAAAAAGAGAAACTTTGAACAGAATGTGAATTGGAGGTGCTGCTTTCGGAGGTAGACCGGAGAAAAGCGGTGTTATTTGCAAGTTTGTTCTCCAGAATTAACAACAAAAGAAAAAATAGAGTGGGAGAGTTTAGCTGATGCGGTTAACACAGTTGGGTCTGAACATCGCACTGAGTCCATTAAAAAAAAGAAATAGTGTGGTTTATATCTGTAAAATGTTTCAGTATCCTTAACAGTCTCAGTGGCGCACCTCGTAAGACGCATGTGATCATGTATTGACACGTTCGAACATGAACTCGGCTCGAATCCAGCGTCTGATGAACTCTTTCTTCTTTTTTTCCCCGCTACATATCAGATTTTGCCCACTATTTATCACAAGAAAGACAAGTAGGAATCATCAATAAGTTTGTGCATCATATTTTATTTGCACATTTATTGAATGGAAATGTTTCTGATTGACGCATGCAAATTCATCTTCAGATAGTGTGTTTATAGCAATGTGCGTGCAGTAGATAGCTCAGATTACATTGGGGAAAACAGGCGACCGCTGCAAATTGTGCTTTAATGTTTAGCTGGTCAACTGTATGGTATGGAAACCTTATATACCTGCTAGATGAACCCGTCTTATACAGTTGCCATTGAAAGGCTCAGACACTTTGTAGAGAGGAATTTAACACAACTGCCTCTAGGAGTCGCCAATGGAAATAAAACAGACACGCACATAAAATATGCGTACGCCAGCCAGAAAGCTGCCGTGAAGCTGCGCACATTCCCACGTTCAGTTCATTGTTAGTAAATCCAAACGTGAGCGATAGTCACTATTTTTCAAACAGAGGGCTGTGTCATCAGCTAACTGACTTAAAATATCTTCTCTATTCGCAATTGAGATACCATTAAGGGTACTTTTTTAATATTTAGAGATAATAATTGAGTAACAAGTAGAAAAAGATAATGGGAGATGGGACAACCCTGTCTAATACCTCTTTTTAATTAAAATCTAGAAGTAGTTCCATATTTAAGTTTAATTGAACTATTGGCATTTTTATGGAATAAGGGTAATTAACCCTCAAGTCATAGTAGCTGGAAGAATAGAATTAGATAAACTTTCAGAAAATACCAGAAGAAGAAAAGGGGCTAAATGCTCAGCAAATAGTTTATAAAACTCTGATGTCAAACCGTCAGTACCTGGGCATTTATAGTTTTTTAAATTATGAATCGAGTTGATCACTTCTTCTAATTTAATATGTTCGTCACACATAAAGTTATCCGTACACTGAAAAAGTGTTGAATGCAGAACTTTTGCAAAAATGTATTTGTGTTGAATTTAATCAAACAAATTAAGTTTAATAATGTTCAACTCAATTTGTTTGTTTAAATTCAGCCCAAATAAATTGTTTACAACCACTTAATGTAAAAAAAAAAATTTGAGAAAATCCAAGGAATCATTTTTGAATAATTTTTTTTAGTGTACTGTCTATTTTTTTTCAATCTCACCCACTGAATTTAGAAAATCGTTAGAGGGTTTATCATCAAATTGTGATATATACAGGTTACTATAATAGGCAGAGCAGTACTTTGAAATCTCTTTAGGATCATCTGATATTTTCCCATAAATTTCTAATTGATGAATAGTATTCAATGTGGCTTGATTTTTTTCTAGTCTAAAACCTGATTGTTTTATTATGTAATTGGCAGAATACAATTTAGCCTGCCGAATAAAATGTTAAGTTTTGATTCATTCTGAATTCTCCCGAAATCTTTTATATCCAGTAGATTAAATGGAGTCTTACGCTACCTTTATGATTTAACAAGGTTAGATTTTGATTTTAAGGCACATTTGACTGTACAGAGACGTTTTGGGCATGTCATCATGGAGATGACATAGAGATGACTTTCAATCATCTAATCGCTGATTCTAGCAAGTTGCATGGGCTTGGCTATTTCTTGCTATTCGTTTAGGAATGTGTGAGCATTTGGCAACCGGCCTATTTGAATATTAGTTAATCCTGCAACCTCTGACTAATTTTAGAGTGTTTGCATACTGTCCGTTAGAAGATGCGCAAACCCGGGGCGTGGAACTCTGAGCGGTGTTTGGTCCCTAATGAACGTATAACCGAAGAGTAAGAGAACAGATATAAAGTAAACTCTACATTAAGTCATAAATGATGAATGTGATCCGTTCTACAATTAAAAATGCAGTCTACATTTTAGGATCACTTAAATTGGAGTCAGATTAAATTCGGAGCTAAAAAACGAATATAAATAAATTATAATAAATAACAAAATTCTTTTGAGAAGCACTAGAAAAGGTTTACATGCATTTAACCTTTGACCATGCTGTTAGTTTCGTCATTGGGCTAATAGTTGGACTTATACAGTGCCGTATCTAAACAGAGGTTGGCCCAGCGAACAGTGGATGCCATTTCCCTCGCCATCAGAGCCAGGGTGAGCCATGTTCCCCAGGAGCGGGCTGCACTCCATTTGGAGGGCGCATCCTCTTGGGTGTTAGCACGTGGCACCTCTCTAACAGACATTGTAGAGCTGCGGGCTGGGCGACACCTAATACATTTGCGAGATTTTTAATCCTCAAGTGGAGCCGATTTCCTTATGTGTGCTAGGAAACCCCGGTGACTAAGAAAAGTCAGTTAGGTGTAGTAAAACGCTTGCTACTCCTTTCTCTCTAACACACAAGACGTGTGCTTTCTCGCTTTGCCAATTGAGTTCCCCACTTGGCAAACCCTGCTGATTTCCACCGAGGCCCCCAGCATCTGACTCAGTTGAGGAGTCAGGTGCTTGACCCATTATGTTGTTGGCCTGCTGGTCGGCCTGCGTTCTGGGTATAGGTGCCTGGTATGCGTGATCCCCACTGGCGATCCCATATGCTCACTCAATCACGATGAAGTCCCCCCTCTTAGGCGGATTTGTGTCTTCCTTCACCGCTAACCATCTTCTCACATTAATACTCCCTCTTCTCAGGGCTAGTTCATGTGCCTTTTTGCCACCAGGTCTCCCCATTCGGATGCCTCCACAGCATCCTCACTATTGGGACTGCATGCTAGGTGTATTTTTATGACTCTTAAAAATATATCTAAATCAGAAACATGTTAAGCAAGAGCCAGGGGACATGTTGGAAGGCCCATAGATTTCCCCATAGTGGAAGTTTTCCACATAAAATTGAAGTTTCCCTCCCAATGGGGAACGAAGCGGTTACTAAAGTAACCCTCGTTCCCCAAGGGGGGGAAATGGAAATGCAATGTTTGGATTGCCCCTTAGCTGTTAGACGTAAAAGGCTCTTTCAGCTAGAAAATGATGTCTTGGCGTGGCACGAGCTGCGTCTTTATACAAGATTAATTGTAAATGATGGCAGCTGTGCACGCTGATGCCGCCAACTCATCGGCATTTCATTTTCCTGTTTTTATACTCTTTCGAAATCCCCATAGTGGTTTTCCAGAAAGCATACCCAAAGCATTCAGTTTCATGCATGGACCAACTTCTTTAGACCTTTAGAGTTTGCATGTTGTCCCTGCGTTCACATGGGTGTCCTTCGGTTTCCCCCACAGTCCAAAGACAAGCGGTACAGGTGAATTGGGTAGCCTAAATTGTCCGTAGTGTATGAGTGTGAATGAGTGTGTGTGAATGTTTCCCAGAGATGGGTTGTGGCTGGAAGGGCATCCGCTGCATAAAAAAAAAACTGCTGGATAAGTTGGCGGTTCATACCACTGTGGTGACCCCGGATTAATAAAGGGACTAAGCCAAAAAGAAAATTAATGAATTAATGAATTTCCCATGTGCTGTTTAACAGAGCAACAACATTTTTAACAGTATGCCATAATTTTTAATTTTATATTTTTTCTTCTAGATTTTTTTATTCATTTGGCTGCAGAACAAACCAATGTTGTCCAACGACTTGCCTAATTAACCTAATTTGCCTAGTTAACCTAATTAAACAAGTTAAGTTTTTAAATAGAACTTTAAGTATAGAATACTAACATCCTGAAAAAATAACTAGTAAAATATGTACTGTCATCATGGCAAAGACAATTATTTTCAAAAATTTGTTGAAAAATAAGTTCTGTTGTCTCTGCACTTGGCAAAAAAAATTTATTTTAAAAATAATCAATTTCTGAAATCCCTAAAAGCTTCTGTAATATTGTAATAAAAGGGAAAAAAGACCCTTGCAAAATCAAAAGCACATTTTTGTTTTGGAGTAAAGTAAGCTATTCCTTTAAAATAAGTTCTCCTTCATAGTGGGTGCAAATTAACCATTTGTTCGCTAATTAGACATCACTAATGCAGATGTTACCAGCACAGAAGTTGCGGGTTGGGAAGGACCTGCTCCAGCCGGCTGTACTGGCTTATGGTAAAAGTAAGTACTGGTGGACTGGGATGGCTGGAGAAGTGTCTGGTGATCCCTGCTGGAAAAGACAGCACCATCTCACCAGTGATCTTCACCAAACACCTACAACACACAGCAAGACACAAGAGAAGAATAAGGACAGCTTCATTCAATTTAGGTAAAATGTCTTTAGAACTTTAAAATGTGTTCTTACTTAGTGGGATCTGCTCCTTTAAAGTAGGTGCTGATGGTCTCTGTGAAAGCGGCTGCTACTGGTAGTGTGTCCTGGGGTCCCATTGTGAGAGGACTTGGACCTCTGGAACACGCTGAATACAGAAAGCGATTGAATTGTAAGGTTTAAGAGTCATAGCATTCTGGACTTAAGGTATTGTGGCATATTATTATTACCATCACACAACATAATCTGCAAAACTGACTTGGGACAGCTCTGTGGCCCACCTGACACAGAAAGGTTGAGTTCTCTGCCTAGTGTAGGAGTGGAGGCTGCGCTCAGGGAAGTGACAGAGGATATAGAGGATGTGCTCTCAGCTCTTGCCAGAGGAGCAAATGGAGGAGGACTCCAGGAGTGGATGGGGGGGCTGAATGGACGGGCCTGAGGAGAAATGAAACTGTAAAATTATGATGTCTAGTTCAGACTGTCATTCAAGTTCACCCTCCAGTGCTGTTGTTTGTTTATAGTCTGCTGGATCTGGATTTACATGGGTACAATGCATTTACTTACAGCAGATATTTATGCGAACCATGTATTCCTACCAAATTTACTTCAGTATTGTGATGTACGTCCAATGTAAGGAATGCTATTAGAGGGCAGAGTTTTACTGTAGTGCTCTTCCTTTTCATCTCTCAGTTGCAATAAAATAGTGTTAGTTGATGTTAGTGTAAACATAAGAGTTTATTTTTCTATCATTGTTGACGGTTTTGTTTTGAGCATTCATAGGTTATAAATTCAAAAGAATTTTGGTTTCTCTTACAGGGTTCCTTTTTCAACTTTTCCAGCACCTGACAACCACTGTAAATTACGTTTTTATATGATGTATGTACTTTTTCAGATTTAAATCCATTGTGCTATTTAAAAAAAAAAACAATAAAAAAAAAAACAATATAACATTTCAATTTAAATTGTAACATTTACACATTTACAATTTACACAATTGTAACTTTGAAGCATAGATTTATTGGGATAGTTAACCCAAAAAAGGTATATATATATATATATATATATATATATATATATATATATATATATATATATATATATATATATACATATACATATATATATATATATATATATATATATATATATATATACATACATATATATATATATATATATATATATATATATATATACATACATATATATAATATATATATATATATATATATATATATATATATATATATATATATATATATATATATACATACATATATATATATAATATATATATATATATATATATATATATATGTATGTGTATATATATAAATATATATATATGTATATACATACATACATACATACATATATATACATACATATATATATATATATATATATATATATATATATATATATATATATATATATATACATATATATATATATATATATATATATATATATATATATATATATATATATATATATACATACATACATACATACATACATATATATATATATATATATATATATATATATATATATATATATATATATATATATATATATATATATATATGTATGTATGTATGTATGTATGTATGTATATACATATATATATATATATATATATATATATATATATATATAAATCCTGAAAATTATTAGAATAATTAGCAAATTATTTATGTATTACAATTTACATATGCTTATAAACATTACATTCCAAAATAGATTAAATTCATTCCATAATGACAATGTGAAAAAATTTTATTTTAAATTGTTGCAAATTTATAAAAAAAGAAAAGAAAAGAAAAAAGAAAAATCACATGTGCATAAGTATTGACAGCCTTTGCCATGCAGCTCTAAATTGAGATCAGGTAGATTCTGTTTCCACTAATCATTCTTGAGATGTTTCAGCAGCTTAATTGGAGTTCACCTGTTGCAATTTTAGATGATTGGACATGATTTGAAAAGGCATACACCTGTCTATATAAGGTCCAAGGGTTGATGTGCATGTCAAAGAACAAAAGAAGCATGAAGACAAAAGCAATTGTTTATAGACCTCTGAGACAGGATTGTCTCGAGGCACAAGGCTGGAGATGGATACAAAAATATTCTGCTGCTCTGAACGTTAAAATGAGCACAGTGGCCTTCATCATCCGTAAGTTAAAAATGTTTGAAACCACAAGGACTCTTCCTAGAGCTGGCTGGCCATTTAAGCTGAGTTATCAGAGGAGAAGGGCCTTAGTCAGGGAGGTGATCAATAACCTGATGGTCACTCTGTAGGAGCTCCAGCGTTCTTCTGTAGAGAGAGAAGAACCTTATAAAAGGACAACCATCCATGCAGCAATCCGCCAATCAGGCCTGTATGGTAGAGTGGCCAGACAGAAGCCACTACCATTCTAGAATTTGCCAGAAGGCATTTGAAAGGCTTTTCAGACCAAAACAAAATTCTCTGGTCTGATGAGACTAAAATTGAACTCTTTGGAGTGAATGCCAGGTGTTATGTTCGGAGAAAAACAGGCACTGCTTAACACCAGGCTAATCTGCTTGTTAAGTAGTGACGTGTTTGTGACGTATGTAATACTGTTTCTGGGTCCAAGCCTCCTTTCATTTTAGTGGAGAAAGTAAAAAATTTCATTTTGAAAACGAAATGCATTGATTTTATTTTTTTGCTGTTTGAAACAACTAACACTCATTTGGGGGACGGTGGGTATCTAGCACATCAAAGTCAGTTGGTGGGTCACCAGTGGCACCGTTTATACATCTGTGGGAACCTAAGTGCGCTCACCAAGGGCGTTGATTAGACCCAGGGGGAGAGCCCACCAAGCCATGCCCGGGTAGAGACCACTCTCCCGGCATGTCCCGCGCCTGGAGGTGCTAGAGTGACTCCGGGTTTCGCTGACCTGCCGTTGAGGTTTTAGTGAAGGCGAAAAAAACGACACTTCGGCAATTTTGGCTTTAGCGGTTGAAGGAACCAGGGGTCTAAGAGCAGGCCTGTTGCCCCAGAAGGCACGTCCGAACCCTGGCAAGGCCGCTGCGCTGAACCCCATGGGAGTCAGGGGTCCCATGGCCGAGCTGTCAACCCGCGAGAGAGCGTCCGTTTCCCCGCAGGCTAGCACGCGCGTGCCCCGGGGAGGCAGGGGGACGCAGCTGAGCTGTCAACCCGCGCCAAGGCGTCCGTTTCCCCGCAGGCCACTGCACGCGCATCCCGGAGGAGCAGGGGGACGCGGCCGAGCTGTCAACCCGCGAGAGAGTGTTTGTTTCCCCGCAGGCCAGCGCGCGCACGCGCCCCAGGGAGGCAGAGGGACGCAGCTGAGCTGTCAACCTGCGCCAAGGCATCCGTTTCCCCACAGGCCACCGCGCGTGCATCCTAGAGGAGCAGGAGGACGCAGCCGAGCTGTCAACCCACGGTGGAGCATCAGTTTCCCCGCAGGTCAGCGCGCGCGGCCCAGGGAGGCAGGGAGACGCAGCCAAGCTGTCAACCTGCGAGAGAGCGTCTGTCTCCCCGCAGCAAACTCGAGATTTTCTTATGCCCTGAGGCTGGAACTACATGCCGCTGGTGCCCCATCCACGACCCAAAGGCCGGTGGTGCCCCATTCACAAACCCAGACCATTTGGGCCACCAGCGGTACATCTTGGCCAGTTGGGTCACCAGCAGCACGTCTGTCTTGCCCGTGCGGTTTGGAGAAGTTAGTGTCCCCGGGCTTAATAGTGGGGTGCCCGGGCACTGATCAGGTGCCAATCTAGAGGGTCCTTTGGGACAGGCGCTTGCCCCTGGAGAGTGGGGGGTCCTCGGGCAGAGCGCGCATGACACAAGGCCCCCAGAGGTCAGTGGCTCCAGGCCCAGAGTGGAGCTTGGCTTGCCCCGGAGCGCGGGGGCTCCCTGGGGATACAGCATGTGACACAAGGCCCCTGGAGGTCAGTGGCTTCAGGTCCAGAGTGGAGCTTGGCTTGCCCCGGAGCGTGGGGGCTTCTAGGGGATACAGCGCGTGACACAAGGCCCCCAGAGGTCAGTGGCTCCAGGCCCAGAGTGGAGCTTGGCTTGCCCCGGAGCGCGGGGGCTCCCCAGTGATACAGCGCGTGACACAAGTCCCCCGGAGGTCAGTGGCTCCATCAGTGGTTTACCAGCGGCACCGTTAACGCATCTGCGGGAACCTAAGTGCGCTCACCGGGGGCGTTGATTAGACCCAGGGGAGAGCCCACCAAGCCATGCCTGACAGGAGACCACCCTTCCCGGCCTACTTGTCGGTACGTCCCACCTGCCTATCCGGGTCACCAGCAGTTCTTGGTTAAACCAGCCACGCCTGTCTGCTGCCCCCGGGGCAGACAGACAGACGTGGCTGGCTGAACCAAGAGCTGCTGGTGCCCCGGAGAATAAGTCACCAGCAGCCAAGAGCTGTTGGTGACCCAGAGAGGAAATTAAACCGTTGGTGGTCTAATTTGTCTAACCTCACTGCCTTCATCAGATAGCCTCGAGTCCTACCCAAACACTAGGCAACAGTGGCGCTTTTATGGCTTTCTGACTGGTTACCTAACCTCCAACTCTAGGCACCGCTGTGGAGTCTTCCAGAATCTGACAATCCAGGAGGTTGAAGAGGCCTCCAGAAGCCCAGACGAGTCTGCTTATGTCATTAACGTGAGTATGGCGCAAGTAAGGTGGGGGTCACCAGTAGCATGCTCTCACTCACTTCTTCTCTCTGCTTGTTCTCTGATGCCAGATCACCCTGCATAAGACAAACAGAGCCTTTGGGGCGGCGCAGTTGTCTCTAAACAGGGAGGAATACAGCTGGTTCCGCAGGTTCTTGGCGCTGCAGGCTGGTCTCCCCGGAGGGAGCCAGGCTACCTATTTCTTTTTCACTTTCAGAGCCAGTCCTTGTCGGACCCTGAACAAATACTTTCAGTCTGCGTGAATCAGTATGGGCCTTCCAGGCAAACCCACCTTTATTGACGTACGGACTGCCATCGCGACTCATGTGAGTAACTACCACTGGCGGCTTCAATCCTAAACAAGCTTCTGCCTGTCTGTCTCTCTCCGACGCAGGCAAAGAATGCACACTCTTCAGAGGATCGCTGCAAGGTGGCGCAATTCATGTGCCATGACACTTCAACCTCAGATAAGTTCTGCGCACTTTACCTCGGACCTCTCCAAGCACGCGAGCGCCGCAGACTATTTGAAAGGGCCCTGGTGGAGGAGGAGGATGGGGAGGCAGCGGGCACAGAAAGCCCCCCGCGGAAAAGACGCAAGAGGACAGAGACTCCCGTGTCTCCCCTGGTAAATCAGTTTCTCTTTGGCATGTAAAGCAGAACGTGTGGCATTGGCTAACTGGCCTTTATGTGTCTCTTTTCCAGCAGAGAACCAGCAGGAGAACGCTGCCAGGGCGGCCAGCCAAGGGGAAAAGCCAGGGGGCTCGCCCACTCAAACCAACAGACCAACAGAAGACTCTGAATCGTCCTGAATAAATATTGTACAACTTAACGGTCATATGGTGTTCAGTGTTTCATTATTCCTCTATTTGTGTGGTAAAAGTAGATTCAGTAGGGACAAATGAGCCCTGTCTCCTTAGTTCAAAGCTGGACGCCTGCTGCGTCCAGGTTTCGCCTTGGCTACGTTCCGATTGGGACAAATTATCCCTGTCTTGTGTGTTAAAAGTGTTACGTGGGATGCCCTCGTCCAGGTTCAGCCTTGGCTATGGGCCAGTTTGGACAAATTATCCCTGTCTTGTGTGTTTAAAGTGTCTCGCGGGACGCCCCTGTCCAGGTTCAGCCTTGGTTGATAGCTCATAGGGAGAAATCCTCCCTTTTGCAGCACAAGGAGGTGCTGGGCTGGATGACTCTGTCCAGGTCTGCAACTGCTTTGAATGCCCAGATGGCCTAGGGTCCAACTCTGGTTATTAGCAAGCTTCTCCCGGGACAGCTCGGTCTTTTGAGCTGCATGAAGAGGTCAGGACAGGGCTGCTGTGGAGTGGAGGTTAACTTTATGGAGAAATCATTTGTTTATGATCACTTTTTATTCCTATCACACATTAAAGTTAATTTTATGTAAAATCATAGTGTACACAACAATCTTTGGGCTTGCTGCATAACAAATACCAAAAATGTAACAATTTATAAAAAAATGAATCACTTTCTGGCCATCGGATATTAGGCATGGACATATATACTGCAGTCATGATTTTTGAAAGCATTAAATCGCTTTGTAAACGTTTATTATTACCATTTCATGAGTCTCCCTATTCAGTTGAATAGAGCGCTTGGACCCGGAAGCCGCTTCGGGTGACGTCACACTTAACAAGCGGATAACATCCCTACAGTGAAGCATGGTGGTTGCAGCATCATGCTGTGGGGATGCTTTTCAGCAGGAGGAACTGGAAGACTAGTCAAGATATATATATATATATATAAAATGAATCGTTTGGTTTGTAATGTGTACCAAACCGAAAGTCTTGTACAAAATGGTTCAATGCAAATACGCGCATGACTACACCCTTATATATATAATAATATATATTATATATACACCCTTGGGTGTGTGTGTATATATATATATATATATATATATATATATATATATATATACACATATATATATATATATATATATACACACACACACACACACACACACACACACACATATATATATATATATGTGTGTGTGTGTGTGTGTGTGTGTGTGTGTGTGTGTGTGTGTGTGTATATATATATATATATATATATATATATATATATATATATATATATATATATATATATATATATACACACACACACACACACACACACACACACACACACACATATATATATATATGGTCCTATGTCTAAAAAAGAATTATAATAATACAATAAAAAACTGTTTTGGCTTCTTACACTTTACATACCTAAGACTTGCCTATAGCACTTATTCATTGTTGCTCTTATAGTTGTGTAAATTGCTTCCTTGTCGCTTTGGATAAAAGGGTCTGCTAAATGACTAAATGTAAAATGTATTTTTGGCAGAACCATGGCAGCTGCCTGTACATGGAATGAGGTAGCTCTCTGTGCCAGATTTAGGGACGGCCTGGATGACGAAATACAAGACGAGATCGCCACCCATGATCTTCCCCGAGACTTTGATGCCCTGGTGGATCTAGCTCTTCATGTGGACACCCAACTGCATCATCGCCAGCATAGCTTGCTTGACTCTGGCCGGGGTTTCCATTATCTTTTGGACTGGGAGGGCTATGGTGCGGAGGAGAGGTCTTGAATTCCGATACGGAACATCTTGGACTGGTCACTGATCGTGGACTTCCATCGCAGCGAGGTGAGTCCAGGGGCACTAGGCATTCTGTTTTTGCATGCTTGTAAAGCTTGTATCTTGATCCAACTGTGAGTAATCTGTCTTGTCGTGTCCTGTTTCCCCAGACTCCCAAGCACCAGCTTGTTTTGGTTTCGTTTTTTCTCTCTACCTTCTTTATTTTGCTACTTTGTCCCGTCTTCCTGCTCGCTGTGGTTTGGTCTGGCTGCCCAGTTCACGCTATTAAACCTCGATCAGGGAAATGCCCACCAGTACCTGAACGGCTATTTCTCTTCTGGTCTGCCCGAGCGTTTGGTATCGCTCTTCCGTCTCTTGGTGGTAAAATCTGGAACTCACCAGAGCCTGCACGTCTCTCCTTCTACAGCCCAGTAAAGTTTATGGTAGCGCTTTCTTGCCACTTGGTGGTAGTGCCTGGAACAGCGCTACTTTCTGAGTTCAGCCTTTTGAGTTTTTTTAAACTGACTTTTTAGAAGTTTTGTGTTTTTTGAAAAGAATAAATTTAGTTTCACCTGTAATTGAATCTTGTATCTTTACCCTGACAGTTCGCTTGTACGGTGGCTCTGAACTGTCAAAACACCTCTAAAAAAGGCTTTTTCGGACATTACATATTTGTTCATATGTACATTACTGTAACACGTGTAATTCAAGAGCATTTGAGCTGGTTTTAGTCCTTAGGTCTTTCATTTTCATATTTAAAATATATTTAACTTGCTTGTTAATTAAATTGCACTTTGTTATTTACCCTATTATTTTTATGCAACAGTCAAGTTGAACATTAATTTGATATGAAAAAAGGAAATAATTCATTTTTGCAGGCTGATTTATGTGAAATCATGAATATAGGTCTATATAATCACCTTGCAATTTTTTAAATTATAGCTTTCTTTACTTTGTAAAAAAATTGCTGTTAAAACCGTCAGATTCTACAGCAAAATCGATTTTTTTCACTATTCTGTTACATTTTTGTTTTCGAGAAAGTAACCAACAGCAGAAAACTGAGTTAAGAGTTCAGATTCAATGTTTCATGTCTGTTTGAAATTACACTTTTAAGTCTTGTTCACTATTCCATACACGTTCACTAATATAGTTCACCTGACAGAATTAATGAATACAAATGAGTGAATTCAGACACTGATAAACACCTGCTGTTAATAATCACACTCACTGAAGGAAAGAGAAACAAGAAACACAGACAGTGACATCACTTTCAACTTTAAATAAAAACAAGTAAAATAAAACACCTTTAGTTTCAGTAGAGGATCATTAAACAACTCCACAAACAACAGCAGATACACTTATTACTGACTGCTTTGACTTCCATGCCATTGTTATTGAGAACTTATTGATTCTTATTGAGAAATTTAGGTGTTTTTTTTTTGTGTGTCACCTAGGGCTGTAACGATACACCAAACCCACGATTCGGTTTGTATCACGATTTTTGGCCCACAATTCGGTTCATTTTTTTTTTCTTGTAAGATGGGAAAAAAAAAAAATTTAAACTATTTTTTATTAAATAGCATTTTAAAAATCTTTTTAAACTAAACATCAAAGAACAATATTAACTATGCAAATTATACAATAATACAACAATATAAATAGCCATATATAAAATAAATAAATAAATAGCAAAAGCTATATCACTTTTGTTTTCTTTGTAACAAAATACTGTTGAAAAACCAAAAAGAACTAAACTCCATTGTGAAGATGGTTCAAGCATGTTAAAAATTGTTTTTCAATCAAGAAAAAGTAAATTAAATAGCTACTAGGGATGCTCATTTCGGTTAATTTTGCTAACCGACAACCACCGCTCATTAATCGGTTATTAACGGTTAACTGGTCAGATTACTAGGCTATTAATTTTATATTAAACAAATTGACATGTCTTTTTGTATCTGACACATTAAATATTGCATTTTAAAATACTGATTTATTTTTAAATGCTAGCATATTAATAACAGAACAGAACAACAGAGCATCTTCACGCACCTGCAGTGTTTAGCACAGAAGAGCAGAATAATCTAAATAAAATGAATAAAATAAATAGGATTGCCCTAAATTATTTTCATTTAGGAGAAGCACTTTAGCAGCATCTAGACCAGCAGCCTGTAAGTACATTTAAGATTTGTTTCAGTTGTTGTGTATGGTTTGAGGACTTGTTTAAAAAAAAAAAAGAAAAAAAACTACTAACACTTCCCTTCTTAGACTTTACAGACCTGAAACTTGCCTTTAGTACTTATTCATTGTTGCTCTTAGTTGTGTAAATTGCTTCCTTGTCCTCATTTGTAAGTCGCTTTGGATAAAAGCGTCTGCTAAATGACTAAATGTAAATGTAAATTTAAATAATTATTTTATATTACAAAACGAAAACACTGACTGATTCTTTTTAATAACCGGCATAGACTGTTTTTTTTCCAATCATGTTTTTTCTTCCGTCATATAAAAATCGCTGACTTCCTCAAATTGCTCGCTCCACGGAAAATATGCATTTATTTAATGCCCCGCTTTTATTATTATAATCACAAAACTTTTTACCTTTTTAATAGAAATCATTATTTTAAAGATTATGTCTTGATATATGGTTTCCTCTCTCTCCCTCGCGGTTCAAGTGCGCGCGCTGCGTGATGAAAAGACAACAACTTAATTTTTGTAAACAGTTTTGTTGTTTCAATATGATATTGCATTAATGTGCATACATGCTTTATAAGCTGAAAAATAAAAAGTAAAGCCTATTTGTTGCGTTTATTATGCAGATCCAGGTCAACATCTGCGCTGGTTTGGTATCAACACGTCTGTATCAGACAGCAATATTCTTCTTCCATTTTGCTTCTTTGGCAAATGTGTCTGTAGGCACGGGTTATACGTTATCGTTCCGCAAGTTATGCCTTGCAGTTGAACAAGGGGCAGAAAACAAGGCGCACCTCACTGCCTTTATGTTGAAGGAAAAAAGAAGAGGCGCGGTCCTCTTTTGAAACGACTGAATCAGCTGGGTATCGATTGTGCAAAAGTGTTGCTGTCTGTGTTGTTACAATTGTAATATTTAACAATATCGTGATATTCAAGATTTGTACATTCATCCAGCTCTGGATAACTTAAAACAGCCATTAGACCTTCAGAGCGGCATTAATGCGTCCTGAAGTAAAGCGAAACGGTTATAAACTCCAGCAAGATAGAGTGATTATATGCAGAGCCATATACCTTTATCTATAAATAAAGTATAACTATAGAAACTGTGTTCATCTTAACTGAAAGCTTCGTCATGTTTCCTGACCTCACGCATAGCGCACCTGTCAGTCAGCTCGTAACGTTAACTCCCAAAGGGTCAAACAGAAAGCGCACAGCACGGTTACAAAAAAGTTTCCTCTGCAGAGGAGTCGGGGCATCTGGTGAACGCCCAGCCTTCTCTGCGCAGCCACATTAACAACAATGCTTTGACAGCATTGGCAATATTTCTGCCGTTGTCTGTTGTCAAGTGGGGTTAAGTTGATTTTGTTTTTGATATTCCTGACACATTCAGACAGTCCCTTACTAAGAGCTCCGTGCGAGCTCTCCCGGTTAAACGCATATTGCGAGGGTTTAAACGGAGCAGTGCTCGTAATGTTGAGCGAAAAAAAAGTGTTTCATCATGTTCTTCTTCAACTCGCTCAACTTTTGCAGGCACGGGTGACGTTATTGGAAAGGTAGTCACGGGGTGTGTCGCGATTCTCCCTTATCACACCGTGACACAGGATCGTAGATCTGAGTGTCGCGATTTCGATTTCATATCGTGTATCGTTACAGCCCTAGTGTCACCGTAATAAGGTGAGGGACTGGTTTAGTTGGGCTCACCCTTGAACTCATAAGCCCCTTTCACAAAGTGATACCGGTAAATATCTGGAAAATGTACGGAACAACTTTACCCGTACATTCAAAAAAGCGTTGTTCACACAGGCGAGGACGTTACGAAATTTTTCCGGAAAAGATCATTTACACATTCATTCCAAAATACCGGTAATTCTGAAACCATTAACCAGAAATGAGCTCTAAACGGCTGCGCTTGTATTTGTAAACATTTGACTACATCACAAACTCTGTGGATGGATCAGTATTGTGAACAACTGATGAAAACATATGGAGAAACATTTTCACATGTTGAGATGTACATGATATGTGTGTGTGCTGGCGCTCATAGACGCGCTCATATTTATCATAAGCATCTTATCGATAATTAATTACATGGTTGGCATTAAGCTGAACATATAAACGTTATCTGACTAATTTCTAGCTGCTAAATGTGTCTGGAAAAATATTCAAAGGCTATTATTCTCATAAACCGCGCGGACGTGAATTTGTCTGACTGTTCTGATTGGCTGAAGCAGACGTCTCACATCAGCACGTTCTAGACGTGCACGCGCTTATTCCGGCAATCTTCCTTTTGCGTTCACACAGCGCAGCATTCCGGCAAATTACCGGTAATGTCACAACTTTTCTTTCCGGAAAATAGCCAGAACGAATTTCCTGGTATTTTCAAAAAGAGCCTGTTCACACATACACACCTTTTGCGGAAAATTGCCGGTAATTTTCCGGAAAGGTGTGTAAGTGTGAATGGGGCTATAATTGTAGACTCTCCAGCTGCTGTAATGCAGAATTTATGAAACACTTTTATTTTGGCAATAAACCTGGAAAGTCAATAGGTTGATGTTTAGTTAAAGGTCTGGATGATTGGCCTTATGCACTTAGTTGCAGATAATATTTTATTAACAATAAGTGGAAACAGGAAAGATACCTAATTTCTTTACAGAGTTAAGAAATGAACATACAAAAACAGTCCAGTTTTTCAGACCTTGTACCCTTAACAATAGTAACAATTAAAATGTTTCATGCCGCAATGCATGCTGGGTGTGGCACAGTACATAAATCCCAGCATGCATTGCGGCATGAATAAATTATGTAATATAATGGTCTTACAGTTTTCTTTATTTGTGTTTGATTCTGCTGTTGTTGCTTATGTTTAGAGTTTCAGTAGCCTGTTTGTGAGTTAAACTTATTTTTTTTAGTTGTCACCATTGTTGAGGTTAATATGCTGATACTTGATGTCTCTTTGAATGCAACTTACAACATAGAGCAAAGTGTTTTTGTCCAGGATAATCTTAAAAACTTGAAGCAATTAATTACGACACACACAGACATGTTATTTTACGTTTAACAATAAATTAAACATTGGATAGGAGCAGTGAATTATTTAAATCATATTAGAACAGGTTCTGCCTGAACATCATGAAAACAACATGAACATCAGCAGATCTTATTTAGTTTTTTTGGCTTACTTGCAATATCATTTTAAACAAAGTTATTAACAATTGCAGCAGCCAAAATAAATTAATGTTAAAAATGTTAGGGCTAAGAGCCCAACTAAAGCAAACTCTGTTCTTCATGATGGTGACTTAAATGTTAATCTTTATTTCCAGAAAAAAAATTTAAGTAGATGTTATACAAATATAAATGTTTTAGTAATAAGTGTAGTTGGTGATGATGTTTGTGGAGTTGTTTAATCATCCAGTAATAATTTAAATGATTTATTGTACTTTAATGATTTGTTGTACTTCAGGTTATTTCATTATAAAGCTGTGACTGAAGTTGTAGTTTTTTGTATGTTCTGTTCTTGTTTTTTCCCATCAGTATTTCTTCATGTGTTCATCGGTAATTCTCAATTATCATTTAATTAATTAATTTACTTCAGCTTTGCTCCATGTTTCTTGAACACTTAAGAAATGTGGACACTTGGAATTGTTCATTTAAAACTGAGGTATTTGCTCGCGGTTTTAAAAGGTTAAATGCAGGGCTCCGAACCGGTTCAAGGAGCGGAAACGAAAAACAGAAACGAATGACATTTTGCAGGAACAGAAACCAAAAATAAAAAAAAAGATCATCTTTCATCGTTCTGAACAGAAACGGTTACAGTTAAACGGTTAATGTTATTTTATCATTCTCTTTACTATATGAATTGGGGAGACAAAAAGCATTAATTTAAAGCATGTTTATAAATACGACGGTGAACATGAATACAACATGAAACAAGTCATTTCTGATGCGATGAGCTTGTCTTAAAGGTTACCGAGAACCTGCTCTTTCATGTACAAAGGTATGTTTCGGTTTAAGTTATTGTTACTAAAACTTCTATTTATACTAAATTAATTATGGATTGTCAATTGTTTTTAGATTGCTCTCCATAAAGAAAATGCTTTTGTTAAAATTTTTTTTATGACAAACCATCAGATAAATCGATCTGTATTGAAGGATGAGGGGCAGATCATAAACATGATGGACAAAGATTTAATGATATATTATCAAACCACTTAAGAATTTTCCATTCGGAGAATTACAGTATTTAATAGCTTAGTCCTTATAAACAATCTTTTAATAAAATACATTTACAAGGCTACTGAAGAATTAACCAAATATGCAATATGATCTGCATAATGATCACAGAGAAGTGAGGTAAGCGCCCGTTTTTATATAAACTATAAATGTCTGGCCGTGATGCGTATTTAGGCCTATGGCAGTCTATAAAAAGATAATATAGCTTGAAAAATTGTAATATTTTAGAGAAAGTAATAAAGTTTGTACAACTAATGTTTGGTCTTATTAATCTGCCCATAATTAAACGTCATGTAGCCTACTTTTTGATTACTTGACCCATGGATTAACGGCAGCACCAGCGGACAATGTCAATAAACTGAAATAATCCATGACAGAAGTTCACTCAAAGTAAAAGTTCTTTCTGTCTTTAATTACTAACACTCCCGTCATTCCTACTACTTTCAGAACATAAATTAAGATATTTTACCATATGAAAATGCAATGAAATTATGAAAATTGTGAAATTAAAGACAATAATGCAGAGATCTGGTCCCCGCGTCAGGTCAGGGTGCGCCAGGGTGCGCGGAGGCGCACTAAACTCACACGGTAAAGAACTGGATTTTAATTTCATGTTTTAGTTAACTAATTATTTAAATACAACTCTCTTGATCTCTAAAGGCAAAAAAAATGCAAAAGAAATTGGTCGTTACATAAATTTCAGCAAAGATGCAACTGCTTGTCATTTTCAAATTTGTTTTTCAGTTAGGGATTAGGTCTGTTAGAGTAACAATAAAATTGTTTTGTTGGACACTGCACAGTAGTCTACAATATAATTAAAATTATAATTTATTATATTCATTATTATTAAAACTAATAAGCTATACAATTGATAAAACGCAAGACCCTTTTTAATGGTTGGTTTCATTTTGACATCGCTAACAGTTGTAATAAGAAACATCCCATTATGCAGTCTCAAGTTAGGAAACTTAAAAATGAGTTTTGAGTTTAAAGATAATCAGCCTGCCAAATCAAGTTTACAGTGTCATAAATGAAATAGGTATATAGTGCATGAGTAAAGGGCATTTGTTGCATCAACCTCTCATATGCGCTGCAGGTAGGCTGAATGATAATCTTGCAATATATGTAATACAAAACTTTAAACATTTATGTTTTTTTGAAGTGAAACGGAAAGAATTAAGGAGAGTAAAAC
The DNA here is from genome assembly GCF_052040795.2 of Danio rerio. Classification (NCBI taxonomy): domain Eukaryota; kingdom Metazoa; phylum Chordata; class Actinopteri; order Cypriniformes; family Danionidae; genus Danio; species Danio rerio. The sequence continues at coordinate 16,356,491 of NC_141022.1, forward strand.
ATAATTTAAACCACTGGTCTGGCACTGAAGCCATCTTAGAGCCATACTTGTTTGTAGCGAGAAGAAAAAAAACTGATGAAATCCTGGCTGGGCACATGGTAATAACATGGATTATCTGTTCTTCAAATGAGAAAAAATCGTAGACATGACATTGTGAAGGCACTAATTATACAACGCAGTTCATGTTTATGATCATTAATATTAACTAATATTAATTAATTAAATTAATTGCGCAAAATAGATTTTTTGCATGTACGAATCAGATTATGAAGAATGATTAAGAGCTTGCATTTTGTTATTGCATCCTTTTCGCAAGTTATTTTATATATCTATTTATTTTTTTAAGTGGTAAGAACATTATTCACTGGCAAAAATGTCCCCCCGCCTTACCACCAACAAATAAAGTAGCCTACCTAAGTTAATTTACCTTTTATGTAAAAATTAAGGAATAACTTATGGCTTGATTAAATATTAATTAATAATACTAGTAACAATAGTAACAATACTGCTTATTAATAAAGCAGTTCAACATTAAATAACTTTAACTGCTTGAAACCGTATAATAATAAATAAATGTTACATTTTTCAGAACTTCACAAATAGCCTAAATGGCACAGTATTTAGGTAAAAAGAGAAGAAAAGAGATCATATCTCCCCTGTCTTCGCCTCATTGCACTGGCTACCTATAAAATACAGAGTTGATTTTAAAATTCTTCTTTTCACTTATAAAGCTTTGCACAATTCTGCCCCGGCCTATGTCAGCGAGCTTATTAGGCCATATACAGCTTGTAGACCGTTAAGATCCCATGATCAGTTTCTTTTGTCTGTCCCTCGTTCTCGCTGCAAGTCAAAAGGTGATCGAGCTTTCAGTGTTGCGGCACAAAGGCTCTGGAACAGTCTCCCTCTGAACATCAGAATCTCTCCTTCTTTGGATGCTTTTAAATCTATTTTAGAGACTTATTTTTACTCTTTTGCCCTTGAGTGATGCATGCATGTTATTTTTTATTATTTGTATTTTAGTATTACTTTTAAATATATTTCTTTGTATAGTTTATTTTATTGTAAAGCACTTTGGATCAACTATGGTTGTGTAAAATTGTGCTCTATGAATAAAGTTTGCCTTGCCTTGCCAGTAATAATATAAATAGTAATAATTATAGGAAGTACAAAAATATTAGCCTACCAGTAACAATGTAAGTCAGATATTTAAAAAAAAAAAACAGCGTAGGCTCTCTCCAACTTTTATTTTCTATTCATATTTTAAATTCTTTGCCAGAAAAACTAACATGTTGACTTTGTCCGGTTTAAGTGAAGACCTAATTGGGGTTATAATGTTTCTTGCAATACACGTTCAGACGGTGTGCTTGTAGCGCAAATGCACTGATACTTTTTCAGAACCGTGCAAGAGAGGGTTTCTTGCTTCTGTTCTGCCGCACGCATTCTCGGAATGCAGGTTTCTCTACACTGCGAAGCAGCGCGTTCTTAATTAAGTTACTAAATATGTTGCTCCATTTCTCTCAATGTCTTCCATTTATCACTTTCTCTTTTGTATCTGGCCATTTTTGGAAATGCCTCTGCAATACCTGACTGACTAGTTGGGCGTTTGTGTTTAGAAGACAGGGCTTAATTATACATGGCTTTTTTTCCTTCACCGCTGTCAATCGCCACTAGCTTGCATGGTTCGGGGCCCGTGAAGCTGCGTATGGATGGATTTGCTTAATCCAAATTGCATGGATAGAAAAGCTTAATCCAAACTAATTGGTTCACCATTTTCGGTTGGCAGGAATCCAAAATGTTCCAAGATGTAAGATTTCGTTTTCCAACAAGATTCATGGTTAAACATGAACTTGCTAAATCGCGCCAAATGTTATATTCTAACAGACATGTAATGCTTGGCAACATAATGGTGAATTGTGTTTTAAAGAGCATGACGTCACATGCTACTGCTTGTGGCAATGGACAATTGCGGTGGCAACTGACCACCGCGGTGATGCGGTTGTCACAGTGACCATCAAAGCCCTATATGTAATGTGTGACATCGGGGACGCGTCTCAGCGCAAAACATAACTTATTAAATGCCCATGCTTAATCTGTCATTGATAAGGTCTATCGGTTTAAAGGGTTACCGACAGTAAATCACTTGAGTAATCGTTAGCATTCCTAGTTTAATCAATCGTAAAAGTAGTGTCAATGTTATTAAAATGCACACACAATCTATCAATTTATCTATTCAATACAGGGCTCTAGACTAACTTTTTGCCTTGGTGTGCTTTTTTTCTTATAGATGAACCAAGCATTGCAGTAAATGTATAACATTTTATATTTATATTAAAGATAAATAAGGCAAGAACATGAGAATGATACTTTTTATATTTTTACACCTACAAAAATTTTTTGTGGTAGTGCACTTGTTTAGTAAAAACGCAATCAGAGCCAATGTTATATAGAAGTAGGCTAGTGTTGCCTAAACGGCTATTAAATTTTTAATAAAATTAAAACCAAAATAAAACTCATTGCATTATTCATTTGATAAAAATATACCAAAATGAAATAAAATTAAAAGGTGGCTATTTTGTAATTTGTTTTAATATTAATAAAAACATGCTTAGACTATAAGCTTAACGGCCAACAGGCCATTAATAAATATTATTTTACTTTGTACTGGATTATAATGTATATTTTACAATAAAAACTAAATATAGCATGTCTTACTGTCATTTAAAACAAATAATTCATAACACATCAGAACTGGAGACCTGCAGTGTGCAAACTGTATACAGGGGGTGTTGGTCAAAAGCCTTCAGCACCTAATTGAACTAATATCTCAGAGGAAGATGAACCGATAGCATTTTTTTTTTTTTTTTCGTTTATAAGCTCTGATGCTAACTCTATTTTAACTCTTAATATAGGCCTACAATATATTTTCTGGTGTTTAATTTTGCATGAGCAAATAGCAGTAGGCTATAGCCTAAAGTACATATTTTTAAAAGATTATCATTCAGCCTACCTGCAGCACATCCGAGAGTGCACTATACCCATTTCACTGTAAACTTGACTTTGCAGGCCGTTCATCTTTAAACGCAAAAGGCATTTAAGCGTGCTAACTTGACTGCTGCTGCATAATGGGATGTTTCTTTACAAATCTATAAAAGTGTGATTTAGCATGTCAAAATGAAAGCAAACATTCAAAAGGGTTCTGCGTTTTGTTAATTTTACTAATATTAACAATAATGGATATAATACATATATAATAATTGCACGGTGCAGTGTACTAAACATTTTTATTAGGCTATATAACTGAAAAACTAATGTGTAGGTTACTGGCAGTGCATTTTTGCTCAAATTAACAGCAAATTTCTTCTATGTTTTTTCCCTTTAGCTCAAGAGAAGTTCAAGTTCAAAAGAATTAGTTAACCGAAACATGTAATGAATTAGGCTGCTTTTTTCAACACATTTCTTAACATAATAGTTTTAATAACTCATCTCTAATAACTGATTTATTTTATCTTTGCCATGATGACAGAAAATAATATTTGAATAGATATTTTTCAAAACACTTCTATACAGCTTAAAGTGACATTTAAAGGCTTAACTATGTTAATTATGTTAACTAGGCAGGATAGGGTGATTAGGGAAGTTATTGTATAACGATGGTTTGCTCTGTAGACTATCAACAAAATATATAGATTAAAGGGGCTTATAATTTTGACCTTAAAATGGTTAATAAAAAATTTAAAACTGCTTTTAATCTAGCCGAAATAAAAAATACTTTTTCCAGAAGAAAATATATTATCAGACATACTGTAATGAATCGTCACCGAGATTGGGATCCATCGTGCAGTTTATTATTATCACAGTAATCACACAATCGGCAGAATAACAGAATCGTGGTCATAAACAGGCAAATGGTCAGGGCTGGCAGCAAGGGATCGTAGACGGTAAACAGGCAAGGTCACAACAGGAAAATCAAAGTAGAGTATAAACGCTCAGAAATGTCAACTGGTAGCAAACAAGACTTCGCAAAGAATGAAACAAACCAGACTGCTTAAATAGATGGCGGAGTGATTTCAGCTGGGCCCATAATCAAACAGACACGGGGTAGATGGGAAATGTAGTGAGGGAACTTTCAGTTAATAATGAGGTGATGGTGCCCTCTGCTGGTTAGAGGAGGGAATCACGGAGTTTGTCTCTGTGACAGAGCCCCCCTCCTGTGAGCGACTCCTGGCACGAGGAGGCAGATGACGACGGGGTCTCCCACGTGGTCGAGGGGCCGGTTTATCAGGGTGATTGCGATGGAAGGACTCAATAAGGTTTGGGTCGAGAATGTCGTCTGCATTTACCCAAGAGTGTTCCTCTGGACCGTACCCCTCCCAATCAACTAGGTATTGAAGAACTCTTCCCCGACGCCTGGAATCAAGTAGTTCTCTTACTGGGTACACCTCCTCGCCATCTACCAGAGTGGGCAGGGGACTCTTGTCAGCAGACTCCTCCTCCCCCTCCTCGGTGGGACCAGCAGCAGGCTTGAGCAAAGAAACATGAAAAGTGGGAGAGATTCGATAATGATTAGGCAGGATAAGACGAAAGGAAACAGGTGTAATTTGTTTATCAATCTGGAACGGACCCACGTACCTGGGACTAAGTTTCTTGCAGGGTAATCGAAGGCGCAGATCTCTGGTAGATAACCAAACCCACTGACCAGGAATGTATTCGGGGTTAGGACGACGATGGCGATCAGCTTGGTTTTTCTGTCTGCGAATGGCACGCTGTAGACGAGTATGAGCTAGGTTCCAAGTTTCCTCACTTCTGAGTAGCCAATCATCTACTGCTGGAACATTAGAGGGTTCTCCAGACCAGGGGAACAGCGGGGGTTGGAATCCCAGAATGCATTGAAATGGGGTGAGACCAGTCGAGGATTTTTGAATGGAATTTTGGGCGTACTCAGCCCACATTAGGTAACGGCTCCAGTCATTCTGATGTTGGCTGCAGTAGGAACGAAGGAAACGGGTAATTTCTTGATTAAGCCGTTCAGTTTGGCCGTTGGCTTGAGGGTGATAACCAGAAGTTAGACTGACGTTGACGTTTAGCATTTTGAAGAACGCTGACCAGACTCTAGATGTAAACTGAGGCCCTCTATCTGAGACAATATCCTCAGGTAAACCATAAAATCAAAATACTAAGTTGCACAAATGTTCTGCAGTTTGCAGAGCAGTTGGGAGCTTGGGTAAAGGTATGAGACGGCAAGCTTTAGAAAATCTGTCGATGACTGTGAGTATGGTAGTACAATTGTTGGACATGGGTAGATCCGTGACGAAATCAATGGCAATGTGTGACCAGGGGCGTTGTGGTATGGGGAGAGGTTGGAGTAAACCGGCTGGTAGTTGTCGTGATGATTTCTGCGTATTGCAGGTGATGCAGTGTTGAATAAATGTGGTGGTGTCCTTAGACAACGATGGCCACCAGAAACGATTTTCCAGTAGCTGGACTGTAGCGTTAATGCCAGGATGTCCGGAGTTGGGCAGTGAGTGTACTAGTTCTAAAACTCGAGTCCGTAAGGTTTCAGGGACAAACATCTTATTGGTTGGACATTCAGCTGGGGTCTCTGACTGAGCGTTAGCTTGTTCAATTTCGGTAATTATGTCCCATTGGATGGGTGCAACAATGAGACTGGGAGACAGAATGTTCTCAGGAGCTTGTGGGATTTGATCACCTTCAAATTGTCGAGACAGGGCATCTGCTTTAGTATTCTTTGATCCAGGACGATAGGTGACCACAAACTTGAAGCGGGTAAAGAACAGGGACCAGCGTGCTTGCCTCGGGTTGAGTCTCTTGGCAGTTCTCAGATATTCTAGATTCTTATGATCTGTCAGAACGGTGAATGGATGGGTAGACCCCTCCAACCAGTGACGCCATTCTTCAAAGGCTGATTTCATGGCCAGAAGTTCCCTATCACCAACAACATAATTCCTCTCGGCTGGGTTTAGTTTCCTGGAACAGAAGGCACAAGGATATAATTTGGGGGGTGACCCCTGTCTCTGAGACAGTATTGCACCAACGCCAGTATTTGAAGCATCTACCTCAACAATGAAGGGGAGTTCTGGGTCGGGATGGTGGAGAATAGGAGCTGTGACGAACCGTTGTTTTAGTTGTTGGAATGCCTGGGTAGCAGGAAGTGACCATTGTAGACTGTGGGCTCCTTTCTTTAGCATTGATGTTAGGGGTTGTGCAACAGAGCTAAAGTTCAGAATAAAGCGTCTGTAATAATTGGCGAAACCAAGAAAAGCGTTGAAGTTCTTTCAGGGTCGAAGGCTGTGGCCATTTGAGAATTGAGTTCACCTTCCGTTTGTCCATGGCCACACCTTCATGACTAATGATGTAGCCCAGAAATGAGGTGGATGTTTGATGGACCGTTTGAGCACCGTTCGTACATGATGGATGTGTTCTTCTAGGGTATCAGAGTATACCAGAATGTCATCGATATACACTATGACTATGCGATTTAGGAGATCTCTAAAGATGTCATTAACAAATGACTGGAACACGGATGGACTGTTTACCAGGCCGAAAGGCATGACCAGGTATTCATAATGCCCTGTGCTTGTGGAGAAACCAGATTTCCATTCATCTCCCTGGCGAATGCGTATCAGGTTGTATGCACTCCGTAGATCAAGTTTAGTGTAATATTTAGCGGTTCTAAGTTGTTCTAAGGCAGCAGGCACCAGGGGTAGTGAGTACCGGAACTTGACAGTTATCTCATTGAGGCCCCGGTAATCAATGCAGGGACGAAGTCCAACATCTTTTTTCTTCACAAAGAAAAACCCAGCAGAGGCAGGTGATGTTGAAGGTCGTATAAAGCCTTTCTTTAATTCCTCATTGATATATTTTTCCATGGCCTCTGTTTCAGGTTTGGACAGGGGAAAGATTCGTCCTCTAGGGGGCGTTGTCCCGGGTAACAGATCAATGGCACAATCATAGCTCCTGTGAGGAGGAAGTTTGGTGGCTTCAGTTTTGCTAAAGGCCAGAGACAGATCAGAATATTCAGGTGGGATGTTAATGTCACAATTGACTTCAGAGACGGTGACAGATCTAACAGACAGAGGTGAGATGGGGGTGATGCATTCCGAAAAACAGGTATCCTTCCATTTAACAATTTGTCCCATCCTCCAGTTGATGTCTGGGTTATGTCTTCGCAGCCAGGGTAGTCCGAGGATTATGGGAGTGCGAGGTGTTACAAGGATGTAAAATTGAATAGTTTCTGTGTGTAGTATACCTGTTTGCATATTGAGTTCTTGCGTGAGATGTAATATTTGTCCCGATCCTAGTGGGCGTACATCTATCGCTTCCACTGTCAAAGGAGAGGAATAGCAAGTTAAAGGTATTTTATGTCTGTAAGCACATTTTTTAGACATGAAGTTTCCTGCTGCTCCTGAATCTAACAATGCTTTTGTTGTTATCTCGTGTCCATTTATCTCAATGGTAATTGGTATACTGACACACATATCAGGATTCAATGAATGCACAGGAAAACTCACCCGATCCTGGGAAGTTGAATTTGGACGTGAAGGACAGTAAACTCGAAGATGGTTTGGTTGACCACAGTATAGACAGAGTCGTTGTGTTAAGTGACGATTTCGTTCTTCAGAAGAGATATGATAGGAGTTAACTTGCATGGGTTCGGATTCATCAGTGGTAACAGGGACGGACATACAATAAGAACTGTGAGGAACATGACGTTGTCGGGCTCTAACAAGGTTATCAATCTGAATGCTCTGAGAAATCCTTAAATGAAGGAAAAGCGGTACCATCCTCCTTCCACATTGCCATAGCCAATTCTAATGCCTTGCCAGTTAGCAGGGAGAAAACGAAAGCAATCTTACCGGAGTCCGTTGCATAAAACGTGGGTTGTTGGTTGACAAAGAGAGAGCACTGAAGTAAAAATCCTTTACACTTCGTCGGGTCACCATCAAACTTTTCCGGAAAGGCGAGGCAAGGACTCACTTGAGCTGGCGTTCCCATGACGGGTATACCGGGACCGGTTGTCGATGCCATGGTGGCCGCCAGTGGCGAGATATGCAGGTTCTGGAGCGCCTTCCCCATCTCCTCGGTGAGTGACGTCAGGTGTTTCAACTGATGATGGTGTGCGGCGAGTTGACTTGCCTGTGTAGATAGTGCTGAGGACAAGTGAGTGATAGCTGCTGGATCGTAGGGTGGCGAAGTCTTCTGTAATGAATCGTCACCGAGATTGGGATCCATCGTTCAGTTTATTATTATCACAGTAATCACACAATCGGCAGAATAACAGAATCGTGGTCATAAACAGGCAAATGGTCAGGGCTGGCAGCAAGGGATCGTAGACGGTAAACAGGCAAGGTCACAACAGGAAAATCAAAGTAGAGTATAAACGCTCAGAAATGTCAACTGGTAGCAAACAAGACTTCGCAACGAATGAAACAAACCAGTCTGCTTAAATACATGGCGGAGTGATTTCAGCTGGGCCCGTAATCAAACAGACACGGGGTAGATGGGAAATGTAGTGAGGGAACTTTCAGTTAATAATGAGGTGATGGTGCCCTCTGCTGGTTAGAGGAGGGAATCATAGAGTTTGTCTCTGTGACACATACTGTGAAAATTTCCTAGCTCTGTAAAACATAATTTGTAAAATATTTAAAAAAATTCAAAAGGAGGCGAGTAATTTTTACTTCAACTATATATATATATATATATATATAGTTGTATATCTTTATTACAAGTCATTGACGAGTCATGTAGTTTTAAATTGGATTATGAATTCAAAATCAAGTAGTTTTCTTTCTTTAGTCAAGCAAGCAAAAAAAAGTTTAGAAAGAAGTTTAGAAAGAGGTTATTCAGTAATAACAAGGTAACATTCAAAACATTTCATTTTCTGCACATCTACTAATTAATGAGAATTTGTTTATATATTTATTTGCTGATATATTTATTCTCCACATACAAATGGAAGCCAGAATATGGAAATTGCATTTAGATTTTGAAAGAGAGTTATGGATTTTATGAGAGTTGTTGTAGTGCAAGATCTTTAGATTTAGTAGAAAGATGATACAGAGCAATAATCAAAATAAAATGCTTTTAATATCTTTAGTACACTATTGCATCAGCATAATCGAAAGAGTGGCATCTGTCAATTTAAAGATACGATTTGAACACCGCAAATGTATATCGCAAGAGGGTCATATTTATTTTAATTAAAGCTAGGACTATTTTTAAGCCAGAGCACCATGGTTTTTGCTTCCTAGTACAATTAATGACAACAGTACATATTTTTTTAGCAAAATTTTTTGCCTTTTTGCAAAATTTGTATGATAAACATCTTTAGCTAACTTCATACTGATGCATTATTTAAATCTGAAAGTGGGTAATAAAGGTGGCAATGGACAAGTGTGGAATGTTATAGCAATATTCTAAATGTAGGCAATATTCTAAAGTAATTTAGGCTTATTTGTATGATTTGGATATGTATTGAGCAAATGTCAGACAGCTCACACACATTGTACTCAGATTGCACTGTTTATCAGTAAAATATCTTAAACAAATGCATTAATGTAAATTCCAGGCAGGATCTTATAATCAGTATAAAATTTAAATTCCTCATAAATGATATAACCACATATTCTACACCAACCCCTTTGCCACACCAATAACAAAGCTTCGGTCTTACCGGATCTGCTAGGTTTGGTTTTCCAGGAGGTAATTTAGGTCGTGATGATGGTCTTGGTGGTAGAGGTGGGATGGGGCTGCCAGCAGACAGAGGAGTGCCAGCACGTGCAGGAGACGATGGCCCTGAGAAAAGAATATCGCACAACAATTGTAACGGATGTGGCTGATCAGATACATAATACATAATCATTTTAATTTATTCAATAAATAATTCACCATCAACCACTCCCAAAAAAAGCAAATGATCAGTGTTTTATCCAATTCCAAAAGTATTTACGACACGAAAGCAATGCGCTGTTTGAAAATGGACAGCGACATGGTCACTCTCCTATACAACTTGCCTGAGACCTCAGCTTTTAAAATCTGGCAGGGGGCAACAGATGAAAATTAGCCCTTGTGGCTAACTCTGTCTTATTTACAATTATACTGTTTATTAATAAGCATTGTCCCTGTAAATAAAATACATTTTAAATTTCAAAGTTTTTTTTTCATGTAGCCCTTTATTACCTCTTTATGTGTAATCAGGTGTCATGTGCAACAAGTCTCTTGCTCATGTATTATTATTATTATGGTTTTAATACTCCTGCAATCAAAGTGTACCTCTACCACAGCTAAACAAATTCATAGATGGTTCATGTTTGATGAATTTGGTTTACTGAACAATCGTTTACATTTTATGTTAATACAAGTCCAACACATACAAATTTTGAGAAACTTTAAACGTTTCTGCATCCGCATTATTTCAGAAATCATACGCAAATCATCAAGCTTCCCAATAATAAAACTTTCCTTGGTAAGGTAACTTTCTCAACTCAGCTCCTAAGGGTGTTACAAGACCACCCTTATAAAAGCTGGTGACTAAGGACCCCCCGAAAGAGGAAAAGGAGAGACCCTTGGAAAAAGAATTGTTCTGTTCCAGCTCAGCGCATCTTCTATTCAGGTCCAGTGAGAAGACTTGGACCAAAAATTGCTATCTTTGATACGTTTATTTCCTTCGAGAGTCTATTTCACTTAGGTGTGCCGTAAGACCAGAAGGCATCACGACTGCAGCCTTTTTGCCACCTCAAACCTGAAATGACAGACTCTGCCCCACTCTAAGCCTCACAGGACAAAGAACAAACTTCCAGCTAATCCATGTGGCGTGGATTTTCACTCCACGTGGCGTGGAGTTCTTCACGTCATGAAAAGAACGCAAGTTTGTTATGTTGTAGTCTTACAAAATCAGAGGTTTTTCCTTTTTATTACACTCTCTCTTTTTATTTCTTTACTTTTCTCTACAACTTGTCTGAATGTGTGTTTGTGTTAGGCATTTATTTTGTTTTAAATTCCAAATAAAGCTTGCTTCAAAAATGTTTAATGCTAAATGCTAAAGATTAGCACCCTATTTCCTCATAAAACTTTTTTAGATGTCTCTGCTCTGACATCCATTCAAAAAGTGGAATGGAACTTTTTCTTCAGACAGTTTTGATAATATTGATGAAAATCCTGCCCCAAAATATCACGTAATGATTAAAGCACCACAGCATGTATGATTTTTTTCTGTGCTTAACAATAAAGATGCAAGGGTGCATTATTTTGGGAAGGGGTTTGAAAAAAAACAGGCTTTGGGTGCGTCGATGGTTGGATGGATGGATGGATGGATGGATGGATGGATGGATGGATGGATGGATGGATAGATGAACGGACGGACGAACGGACATTATAAGGTATACTAAAACATGCTAAAGTGTATCACATTTTATGAAATTCCTGAATCAGTGTTTCAACACGATAACAATGTAAATATCAGTGTGTTCTCATGTATTGATTTAATGTTCCATATTACACTCTGAGAATTCCCAACCACCATAAACAGCGACAAAAACTACTTTGCTGATTAATATGCTCAAGTCATAAAAGCAGCTTTACTAATTAATTAATTTAAATGAATGAAGAATAATAACTAGTACAGAGTGGTCAGTACTTAAGCCTAATTGGCCCAGAAAAAAAACATCACACTCAGGTTCCAAACTTTTATAGCAATTACAAAATAACATATACATTTTGTTTTATTATTTTCTATCACGATATATTATGTTTTACATTTTTAACATATATCTATTGTTTGTTTTTGTAATGACTGGAATTTTGACCTAAATTCAATATAAATGCTTTCTTGATATTTGATCATATTTTAGTGATTGAATACTGCCATCTGCAGGTTAATGAAAATAACTTTGAGAATCATTGTTTGAAAAAAAGTTCAATTTGATTTTTTAAATACACGGGTTAGAATGATGAAACTGAAACACCTTGTTTTAGACATATTGAATAATTCATTAGTATGGTGTAGGGCCTCCTCTTGCAGTCAATACAGTATTAATTCCTCTTTGAAATGACAGATACAAGTCCTGCACAGTAGTCAGAAGGATTCCGAGCCATTTTTCTTGCAGAATAGTAGCCAGGTCACAATGTGATGCTGGTGGAGGAAAACGTTTCTGTTTCGCTTCTCCAAAACACCCCAATGTCGCTCAATATTTTTTAGATCTGATGACTGTGCAGGCCATGAGAGATGTTCAACTTTACTTTCATGTTCATCAAATTACTGTTACCAGACTTGCCGTGTGTATTGGTGCATTTTCTTCCAGATACAAAGCACCAACTTTAGCATTCAAACTTTGAACCACTGTGTGCACATGGACCAGAATGGTTTGGAATAGTCCTTGGAAGTGATGCACCCAAGTATTTGGCCTAGGGAATGCCATGATATTGCAGCCCAAACCATCACTTATCCACCCCAATGCTTTACTTTAGGCAAGCAGCAGTCTAGGTGGCACACTTCTTTGGGGCTTCTCCACATTGTAACTCTCTTGCATGTGAGAAAGACAGTGAAAATGAACTCAACACACAAAGAACAAAAAATATTTGTTCACAGCCCAAGGTTTTTGCCGACATTTGGCATCAGCATGAGTGTTTTTTTTTTAGACCTCAACAAGTAAAACTTAAGACCCAAAAATTGTATAATTTCTTTGGAATAGGCTACTCAAATTAATGTCCTCGTTAGATTAAAATGAATTGTGCCTCGTCACAGTACAGATAACCCACAGTACCTGCCTTTTGGGTATAGCTGACTGTAAGGTGGCGTCTAAACTAGAGCTGTAATCGGGCCATAAAAGTTAGGTACATATTGATTGACAGCTTTTAAAAAGCCCGAACCCATTTATAGCCCGACATTATTCAAATGTGCACATGCACGCAGCTCTTTTGCCTTTTTTCATGAATAAGTCGTTTATATGTGTTAACATTACTTATTCATAACATAGACCAGGGGTCACCAATCTCGGTCCTGGAGGGCCGGTGTCCCTGCAGGGTTTAGCTCCAACTTGCCTTAACACACCTGCCTGGATGTTTCAAGTATACCTACAAAGACCTTGATTAGCTTTTTCAGGTGTTTGATTAGGGTTAGAGCTAAAATCTGCAGGACATCGGCCCTCCAGGAACAAGTTTGGTGACCACTGATATAGACTATAGGCCACTTGGAAGTTTGAACAAAGAAACAAAATAAGTCCTCTGTAACATCTTGACATCTCAGCACTCTAAATAGGCCTGTGTACATACACTTAGCCTTTAAATTGGCCAACACACCAATGAAAATTCTTTACTCATCAAGATTAGGCTATGGAGTTTTGTGGGGAAACATTATTGAATCCACTGTTAATGGCTTTAGTGCAGTCCTACACTCACTAAGCAGCACTGAACACTCTTTCACTGCTGTTGCTACTGGCCGGGATGCACTACTGATTAGTGATGGGAAGTTCGGATCATTTTACTGACTCTGATCTTTGAGTCTGGTTCATCGAGATGAACGAAACTGTTTTCAAGTCATTTTGTTCATTTGGTTCAATTTGCCAAAATATTTTGAAAATGTTACGAATTGCTTCTAAACACATCTACAACTAGCCCAAAATGTTGATCACACGACAAATAAGTCACAAATAGAATACTATAAGAAGGAGAAAATATTATTTCAATGTTTACCTGCTCTTTTGTCTATAAAGGTATTTTAGTCTCTTTGCTCAGCTCACCTCTTTATGTCTTCAAATGTCAGTGGTTCGTTCATGTTACACTGACAGTCACATATAATCTTAACCAATGTACACAGTCTGAGCCAATAGGAGCCATGATTAGTTCAACTATAGAGTCTTCTGGTTCTTGAGTGATTAGTTTATCACGTGACAGAATGACTCAAACCTGAGGACTCAAGAGTTGAACGGATCAAATCTCTTTCCGGCTCTAAATGCAAACGATTGGGCTTTTGTCTTTCACGTGATAAACGACTCAGACCGAAGACTGGAGAGATGAACAGATCAATTCTCTTTCCGGCTCTAAATGTATATGATTGGCCCGTGATGAACGAATGACTCAAACCCAAGGACTCAAGAGGTGAACAGATCAATTTTATTTCCGGCTCTAAATGCATATGATTAGGTGCGTTCGACTTAATGCATCGCTGTGCAGATCGATAGGAATCTGTCTTAAAGCAGTGCATGCTGGCTAAAAATTTTGTCTGGATTGATGCTGCGCCGATGCCATGTGACTGTCACAAGTAGCATCATAGTACCGCGACAGTGCTCCAATATCAGATGGCTGATTCAGACCGTGCAGCATCTGAAGAGCGGCTGCACAAGCTCTGATGACAACACAGATATTACACTATTGGCCGAGTTCACCTCATGACAACAGTCACGTGTGTTTCGGGTTTATTATTGGACAACTTCCGTTTTAAAAGTTTCAGAACAAACAATTCACTTTTCATACCCTCAATCTTGTATATATTATGTTTATTAAAAGACTACAAATATTTAACTGCAGTATCATGTTTAGTTAAATAAACTGGTTATAAAGGCTAGCGTGTTTGCATAGGTTTATTTTCACCTTTTTTTATAAAGACTATCTACTGCATTCAGCTCCATGAACGATTTAAATGATATATTTTAGTAAATAACCTAAATATTAACTCAAATAAGTCTAACAAATTTGTAATAAAATAATTATGATCATTGATCCTGAAATCCCTAAAGGTTTTAAGTTAAGTTAATTAAGTTAAAGAATTATTTTATTAAATAATTATAAAAGGATTTTTAGGATTAATATATATATTAATATATATAATATATATATATATATATTTATTTATTTTAGGAATGTCCTTTTGTAACAATCTTTTCAGATTAAAGTGCTTTTTTGAAAATGCTTTCATTATCCAAAATAATCTTAATCATTGTTTCAGACTTAATTGAAACACCTTGTTTTGTGTTTTACTCCTATATATTGGAAAGTTTTATATCTATAAATGTAAATAAATGTAACACCCTTTTTAGCATATTCAAACAACAAGTATTTGCCTAAAGAGGAATGTTTAAACTCCTAGAATTTGTGCTTATTGCGTTGTATTTAACAGGCTTTTCATTTTTATGTTTAGATTACCCTCTCGTTCCCCCTTATTTCTCTTATACATTTGTAATATATTTAATTCATAATTCCCTTATTGTTTAAAAATGAACTATAGTTTGTAGAAACTGTATTCAGTTTATTTGTAAATCTTTTTTTGTTATAAAAAATAAAATAAAAAAAATTATGATGACGCCATGTGATTGGTCATCATGACTGCAGCAACTGTGAGCACCAAAGTGTTCAGCTGTCTGGCTTGACGGCTCCGTTTTCAACTCCGCCCCACCTGCGCTCGGTTAATAGTGTTGATCACAGGCAGCATTTACATTTACATTTACATTTAGCAGACGCTTTTATCCAAAGCAACTTACAAATGAGGACAAGGAAGCAGCTGTGCTTCATGTTGAACGCACCTATTGGCAAGGCTTTAGTCTCTCACGTGGTGAACGAACGACTCAGACCCAATAGAGGACTCGAAAAATGAACTGATCTTCTCCGGCACTACACAACGTGCGCATGGGCGAATGAATGAATCACTTTGTTCATTTGAGTCATTCATTCTTTTGTCACATAATGTGAAAAAAAGCATAAGAGATGAGTTATTTAATAAATCAAATTGTCTTTGCAAACCGTTTTGTAACATACGCTGCAGGCATTAGAAACTTTGAATTCAATAATTAAACACTGTTTAATTGTTGTTTATTGTTATATTATATTTGTTATATTTTTGAGTTCTCCGTCATCATTTATTTCACCTTTGCAGGGATGGATTTTAATGTTATAATAAATGATTTGATTACTTCTCGCGCTAATCGAAGTGCATCACATGACTGTTTATGACTGCGCAAGCC
The DNA here is from genome assembly GCF_052040795.2 of Danio rerio. NCBI lineage: Eukaryota > Metazoa > Chordata > Actinopteri > Cypriniformes > Danionidae > Danio > Danio rerio. The sequence goes on from NC_141022.1 coordinate 16,372,462, forward strand.
CAAGCCTGGCCCGACCCGTCTAAAATGATAGAAATTAAGTCCAAAATGCAACATTGGGTTCGGGCAAAGATCTTTGGCTCTAGTCTTCTAACATTGTTAGGTCGAGCTGCAAACAATGCAGGGATTAACCAGGACCAGCTATGACTAGCTGCAGCAACGTACTGCTGGTGCTTTACTCCTTTCATATGCAATTCAATAGCTTTGAGCCCCATGGTCCCCAACGAAAAGGTATTTTTGCAAAATTTACACATTGCCTCATTGCCATGTCATTAAATTTACCCTTTCACATCTTTGTATTTTGAACCTCACCTCGACAACCACGTAATGACAGCACGCAGGTGCAGACCGACGTAAGCGTCTGTAGCCGATAATAAGCTAATAAATCACAGAGACTGTCATTTCTCTCCTGTTTCACACATACTGAATTGATCAACTATTAGATGTTTTACGGTGGACCACTGTGCTTCCCTGTCATCATCAAGCACACCGGCTGAAAATGTAATAACTACAGCCACTTTATGGTAAATTTAAGACAATTTAAGACATTAATTTACCGGATTTAAATTAAGACATTTTAAGACTTTTTAAGGACCTGCGGGAACCATTTTTCAGAGAGCAGTCACAAAATTACTTGCCTCCTGATATGAAGTCAACACTTAAAAAAAAAAAAAAGGAAAGGACAAATATATTAAATAAACAAACTTGTTATATGCATAAACTGAATCCATATTCTGGGGCTGCAACTAACAATTACTTTAATAATCGATTAATTCATCAAAGACTCCAACATGTTTGCATTTCAGGTGCTAAATCATTGCCGTAGTGCTCCCGTTAAAACACTTTTTTGTTTATTTAGTGTGAAATGCTCCCACAGGCTGCACAGTGGGTAGCACGTTCTCCTCACAGCAAAAAAGTTTGCTGGTTCGAGCCTCAGCTGGGTCAGTTGGCGTTTCTGTGTGGAGTTTGTATGTTCTCCCCATGTTTGCGTGGGTTTCTTCCGGGTGCTCTGGTTTCCCCCACAAGTCCAAAGACATGTGGTATAGGTAAATTGGGTAGGCTAAATTGTCCGTAGTGTGTGTGTGAATGTGTGTGTGGATGTATCCCGGTGATGGGTTGCAGCTGGAAGGGCATCCGCTGTGTAAAATTTTGAGACATTGAGCTTTACAGTTTTTGCATTCCATATAGCACACAATATGTGTGTAACAGTTCTCTTTTATACATTACCATGACAGAGACCCTAAGGGTTCTCTAAATGTAAATTATCGAAGTTCTCTTACATTTGCAATCTGGAGTTAAAAAAAAAACACTGTAAACGCAGATTAAATCTTCTCATTCCGAAAAGTAATTTTCCACTTGGAATTATAAGGTTCTATCTGACAGATCATTCATTGAAGCATTACTTTTTAAGAAATCCAATCAAAAAACATATATATTGATATTGTAACAATATGTTGATTCTTGAGAAAGTAAATTTTTTTCTTTCTATAACATTTATTTCATGTTTTGGACAAATTAATAGAAGGCTCTGCTAAATATTTTTGTCCAGTGCAGATGTTAACTTTATCTAATTAATAACCTTATATTTATTATATTTTACGCTTTATATGAATTATTGAATTATATTTATTGAATTATATGCCCATTGAAATAAATTAAGTATTTGCCCTTCAAGGCTTAATATTAAATTTAAAGACTTTTAAAGAAACAGATGATGACCAAATGAGTTTAATAAATGCTGAAAAGTGTTTCACTGACTATATGTAAACAAATAAATATATTTCACATTTAATATATACATTTTTAAATATTCATTTCTTTTTCAACAATGTAAAATTTAACATTTCATCTCAATGTCGGCGACGCAGTGGTGCAATGGGTAGCACAATCGCCTCACAGCAAGAAGGTCGGTGGTTCAAGCCTCGGCTGGGGCAGTTGGCATTTCTGTGTGGAGTTTGCATGTTCTACCCGTTTTAACGTGGGTTTCCTCCGGGTGCTCCGGCTTCCCCCACAAGCCCAAAGACATGCGGTACAGGTGAATTGGGTAAGGTAAAATTGGCCATAGTATATGTGCGTGGTTGAGTGTGTAAGGGATTTTCCCAGTGATGGATTGCAGCTGGAAGGGCAGATCCCAGATTAATAAAGGGACTAAGCCGAAAAGAAAATGAATGAATTTCAATGGCAAGAAATGCGTCTAAATCATGTGATAAACGAGACACACATCTCAATTTTGTGTTGTGCAGCATTATTTAGCCAACTCTTATTTTGTGTGATTTTGTCTTTCTGGTGTTTCCCGCTGTCAATGGAGCAGTCCGGTGAAATGACAAAGAAAGCTGATCCTGATTGGTCCTCAAGTGTGCATTAAAAATGCTGATTGGCGCACAGAAAGTACCTTAAAAAACCAAGTTCGACTTTGTATAAAAAACTTTTTTGTTTGTTAAATAAAAATCTTAGAACGTAAAAAACATGTAAAAAAAAAAAATAACATCATATAATGTAAATAAGTTTTCATTTATTAAGAATATGTCAATAACTCAATTTTGACAAAAATGTCAGATAGAACCTTATAATTCTAAGGTGACGATATGCTGGATAAGTTGGCGGTTCATTACGCTGTGGCAACCCCAGGTTAATAAAGGGACTAAGTCGAAAAGAAAATGAATGAATGAATGAAATGCTCCCACACCTTGGATGAATAGGGTCACACAAATTTCTCTGCCTTCACTATGTATATTACCTCTAACGTTACCTCTGCTCGTTTTTTTGCTTGGTCCTGTCTATGAGGCGCCGAACTCTGCTGGCATTAGTGCTCGCTCAACCAAAGTTTTTTTAATAATCAAACATCTATCATAAACATAATAAACATAATAATAAACATCTATCTACAAGTCGCACGACACGACACATCGATTATGAAATTTGTGGCTAACGCTTTTAGTAATTGCTTTTATCGATTTGTTATTGCAGCCCAACCATAATCCATAAACTGTATTCTGAATCTGCTTCATCTGGGTCTGTCTCATCACTGCTGCTTATGATGTGACACAGTAAAAGCTGACACACACATGGGAACGGTGGGTGGGCAAAACCAGCTCATTTGCATCAAAAGCACAAGCAACAAAAACAGGTACACTGTCCTTTAATAGGCACAGAGTCTAAAATTAGCATATTCTGGAGGGTATAATTAATGAACTGATAAGTATTTTGAGCTGAAACTTTACAGACATATTCTGGTGACACCAAAGACTTATCTTACATCTTGTAAAAGGGTAAAATTGAAGCGCATTAAATAAGGAGTCACCCTGATCTGTGGGTCAATTAAGAGTTCACTGAACATCTTGTGGTCCATTCTTTGGTTAAATCAGATAAAGTTGAACTTAGATATTCTATACCAGGGGTCACTAACCCTGTTCCTGGAGAGCTACCTTCCTGCAGAATTCAGTCCCAACCCTGATCAAACACACCTGAACCAACTAATAGTACCTAAAGCAGCACTTGATAATTACAAACAGGTGTGTTTGGTCAGGGTTGCAACTGAAATGTGCAGGAAGGTAGCTCTGGTTGGTGACCCCTGTTCTATACAAAGCAAATTATATAATCTAAACATATTAGAAAATAAGAGAGCATTCATACCTTAAAATCATGTTTAAACATACAAAAAAACATTTTTTTTCAAAAGCAACTGAATTTGACAAAGGTATCCCCTAGCATAATGAAACTTTCAAACTATTCATCTTTATGAACCACTAAATTGAAATAGAACAGAACATTTGTCAGTTTTTTTCATTATTTGAATGTGGACAGGTTTTTATGCTTTATTCAGTGTTTACTAACAAATAACTACAAACTCACCACTGCCGGGTCCTGGGGAGCCCATCACACTTCTGTAGGTAGGAGGAGGCAGTGGAGGTGGGGTTCCCCTGAAAGTTCCTGTTGCAAGGTCTTTGGGTGATGTGCCAAACACAGAAAACTCATCTCTCACACTTGCCAGGTCAGGAGTTCTTCTTCTGTCCTCTGTCATTGCAAGAACAGAGGGAATGGCTCCATGCTGAGGGTAATGGTCCATTGGAGGAAAGGGCATTCCAGGACTTGCAGGGGTGACAGGCGACTCTTGGACGAACTCTGATTCTGGGATCTGAAAGCAGCAGGGAAGGTCCAAGGGACTAAGAGGAGAGTCTGAGGGTGGTGGTGGTGGAGGTGAATCTGGTGGTGGGATAGAGTGAAACAGTGGAGGGGGTGAGGTGGGAAGTGGCAGGTTGAGGGGTGAGGTTATGGGTGAGTCCGGAGGCGAGTCTGTTGGGGATGAGGACAGTGGTGGGGAAGGGGCAGGTTCATTTGGGGGTGGAGGTCTGGCAGGAGATCCTTCACCAAAGTTCACCCAGCTGCACTGGACCATGTCTGATCCAGATTTGGATGTTTCAACAGGTCCAAAAACACTGTCCAAATCAGGCATACACACCCCTCCAACTGGGTCAGAAAATGCAGCCTCCTGATAGACTGAAGATGACCCACCTCCTTTGACACTAGGAACCACACTATAATAACCTGGTTGAGAAGAATGACAACAATTTGTCAAAAACACTTCCATTTTCCATTATCACAAACTCTTTTTTATTTGCCTTAGATGAATTTGCAAATGTTTTTGAGTAATATTACACATAAAAGTGTGCTGTTAACGCCAATAATTAATACATTTAATAAAAATACTGTAAAATAAGTAAATAAAGTAAGTTATTGTTTAAATGAATTATTGTCTCTATTTGCTTCATTTATAAAACAAAGCCAAGAGTTCCAAACAAAGCCATTCTGCATTTGTGAGCAATACACAGTGATGTTGAATTTCTGAAAGAATCTGTTTTTAAATAAGCAGTGGATACACTTTGTACCTTAATGAATCAGCCACTTGAACAAATCAGTTGAATAAATAACTGAATTACTTATTTAATAAGTGACTTGCCGTTACCTACTGGTGGTCCACGACAGGCCAAAACCAGTATAGCCACTAGCACAAAAAACACACTTAGTGAAATATTGTCTTAACTTTTTATTATTAAAAAAAACTTATTTAAACTTAAAAAACAAATAGAAATCGAAAATAAAAAAATGTTTCACAGTGTCCTAAAACAAACATAAACAAGATAAAATTGGAAACAGAACAAAAAGTTAGATGTTAATGTGGTAGACAATTTTAAATAATAACCAAATTCTTTCAAAAAATTTAAACTATGCATTTAACTGAAACTGTCAGTACATACCAGAGGATTCAACTGAGCTGGAACTTCGTCCAGGTGGAGTACCAGGAATGTTCTTTGGAGGAAGAGGTGGTGGAGCTAAAAGGGCAGATGACAGGACACATTTAGAAGAAAAAATTACCTCCTTACTGAATAGAGCATTATTTAAAAAAATAAAATATTATTATTATAACAACTGAAAGAAATCAGACAGTGGCTGTCAATATGGCTTAAAAATCATTTTTTAAATATAAGCACAACTCTTAATTATATTCAAATTTTAAAGGCAATACTTAGTTTTAGGGGAAAAAAATCTTTATTGTCGCTTATGCCCGCAAGCAAGCACAATAAGAAAATAAAACCAGATCAGGCATTGCATCTTTTATTTGAAATGTAATGACACTCACTTTTTAAAGCGCATAACATTTTAAAAACTATTCTTAAATAAAATGTTTTTTTCTTAAATGATCATGCAAGTGTTATTAACAAAGTAAAACTGTTGTTATTGAGTGCATCAATAAGCTGAAAAAATGAGATTTAAGGGGCCGATCACACTTTTTGAATTGAGGCGCCTTTTTTAAATGATTTACTAACGGCCACAAGCTTTTGTGTGCTGCTTGCGTGCCCTGTGGGCCATTTTAACCGCCTGCTGCGCCTCGCATTTTTGTCCTTGCGTGCTATACTCTTGCAGTTGAAAAAAAAAGCCACCTTTAAAAGAAAAAGTGCATTTTGTCAGTCGCATCTGTTTCATTCTACAATTAAATGGAAGCAATGCTCTGCTTTAAGTTATCCGGAGCTGTATGACTTTACAAATCTTGAATTTCACAAAATGCTTAAATATTAAAATTAAACCAATTTCAACAGCAACACTCGCACAATACACAGCTAATTCAGTCATTGCCTAGCAACATAAAAAGTGCATCATAACGGCAGTGTGGTGCCTCACAATTTTTGAAACTTAAAATTGCGTAACCTGGACATTACCCAATCAGGTCAGGAAATTCAATGCTACATGGGGGAGTGTATGGAAAGCACCAAAGCAGCTGGACCTTGTCATGGCCTTAAAACTCCAGGCCCTTACTTACCTGAATATGGATCACAACAGGACACAGAAATTAATTGGGGCTTGCCCTGCCTCCTCCACAGGCAGTGCTTGCAGGTACACTACCTGGTCTGAAAAGTGTGTGGTAGATATCTTGGGTATATAACAGAGCCTCCTGTCATAGCCAAAAGTATAGTGGCCTAAATTCCTGGTACGAAAATAAAGCACATGTCAATGAACTGGCATTCGAGAAGCAAACAGGATGACCTGAGCTTCTCTAAAGCACGTTCATAACAGCTGGACCACACCGGGGTGGAGGCTCCATTTTCCATTCAGCAGTTTTCTGTCCCCCCCAGAAAGATGACCTGCCCCGTTGCGCTCGGCTGTTTTTTTACTGCTAAGGACTTCTGGGTAAAGTCCCCAACAATGTTGCAGAATAGGCCTTCCTGTAATTTGGCCATACCAAGAAATCGGGCTTTGTCGACGTGGAGCATATCTACCAGATTAAGCCAAGAGCAGCATTTCTGGAACACTATGTGGCCACCATCTTCCCCAGGTATGGAAGGCAGACGTCATTCATAAGAGCATAGTCAGCTATCGTGCAGAACTCGTGCATCAAGTCTGGAGAACTGTCCTCATGCATCAGGGCCAGTGGTCTTGTGGTCTAAATCCATGGTGCAGGGCAGAAGCAGCATGGCCGGGCATGTTGCTCTCTAAGGGTAAATCTGTCTTTTATAAGACAGGGACAGAAGAATCACTGCCACTGTCTGTGTCATCACTCGCACTGGATACATGAAGCTTGATATCTCTGGATTCAGCTCAGCAAACAATATCTATTCGGTCGCGTTAGGCTTCTGAAGCAAAAGTCTGCCCTGCTCTCAGCAACGGGTGGCTTTATACAGCTGTGTACGACCTACACATAGGCATTTTTTTGGCCCATTTTCTTCTTATTTTTATTTTTTTTAAGAGTGATTGGTTATCTAGCAATACCCCAAAGTGTTGTCCAACACAGCATTGCAGTTCCCGACCTGATGGGGAACATAATTGTTGAAGTATGTTTTCAGCACAAAATATGTGGGAACCCCACTAATGAAGGCTATTTCTAAGATGTTATGGTAACACTTTATAATAACTACACACTTTAAATAATTTATTAAGCATTAGCAAATAGTGAACTCGTTATCTGTTAAGCATTAAATCTACATTAATAAGTGTTAGTAAGCAGTTTATAACTGCAGCTACAAATGCTCTATTCTTGACTTATAAGCACCTATATAATGTGGTTAATAATTGTATTTTCATACTCTGTTAATGATTTATTTTTCATTACTAAATTAAGTATCAAATTATTTACAAACTGTTAGTATATAAGAGTAGTTAAGGGTTTTTAGGAATTCATTCATTCGGAATGAGTTAATAAATGATTAATAAACTATTGAAATCAACATTTATATGTCTAATTATTCAGGCTTATATTAATGGTTACTTGGTTACTATATGTTTTTTTTTTTTTGTTTTTTTTTGCAAAGTCTATAACAACTGTAGGCTCTTATAACTTTTTTTAAAAACATTAAAATGTACAAAAAAATAATGTTAAATTTTTATTTGTATTTAGCCTTCACGAACAAATGAGTATATTCATAGTTGTGGTTGCTTTTCATCTTGAACGTCCTTTAAGTGATATATCTGTCTATTTATATTTGTGTATGTAATTACCTAATCAAATTAAAAGGTCTAACATAAAATCATTCTTATATATTTTACATAGTCTATTTATATAGACTAATATTTCATATTATTTTAAATAACACACTTGCAAGAATCAAGTTTATATATATATGTGGGAGTATGTATGCATCAACTTTATATGTATATGCGCAAGTTTCATACATGTTTGAACATAGTATAGGTTTATATGAAAGTAATTTATAGGTGTATATGCACGTGTTGATAAGCGAAGTTTGATTTAAATCCTACACAGAGGGCGCAGTTTCATCTTCTCTTGATCAGGCTCATTATCCGATTTACTCTGGTTTAAAAAAATGTGTATGTAAGCTTGACTGCCTCTGGCATATTTGAAAATACAAACGTTATTTAGTAGTCCATTATGTCTTTATTTATTTTTGCAGCTCACTGCGCCTGAAACAATAATCACCAATCAATGAAAGTGATTGGAAACGTAAGAAAGCTGATAAGACAAAAGTGAATACATTTGTGTGTGCGCACGTACACAATGCACTCCACCATTGCTGCCAGATTGGGCAGTTTCCCGCCCATTTGGGCAGTTTTGATTGAGTGGTTGTTTTTGGGCTGGAATCAGTCAGCAACTTCTAGCAACACTTCACACAGCTTTGCTAGCTGTTTTTCACTCGGACTCATTCACAGTCTCTCTCTCACATAAACAAACACGCAGGTATTCACCACGCACAAGTTACGCAAAACACGAATATTTGATATTTCCCAGAGCAAGATCCAGCACTGCTGTGAACAGTTTATTTGCCGTACATAGCATACACAACTTATTTGAAATTTGTGAAAGGTTTGCAGTTTATGCTGGAGCTCCTAGCACACCTTCTTTCAGTTTTCATTCAGCTTGTACTTTGCAGCAAAAGCTGCATAGTGGGTTTTGCCATAGGTTCCCGACCACTGTTCTATCGGGTGGAACAGATTTGATGTGTCCCCAATGCTAGTCTGCATCACTCCCCCACATAATTTGCAGAGCACCGAAACTATAAGTTTATGGGAACTTAAAAAGCTGAACCACTTCCAAACCACTGTATTAGTCCTTCCTCTCTCATCAACTAATTCTTCTGAATTCTTACTTGCGGAGGAGAGGAAACGTCATGCCAGCAGGTCAAAGGTTCACAGTGAGAGAGAGAGAGAGAGAAAAATTGAGTTTACTTTAATTTTCTCCACAGCAGTGTTATAGGGGCATCTGCTGTAACTTCAGTGTCAGTGAATGACTGCCCAGCAAACGCATGCAGTAAATTGTGCAGTTTCTGCGTTTTAATTTCTCCAACTGACCTCTCTTGACCAAAGTATTGTACCGCAACATAGTGCATATTTGATAAATGACGTGAATACATAATAATCGGTTATGATCTATTGCTGAACAGATACCAAACTGTCCGTCTGTATCGCAGTGCACCGAAGAATCAATTAATTTTGACACCCTTACAAGACATTATTTTTAAGTATGATGTAGGAAAATGCAAAATTCTAGGAGCACAAATTGTCTATGCTTGACCATGGTTATTTAGCTTGACCAAGTGTTCCTTGGCCACAAAAAGTAAAAAAAAAAACTCAGTGATGCACTGAATGTTTGGCAACCAAAACACTTTCATATTTCTCAAACCAAACAATCTTTACCAAACAAGACATTTCTAATGATTCAATAGAACACACCTGGCAAAGAGTGCAAGAGTAATGTGCTTTGTAAATGTAGCAAAAATGTTGGCATTTTAAAACAGGGGTTTTCAATTTCCACCAGGGGGAAGCCAGCACAGCACACTAAAGGTGGGTCACGAGATAAGAAATCTTAAAAATAAACTCTCAATATAATACTATGATTTTTGGATTTCATTATTAATATGCTAAATTGAAATAAACGAAGTACTGCACTTTCTCCAGTTCTGTGATTGTGTAACATATTGTAACCTGCATTCTGGAGATAAACATTCCATTTAACATTCCAGAAAACAATCTGGGTGAATCGCCAGGACAATAAAATCACTTGGCGACGAAAAGTCTGGCTTAGTAATCCGTGGTGACATGTTAACAAGTCTGGGAGACTTCACAGAACCACTCTCTGCCTACTTCAAAAGAACATGACAGATAAGATAAGAAAGAAAATGAACTCATCAAATCCAGAACCAGCACAAAACCAAAGTGTTATGTTTTGTAAACTTTGTATCTCATTTCTGACTTTTCTTACCTGTGTAACATCTCTTATAACCTGTATGCATGTTCCATTTAGGCCTTTGTAAAGCATAAATATTGTAAGGATATGAAAAATTATGTTGATGTACTTTCAACCCCCCCATGTTTGGTACCGATGGGTTTCTGCTGACATTCTACAACACATGATGCATAGATCGAGACCATAACTCGCATTGTTTTATTCTTTAAAGCCCTGTATTAAATGCCTGTCCGCATGCTTTAGGCGGACGCTCAAATTTGCATACGAGCAGCCCAGAGACAAAGGAAGGTTCGCGCGCAAACTTTCCCCTGAAATCATTGGTCAGAATGCTGTACGGGTTGTCACGTGACCCGCAGGTATAAGCACACTTCCCCCCAAACATCTGGGCAGAAAGAGAACGTCCCAAAAAGGAACATCATTAACGGTGGCCCTCGGGCCACACGTGGCTTTCTAAGCCGCATGGACTTTTTCCGCTTTCTTTATTTTTCCGGCAAAGTAAATTCAGTTTAAAGTTTGCGATCGTGTTCGTCCGAACTGCGTTACAAACTCCACGCATCAAAGGACATCAAGAGTAGTTTCATCACGACGGAAGAGAGACGCATAAGAGAGACCGCCAGACATGAAAAACCAGGTGATTTTAGTTATGCGATTAAGCTGTGCCCCTTTTATCAAAAAGGTGTTTTTTATAACCTTGGTGGTCCGTAATGGTGCGTGTGGAACTGAAAGTTTTGTCACTCTTTTATCTGAAATCTATATTTTCTAGCTTTACTATTTCTATTTGCTGTTACACGTTCTATAGACCCGATATTTCACGTGGTTTACCTTTGTTTTGTGTTTAATGTATGTTTGTGCGTTTGTTTGTTCGTTACGTCTGACTAGTCAATAAATTCCATTATAATCAAATGAATTGTATTGTTTGCCTTACGAGAAAATGTCACTGAAATACAGATTCCCCTGCCTTGCTATTATAAGTTGTTTAAACTTTTGAATGATTAATCTACTTCACAAGAAGTAGCAATTAAATTCCCTTTTTCTAAATGAATAGATTACCGTGTCCGCTCGGAAGAGCGGCGGCTCTGCTTGTGTTTGTTTGGTCAAATTAACAATAAATTGATCCGGAATATTAATGATTAATAATAATTCGTTATTGTTGATAATTAATATTCATAATCTGGGAATCCGCTCGGTCGCGCGAGCATGATCATTTACAATCATATGTTTGTTTGACCAAACTGACTGAAGCTTAAGCCGGAATATTAATAATTAAGAATAAACCGTTATTGTTGATTATTAATATTCATAAAATGAGCTAATTTCATGTTACATATATTGGTGGAGAATGCAGGCAGTTTTCCAAACATTTTCTGTGGAACAAACTTTCCAATTCATTGGATTTATGAAGCGCGCTATAGAGAAAAAAAAAAAAGGACCGCGAGAAGCATTTCCTTTCTTCAAAACTGGGAGGACGAAAAGCCTCTTTCAGCCATTCTGTTCACTAAACACAGCAGAGAGCTGCCCGTGTAGAGTGTAACAATTTAAACTGCAGTTCATATATATTTTAAATCGATTTTGCTGAGGCGCACGTTCCGCAAATCATTTAAATATATTAGTGTGCCTGTCGGAGGAAAATACACCTCCCTCAGCGCTTGTGGGACAGTTTGGAAACCCCAAACCTGTCCGTTTAAAAGGCCTTTATAGCTAGAAAACCTCTAGCCTATTTCTCCCGTGGTTTCAAACTGTTAGATTAGCTGCCTAACGTTTAACCTCTTTGCTTCGCCGCCGTGCGAAATTAATTTCAGAACTGCTGGACGGTTCTAAATTAATGTATTTGGGAGCTGCAAGCTTGCCTGTTAACCGCTTTCTGACGAAAGGAATTCTCAGAATCATAAGCGTGTCTTAAATGGTACCGAAATCTGATATGGATGTGAATTCCCATATTTCAGTTATGTTCGTCCGGACCAAATCTGTGTACAAACGTGCACCGCCTCGAGAGACGTCTCGCATTTTATGTTTGTTTGTCTAATTGTAATGGTCGAATATTATTATCAATGTTACGGCAACAAGATATAATGACCGCTTGTGCGAATCTTAGTGGTTCGCGCTTTGCCTTCGTGAAGTCAGCCGCATACCAAGTTATGAATGAGAACTCCTCCCATTCATAAATCGGCTCTTCGAGCGCTCATTGACTCCTCGTACACGTAACCCGTGCGCGCGCACGCATGCGTGAATGACGTAGTCACCACCCCAAAGCATAAGATCCACCTTCAGGAGGCAGAGTGTGTGACGCGGCTTACATCACAGGGCAAAACAACTCGCTAGCTTCTAACGACTAGCCTTAAGTAAACTAACCCTTCGCGTCTTAACATTACCAAACTGTTAGCACAAGGCTAACCGGATGCGAAGCGTAACAACTTGCAAGCGGCTAACGCCAGCCAATGCTTAAGCAAACCAACCCTTCACATTTTGTAATATTAACAAACTTTAGCACAAGGCTAACCGAATGTGAAGTGCAATTCGGAAACATCTCCCCCTGTCTCCTCCTGCTCTTCTCACATCAGTTCCGCCCACCATTGTGTCTCAAGTGGTCTGAAATGGTCAAACAGTTTGGAGTTAATTTGTTTTAATTTCGATTAAGCATTTTATTTTCCCTGTTATCATTTTATCCAAACAATAGTTTAGTTACCTAAGTATAGATTATTGGTCTGTTTTTATTTCTTTTGGTATTATGAATTATTTTGTTACTTTCAATTTTTTTTATTAATTTTCTGCCTTCTGTCTTTTTCATTTTAATACCGTTGTCCAGTTTATTTTGTTATTACTTGATTTTTAATCAAGTTCCCAATAATCTATTCTAAACTTAGGTCATGTTTAATTTTAATTTTGTTGGTTTAGCTATTTGGGGAATAGCCTTTAATTTCTCTATTATTATCATTAATAGGCATAATTTTTTCTTCCCTTTTGATTTTTTTTTTTACTCCATCTTTTCCTCATGCCTTATTTATTCCCTCACCTCTTAGGTTATAGGGAAAGCATTACTATATAAGGGCAAATATTAGTCTGAAGCTAAATTCAGAAGCTATTAATCTATAGATCCCACATCTGATAAAAACATGTTGGGCTAACCCATTAATGTTTGTAGATGCCCCTGAATACTAAGGCACTCTTTCTACTTTTTCTAAGCCGTCCTGTACTGCTTTTACCTATAGGGGATTATTATGATTATTCTTTTAGATTCTTTTATGCCGATTTAATTTTCCTTTAGCCTCCCTCCATCACAGGGTGATAACCTTCTCTATCCATCAGATACTACAGCATACTAAGATGCCTACTCCAACTGGCTCGCCCAGAATAGTAGATCCATAGTACTGCCCGTATCCGGACCCGAGTCCTCTGTGCTTGTGTGGTTAAGCGTACAGGTTATTCAGGTTGCAGATCAAAAGATTGGGTTCATCTGTCTGACATAACTGACCCCTGCTGAAGGATGCGTTAGATACCTTGGCGTTTTGTCTCTCCGGCTTGTGTGGATCACAGTGGCATCAGCAATCGTACTCCAAGAAGCACCGTCCGTGTCAACTGGCATACGATCAATCTTGGTTAATTACCCTGTCATGGTTCCACACACGTGCCCGCCTGAGTGAGATTGGCCACCTCATTCTACAGGCCTAGTGCGGCACCGGAATCATCAGGCAAAACACAATTTTGAATCATGCCAGGCGGTCAGTGACTTTCTTGAGTGCTACGTATTGTGCTAAAAGCCTACGCTGTGTGAGTTCACAACCGAGTTACATTATAGGCAAGTGATCTGATAGCGACTGCAGTAGGAGTTGGGGAAAGTCTAGCCAGATAGCACGCTCTTGCGACCTTCATCTGATTGCCTTTCACTCACCACCAAGTGTAAATAGCAAGTAAAACCTAGTCTAAACCTAGCCCACTACAGGACTATAAAACGAACATTTTAGACATGCCCATATGTTTTGCTATTCTCTCTCTCTCTCTCTATCTCTCTCTCCCTCGTTTCTCATCCTTGTCTGTCTTTCAGTTTTATTTTTATTCATATTTACTGATATCCATATTAGTATTTTCTTTCATTTTTCTTTCCCTGTACACTCGTTCATCCGAGCGAGGTGCCTTTTTGTCTAACTTATCGTTAGTATTATTCATTTTTGTTTTTTTTTGGGGTTACTGTTATTTTTATTTACTTAATTATTTTTATTTACTTTGACCTGCTCAGAGACCACGCTATTGAGAACCACCAGGGTGATTTAAATAATTGATTGATAATTTGCACAGCCTGGCGCATGACTAAAAGCCTTGAGGCCAGTACGTAGATATCAACTGTTATCTAGCCACCCAAATTCGACATCCGAATTGTCCGGCCCCCAGTGGATCCTTAGAAGGACCAACGTCTAGCCGGCACATACCCCCTAGCTGACAACCCTGTCAGACTAATAATATAGCACAATGCTAACATCCACGCGATTTGGCCATGTGGGTCTCTCTCTCTCTCCCTTGTGATCTCTGTCTCACCCAACAGACCAGCATGTCAAGTGCGCCCAGCCCGCTGCTCACTGGGACCAACTGGAGGCCTGGTTAAGTGCTTAACCCACAACCTCCTGCCCAACGACGCCATGGAGCTGCAGCGGCCAAGCAGAGAACAGCTGGACGTCTGCATTAATCCGCTGAGGGCGAACGACCTAGCCCGGAGCCATGACAGCCAAGCCCAGACTCAACTCTCCAGGGCCCTGACACACCTCACCCTTGCACCGGCCAGACCTATAGGAAAGGGTCTCAACCAGCTGGAGCATCGAGCCCAGGACGCCTGCAAGACGACGAGGGAAAAGGACGCCGAACTTCTGGAGCAAATGGACGGACTACACGCGGCCCGATGGAGCTACAAGCGGACAACGCACACAAGGAGCGACGAGAGGAGAAAGCCAAAGATGAACTGAGTGTAAAGCTACAAGCTGAAACACTATTGTAAAGAGCAGAACTAAAGACAGTGAAGCTCGGGTCAAAGCCTCTAAAGTCAACGGCTGAGGGCCCGAGCAAAATTCCAACACGGAACCCAACAAAGAGACTTAAGCATGAACCTACCAGAGTTCACCCAGAACTGTCACATTTCTACAACCCATGTGACTATCCGAAAGGGGAAGTGCCGCACTCAGCCCAAAGACAAAGACTGGATAGACCAGCAGAGGGGGGTGAATCCAACTCATACCGCCCCGCCAGCCAGCATTCCAGCAACGCCCATCAGCAACACAGGGCCAGGACTCCCTCCAAAGGGGTCCCCCACGACAGACACCATCTGTCAGCCAAAGACTTTGAACCAGCTGGCCAGGGAAATGCCAACTTTCACCCCAAACCTTGCTGAAGGCGACGACACGCACTCCTAATTTTAAGACATTGACTTTTACACTTTTACACAGAGGCCAAGTGCCACTCTCTGTGACAAACTGTATCTGCTAAGAATTACTTCGAGCCGTGAGGCAAGAAGTTTCCTGAATCAACAGCGCCGTGCCATCAAAGCAGATTACGAGCCGATGCAAGAGCTCTTACTAGAGTGTTTTACCAGACCCCGTGTCAGAGTAAGGACTGATTGTCGCCATGGGTCTCAGAACAGCCAAGAGACCTCACAAGCATACTGCAGTCGACTACACCAACCCTACTTCGAGACAGGAAATAAGCCACGGATGGAGGAGGAGTTCACCTTCCAGATCCTCTCTCTCTCAAAAGCCTGCTTTCTGTGGTGAGTCCGCAAACGGGCAATCCCCTGCCCCCACGCCCTGACCACCCAACAGCGGCAGAGTTTAGCTCATAAAATCTGTTCAAAACAAAGATTGCTTTGAAAGACTATCAAACACCTACGAGCTACCCTGTCTCAGAATCTCATCCGGAGCTGACTTTAAAAGGCACGTTACTGTTTCCCAGCCGCAAGACTTCCAAACAGTGAGTTAAAGCCTTTCTCCGCCAGCAGAGGACAGCACCGCCAGGAAGGCGCATGTCCCAACACCAGACAGGATGCTCAGAGACACACTGGGACAAGCCACTTACCACAAGCAGCCCAAAAGGAGCCTAACAGCAACCAAGGAATGAACAACCTGCAGTAGCTAGGAGCTCAAGCAACCAGCATCCAGCTAGTTACACGCCAGAGAAAGCCAAAGGTGAAAACCTGACACCACAACGACACAGTGGCGTCATGAGCAGCAGAACTGCAAAAAGCTTGAAGGGGCCCTACAGGAAGTCAAGCCAGATTCCTTATGACTAGAGGGGGGTCCAAAACCATTTACCCCCCTGAACACCTGCTTTCTGCTCCATCCCCGCAGAGTACTGCGAGTCCAACACAAGCTAAAGACTGTGTATCTAACTGCAGCATCACGCTTCCCCCAAGAAGCAGCCAGTGCCACCATGCTTGCAACCACAGGCACCAGAAAACACTGGTCTGGTTGTCTGTTTACCTCCTGAGCCACAGCCCACCAACCAGCCACACCTGCGTACAAACAACTGCTCAGGCCCCTGCACTTCAACTCTTGGGGAACCTGACCAAAATGGTGTGGCAACAACGCGCTACTTGGCTGTGACCGTGGAGATGAAAGAAAGATGAAAAACGCGCGTCAGCACGGGAGCAGACCTCACAATAATGTCATCTCTCCTGTTTGAGTAACTCAAAGCAAGAGCTCAGAGACTAAAACGAACACTTAAATGCCAACCAGGCAGGCTGATGGTGCAAATCCTACAGCAAAACTGAGGTTCAACTCACATACATTGCTCCCATTCAAGTAACTACTGTCCCCATGACTGCAGTGCACCCCGTGTACCCGTCGCCAATGGGCACATACCTGCTGCTGAATGGTAAAAAAAAAAAAAAAAAATCTGCTGCATATGTGGGAACCTCTTTCGAACTTTGAACCCCTTTAAAATCTGGGCCCAAGTGCGAGAACTCTCTCACAGCCGTCAGGTCAACCCCAACAGACTGTCAGGTCACCGAGGTCGCGGGAAACTGCTGGAACCCGCGAGAACCCAAATTCAACAACATAGACGGGGTCAAGGTTGCTACTCTGCAGCCTTCAAACCAGCTAGCAACCCCAACGCTTGCTGCCCCAGGCCTCAAAGGGCTTAATGTTGAATAACCGGACTGTGAATGACACTGTACTTGCACTGTGAGCAGACAACCCAGCAGCCATCAGCCTCGCACGGTGCGACAATTCGCCTGAACACACCCCCAGACCTGTGTTCAACTAACAAGCATACACACTACTGTCCAAATGCTGAACTCTCACACATGACAACTGCCAACAGCATTTGCACATTGAACTTGAATCGGAACGGCGGATGGTTGACCCATCCCGTCCTAACTCTCACGGCCCCGCCGCCCGAGGTTTACATCAGAGCTAATAGCCTGATACAACTTCAGACATATATATAGACACCTTTAACGACCGGTGATAGGCACCCACACTTCTCTCAGCCAACAACGATGGCTGTCACCCTCAAGAAGCCCCACTCAGGCCAGACCATGCCAGAGGCCTGCTCTGTCATCCTCAAACAAGACTCTGTGGTGCCAGCCTATACAAACAGGTGCTCTATATGGCTCTCCATACGAAAGGCCGAACTCTAAACCATACATTGGGTTTTCTTCCAACCAACAACAGAAGGCATAAAACTGGGCCTCAACCTGGAAGCCATACCCTAAATTGAACTGTCCTCATAAACAGTATGTGTCTTGTGTAATAGCTGCATGGCAACTGACATAAAAATCCCCAAAGACTACCTACTGGGACGATTGGTCAGCTACGAGTTCAGAGACTTTGAACTCTAGGGCCAATTAGTGGCCTCACCCTACATGCAACGACACCAGAGGGGAGATTAGAAAACACAGACTATACTGTTCCATTCAAGCTCCTCACACTCACGTCTGTCTTACCAGTAAACAAATAACAGGTAGGCAGAAGTGAGCTCACTGAGGACTAACTTCTTGCCGTGTGCCCAGCCACTTGTCACCCCATCACTAACACGGATGAAGACAGGGCACTTTCCTCAACAGAACAGACATGCTGAGGCCACGCAGGATGATGTCAACCGACAAACGTCAGCACATCCTGTATGACTACAACGGTGCCCTCACTAAAGACTCTTTAGACTGCAAGTCCGACTGACCTTCACATGGAAATATCCAACTCCATGCTGGAAAAAGGACATCGGGCTATGCAACAAAACCTGATCGGCACCCATCTGGCCTGTCCTCAAGCCCAGGGTCAAAGGGTGCCCGACCATAGAAAGCTAGATCAGCAAATGCCATCGTCACGAAGCCCAATAACACCACTGGAACAGGAAGTGCCCAGAATTCAAGGACCAACCATCTCCTCAACGCTTGATGTGGTCCCCGACTTCTGGACGATACCTGTACATCCAAATGATCAGCATAAGCTAGCTTTCACCTTGAACAACAGACACTAAACGATCATGAGGTGCCCCGTCGGCTAGGCCAACTCACCAGCCGAAAGCAACACCCTCCTGAACAAAGCATATCCCGATGCTTATGTTAGAGGCAACCTCATCTAGTGACTGTGGCTAGCGCAAAGACTACCGCCTAGCAAGGTCTCCGAACTGAGCGGCTCCCTAAGTGGGTGCAACTATTCCAGACACGTCATTAAGAACTGTTCAAAGATTTCTCGACCTGTGACCACACTGTCAAAAAGGGCCGTCCTTCTGTTTGACGGAAGGGCAACAGCTGGCCACGACTGAATTGAGACAACGTCTGGGCATATGCAAGTAAGACACTCCTTGCGCCAGAAGGCAAATACTAAGACGGTGGGTGCCATTTCAACAACTATTCTCCAACTTCTTTGGAGCACAGAAGCCATCATAGACACCTGCCACCAACCTGTCATGTTACTGAACAGTCAGCACATCCGGGATGGCATAAAGGCTAACGCCAGTACGGCCATGCGGCCGATGGCCCCCCAGGGCCACTGTATTGACCCGCGTTACACCTTAAGCCACAAACCCACGCTGGACAACAGCCTAGCTGTTTACCAAGACTGTACAACTGACAGACTATTGGCAATACCGTAGAGCATGGACCCCAGCCACCTCTGCCCACCTGGCATTCAAGTACTCCAAGTACTGGGATGAGAATGCGTGCCAAGGTATGCCCACAACCTGTGTCGATGGATGCTCCCACAACCACCGCAGTATGCAGAAATGGCAGCCACCATTGTAACCCTTCAAAGCACAGCAGCCCATGACATCAGAGTGCACTTAGCTGCAGACTCCAACTTGCTAGACTCTGTTTCACGTTCCACCACCCAGGGTGGAAACAAAAGGCTTCAGAACTGCCCACCACAAGCCCGTGAAACATCAACACTTTTTCTTTTTCCCAAGTAGGCAACCACAACACTGACAACCACATCATGGTCGTCTACAGAAAAAAGATAAGAACAATTCAAACTTTCAGGCACTGACAAGGACCTGAATGACTGGACCGATGCCCTTACCAAGAAGGTGCATCACACGGTGGACCATGGTCACCACCCAACCAAAACCAGAGATCTGGTAGCTGTAACCGGCAGCCAACAACCCTGCCTAACAGAACACAGTTGCCACATCCAATCTCACCAGCCCGACAAATGTCGACAAACGACATTGCGATCACGTAGGCGTCTGACTCCTCATGTCAGACCAGTTTTATTTTTACTTTTACTTTGTCTCTTGTTTTGCTTGTTTTCCGCCACTCACCCCACCTACCACCCGATCCTTCTGTCTGACCTCAGCTTCAACACAGATGTCACTCAACACCTCCTACATCTTAAAAAACAGGTGCGTGTGAATCCTTTTTGGGTTGTCCCTGAAGACCCCACGACACCACAGTTCGTGCTGCATCAGAGCCAGAGGGGGGTAATGCTAATGTACTGACCCTGCACACAGCAAAACATGCCCAGGGCGCTGATTCACCTAGCACCACAGCAACAGAGAAACCATCCTCTCATGATCAGACACCCAGATGGATCGGGCGGGATACTTCCATGGGCTCACAAGGAGCAACAATTTTTTTTTTGTGTGTGTGTTTTTCTCTCCTTCGCTTTCTCTTCCCCTTGAACTCATATGCCAGTACACCAAATGGGTAGAGTGTCTCTCAGCACCGACGACACAGCCCAGACCATGGCATATCTTCTGATGATGTAAACAACTTGAACAGAGGCACCCACCCTGCACTACCAACATCACACAGGAAGGGCAAAGACTCCTGGTTGTATACGCTCAGCTGCATAGCAGCCAACCCTCAAACCTACGTATCACAACCAGAGTAACAAACACTGGGCCACAAGCCAGGAAAAGGGGAAGAGACCCTGCAACCGGTGTCACAGTGGAATGCCCAGCCAAGCACAGTCTTCACAGACACCACCTACTCTCTCCCCTGTTCCCTCTCTCTCTCTCTCTCTCTCTCTCTCTCTCTCTCTCTCTCTTCCTTTCCTACAAAGGATACAGCCACGATCCTGTACCTCAGTCTCACCAGAAGACCACTGCAACCTCACAACTATACTCCTCTATCACTCATCTCTGGAAAACTGCAGAACAACTACCACTCCGTGCCTCCCGACAACAGGGAAGCACACATTAACAAGGGCCTCGCCATTCAATAAGATGCAAGCACCAGTGAACAAGTGCACCGCCGTACTCCCACGAGCCTTTCAGCAGAAAGATGGGAAAGGAAAGGAACGCCAAGGAGCTGCACCCACGTTGATTGAAATGAAACTCCGTCCAGCTGACTCAGGAACGGACATCGAGGGGCCCTCACTTCCTGCCCAACCAACAAGTTAAGTGAGATCCCAACCAACCGGGTTTTCTCCGAACCACGTTGTTTGGGAAGAGGGGGACTGTAACATATTGTAACCAGCATTCTGGAGATAAACATTCCATTTAAAGGGTCACGAAACACCAAAACACATTTTTTGAGCTGTTGACAGTCGTATATGTGTCCCACACTGCTAAAAACACTATTAGGACACCTATATTTCACTAAAAAGTGTAAATTGGTTGTTTTTGCGTTATTTCAAGCAAATTCGTACTTCCTGTTTGAAACGAATTTTTGAAGCTGCGTCACGGTCATGACATAATAGTGTGTATTCCAGCGTGCAGACTGGGCGTCTGTGCCAGAGTGTGTCTTATTACGTCTTACAGTGCGTTGCATTAATGCATGAGTAAGGCTTGGGTCAAACCAATCAGCGCACTCTATTGTGCAACTTCATTAATATTCATTACTATCACCGTGTTTTCAGGACAGAGACGCCACGTTGTGTTGGCAAAACAAGCGTGAAGTGTTGCTTTTATAGTTTGCTGCAGTTAAGTTTCGTTTTCATTTTCTCTCTGTGAGAGCTCAGACTCACGTGTGGATTACAGTGTACGCGACGCGCGACAACAATTACGTGTCTAAGGAGGATTATTGTTTACCTGAGAGCTGTTCTCATCTGCAAATGCTGGGATCTGGAATCGTTTGTAGTATTCTCTTCATAAAGACGCGGCTCTATTTGCTGGTGATTGTCCTGTCTCTACAGATTTGGTAAGTGAGCGACCAGTGCTCTTTGTTTATTCAGTTTGTTCGTATCTAACAAACTATTGCACAGAGTGTAAACACGTTAGCACCACAACCAAACTTTAACCTCGTGTAGGGTTTTTACCGCATTTAGTGACCGGAATAACACGCGCGGCTTTCTGACACTACCTGTCGTGTGCATCTAAGTTTCTGGGAAATGCGGAGGGTTTTTTTCTCTCATTCGCCGTGCGGTATAAAACATTGCATGAAAAATACACGCTTACAGCAGCTCCTCGAATCAAATATCTCGTGTGTCGCGAGGGGCATGAATGAATTCCCTGAATGAAAGAGCCAAACTGCAGTTAAAGTCCACCATTTAATAATTTGGCTAATAATTCGACTACAGATGTCCATGTAGGTTAAACACCATCACATTCTCCTGTATGTATGTGTGTGTGTGTGTGTGTGTGTATTTTGACTCTGAAACTCGCGCGTGCCCAAATCGACACTCCCACACCCTCCCACTTTAGTTCCTCCGACACTCCCCCCTAAACAGAGCTGGACACGCCCACTTTTCTGACTTTTTCCAAAGAAGAGGTGTGAAAACACCCTGCTGAAACGAGGGGGTTTCATGGCCCTTTAACATTCCAGAAAACAATCTGGGTGAATCGCCAGGACAATAAAATCACTTGGCGACGAAAAGTCTGGCTTAGTAATCCGTGGTGACATGTTAACAAGTCTGGGAGACTTCACAGAACCACTCTCTGCCTACTTCAAAAGAACATGACAGATAAGATAAGAAAGAAAATGAACTCATCAAATCCAGAACCAGCACAAAACCAATGTGTTATGTTTTGTAAACTTTGTATCTCATTTCTGACTTTTCTTACCTGTGTAACATCTCTTATAACCTGTATGCATGTTCCATTTAGGCCTTTGTAAAGCATAAATATTGTAAGGATATGAAAAATTATGTTGATGTACTTTCAACCCCCCCATGTTTGGTACCGATGGGTTTCTGCTGACATTTTACAACACATGATGCATAGATCGAGACCATAACTCGCATTGCTTTATTCTTTAAAGCCCTGTATTAAATGCCTGTCCGCATGCTTTAGGCGGACGCTCAAATTTGCATACGAGCAGCCCAGAGACAAAGGAAGGTTCGCGCGCAAACTTTCCCCTGAAATCATTGGTTAGAATGCTGTACGGGTTGTCACGTGACCCGCAGGTATAAGCACACTTCCCCCCAAACATCTGGGCAGAAAGAGAACGTCCCAAAAAGGAACATCATTGACGGTGGCCCTCGGGCCACACGTGGCTTTCTAAGCCGCATGGACTTTTTCCCGCCACGCTTTCTTTATTTTTCCGGCAAAGTAAATTCAGTTTAAAGTTTGCGATCGTGTTCGTCCGAACTGCATTACAAACTCCACGCATCAAAGGACATCAAGAGTAGTTTCATCACGACGGAAGAGAGACGCATAAGAGAGACCGCCAGACATGAAAAACCAGGTGATTTTAGTTATGCGATTAAGCTATGCCCCTTTTATCAAAAAGGTGTTTTTTATAACCTTGGTGGTCCGTAATGGTGCGTGTGGAACTGAAAGTTTTGTCACTCTTTTATCTGAAATCTATATTTTCTAGCTTTACTATTTCTATTTGCTGTTACACGTTCTATAGACCCGATATTTCACGTGGTTTACCTTTGTTTTGTGTTTAATGTATGTTTGTGCGTTTGTTTGTTCGTTACGTCTGACTAGTCAATAAATTCCATTATAATCAAATGAATTGTATTGTTTGCCTTACGAGAAAATGTCACTGAAATACAGATTCCCCTGCCTTGCTATTATAAGTTGTTTAAACTTTTGAATGATTAATCTACTTCACAAGAAGTAGCAATTAAATTCCCTTTTTCTAAATGAATAGATTACCGTGTCCGCTAGGAAGAGCGGCGGCTCTGCTTGTGTTTGTTTGGTCAAATTAACAATAAATTGATCCGGAATATTAATGATTAATAATAATTCGTTATTGTTGATAATTAATATTCATAATCTGGGAATCCGCTCCGTCGCGCGAGCATGATCATTTACAATCATATGTTTGTTTGACCAAACTGACTGAAGCTTAAGCCGGAATATTAATAATTAAGAATAAACCGTTATTGTTGATTATTAATATTCATAAAATGAGCTAATTTCATGTTACAATTGATTATTTCAAACTCGCAAACACAGCCTCATGATCACGTCTGCAACTAGCTGGCAACACGTAAGTCTGTTCATTCACAAACTATGTGTGAAGTGAAAGTCTATCTTTGTGTATTATTGTGTGAACTGTTTAATACATCTGCATAGTTGTCCAAATTAATGTACTGAGTGATTTATAACGGACGCATGCCCATACAGGATCCTAGCAAAGCTCAATGTTGTTTCTGTCATAGACTGTAAAATAAACTTGCATTTGAGTTTCAGGCGGTCTTTGGTGGAGCTGTTTACTGTTCATGTCAGCGATCTCTTAATAATATCCAGCTGCAAACTCAGCCACCATCAGATCGAAGCGTTTCAACAGATTTAGGGTGTTTACTGTATTTTACATTTGTTTGTGTATTTTTGAATAGTAGATATTTAAATGTTAGATACTCAGTCAGTTCAGCTTAAAGCAAAAGCTGATTCTTTGCAATCTCCCTCTTGACTTGTGGTTTTCTTTGAATCTATGTATGTTTGAAGAAAAAATTATAATATAGACCATATAATCATATATAGATTATATAATAATAATAGCAATTATATATTTGTCAGAAAAAAATTCTTTGAATAAATAGCTTATAAGTAGAGATCAGTATATAAGTAGATCAATTTACTGTAGTATAATGTAATATTTAACCATGTTAAACCACTTTTAAGGGAAAACAGATATTAATGTTATATTAACAGCATTTTGGCTAATATAGAACTAGATCCTCTAAATACTTTTGGATTAATACTTTTTTTTTTTGACTTTACGTATCAAACTTTTACCAGTAGCAACAGATAACTTCTGGCATCATGTCATGAGGCTAATTTTTTTTGTCAGCAGTGTGCTTTTTATATAATGTGTATTATATCTCTGAATGAGTGCAGTTCAGTACCTCCAGTAGGCAGAGATCTGCTCAGAACACAGGTGGAGAGAGTAGTGGACTGACACCAGAGTTCGGTCTCAACCGCGAACACTACCATTAATAGCAATAAAAAAAACATTCATCAATATAATCCTCAATTTACACAATTATTTGCTAAATCAGACGTGTATGTATTATTAAACTTCTGATATAATTCACCGTCAACCACAACTAACAAAGCACCAATTCAACTTTCCAAAGATGATTGATTTACCTTCAGAGTTATGTGCTTCAAATTTGGTCTCAAATGGTGGGCCAAAGAATGCTGTTGAGGTTTCTCTATTACATCAACCAGAAAAAAAAGAACAAAATTAAAACATTTAGGCAGTGAAGTTGTTGTATTGTTATATAATGTAAAATGATGACACACTAACCTGGTTGGGTCCGAACTAGGCCCTATGGTTGTAGTGGGTGTTGGAGTAGATCGTCTTGGTCTGGCTATCTCTTCACCTGAAAAACACAAAGAAGACTATTCAGTAAAAAGTGATTATTATGATCTATGCGCTAGAGTGATATCGCAATACATAAAATGTCAGTCTTTTACAATAAACACTCACTTGACAGGTTCCGTTTCACTGGGCACTGTGACGAAGGTCACGAAAGAAGAAATAGAAAAAACAAATACATTTAAAAAAAAATGCTAAATTACATTAATATTAACATGATGACACAATGGAAAAGAAAATCTTTTGCTTTAATGTTTACAAATGTACTGTTTTTCTATAGCACATACAAAAAATAGGTTTTCTTTCATTTCTATTCAAAGGTTTAGGTTCAGTAAGATTTTTTATAATGTTTTTGTCTCGTTTGCTTAAGACTAAAATACAGTAAACCAGTGTTATTGTGAAACAATTTACTAACAATTCATTAACTGTTTCCCACTGTAATATATTTAGAAAATTGTGCCAAAGCTGAATTTTCAGCCTCATTACTGCCTTCAGTGTTACTTGACATCATTTTAAAATATTAATTGTTTGTACAAAAAACATTCTTTCTTACAAAATGTCTTTAAATGTAACTTTTGCTTTATTTATTATTGCTGAATAAAATGTTTAAATCCTTCTAAATTAATAATAATAATGAGCAAACTAATAAAAAAACTAACTAATGAATTATTTCTCACTGACCCAAAACCTTTGATAGTCCAGGCAATAGGTGGGCAACATGACTAAAAAAACAAAAAAACAAAAAAGTACATTCCGACTAAATGAACCACAACCAAAAACAGAGATATACTCAGATTTGTGACCACCCATACAAACATTCTACCACTGCAACACATATTGTCATACTGCCCAGCCTTACACCAAATCATGAAAGAGTTGGCACGACGGCATTGATTTTCAGTAGTTCTTCATTAGCCTCCCTGACACAACTGATGAGTGACAAATGTCTTCAGCTAATGGAAAACAGAGTCCACATGCCAAATTCCAGCTGACATTCACATCCAACATGCTGAAGGTGCAGATGATATCAAGAATCTAATGATTTGTTTAGATTGATCCATGAGCATATAAGTAATCTGTTAGTACAGGCTAGTACAGCAGTAACACAACAACAGAATGAAAGATTCAGTGAAACACTTTTAACTGGAGTATTTCAGTAAGAACTATACTTACTGGACTTCGCCTCTGAGATCAGCAAAAAAGGAGAAAGAATAGACCTAGTCAGAGAACGGAGCACTATTAACAACAACAACAACAACAAAAATACATTCAGAAGGGGAAAATCTGTCTGTGCTAGATCTTTCATCATCCAGTGCACTCAAAAACAATGTAATTAACAATGCACAAAACATTTGTGACTTTACTTCACTGGAGATCTGAATACCAGAGCGTATGCAAACATCCATATTATTCTGATCTGATGCTTTCATTGAACACACAATATTCAACTAAACTGTACTTGTAAACATCTTGTTCTGCCTGCATACACTATGTTTTAGTTTTACTTTCATAAAGTATTAGTAGACATTAACTTGAATTTATAAAACCAGTTAAAAATCTTCTATAATGATAAAGAAAAAAGGTCACATACATCTTGGATGGCCTGAGTAAATTAGCGGAAATGTTTTATTTTGGGATGAGCTACCAGTTTAAAGTTAAATAAAAGCTGAAATGCATTATGAATGCATTTCTGTTGATTGTGGTACCAGCAACAGCATGTTCATTGACATGTATAACTTGAATGTAATGTACTGCAAGTTGCTTAGAATAAAAGCATTTGCAAAATGCATGAATGTATATGTACATAGAGTTAATGATTAAATGATGTAAATTAAATAATTTCCATTTAAAAACTAATGTTCTTTCAGTATTTTTATTTAATTATAGCTCTATTTACACACCACAAATACAGTTCTGATTCATAATGATACTAATAAAATTTACTACTATTTAAATACTCTAAATAACAAAAAAAACTAAAACAAAAATTTTAAATGGTACAAGTGTATAATAGTAAAATACAATGACAACTGGAGAATGTAATAATACACTGCAGTTCAGAAGTTTCAAAAGGTGTCAGTAAGATTTAAAAAAGAGTCTTTTTACTTTGTGACAATGCATTTAATGATAAAAAGTGACTTGGAAACATTTATCATGTTACAAAAGATTTGAAAAGCTCAATAAATGTAACAGATTCCACAATGTATCAACAGTTTTCAGTGATGATAATTATAGTGAGTAATATGTATAAGCACCAATTCAGAATGATTTTTCAGAAATTTTGCTAAATTTATTAAAGATTATGTTATTCTAAAGTAATTTTGTTAAAACAGAAAACTGTTGTCAAACTTTACAATAAGGTTCGTTAACTTACTAACATGAATTGAGATTCAACAATTCTTATACCACAACTAATTATTGTAGTTCATGCGCTGCATGGTTACATTACATCTGTTGAAATTTTACCCCACCAGTACAGCACTTTAGAGAGATTCACCATTTACTGTTATGATTCTGGGAGCTCTGGTAAACTAAACTAAGATAAACCCATGCATGTGAATCATGTTGCACAATTCTAACTGTATCTTTAAAGTGTGAATGCATTTGCTTACCGGACTCTTTCTCTGTGTGTGAAAAGAAAAGAGCAGAGGAAATCATCTCAGTAATTGAGTGTGATTTTTGTGTCTGCAGTGATAGGGAAAACTGTGATACTAACCAAAGGAGAAGGAGATATGGCCAGTGTCCCCACTGAGGCCTTCAGCTCATTCATTGCAGAAACTGTGCAGTTTCCACTATTTGCTGTCAATGGCTTGATCTTGATCTTAAATTTCTTCCCATGCTCCTCTTCTCCTTCTGACTCGCTGGAGGAGAAGAATGTCTTGACTTTTGGAGCTGGTGGGTCTTGTTAAGGTTAATTCAAGAATCCCCTTTATTCTCTTTCTCTACTCTGCTCTTTTGATACAGGGCGTATGCTTTCAGCATATTATGAACTAAATGCCTGTTACCCTATACAGTTAAAGTCAAAATTATTGGCCCTCCTGTGATTTTCTTTTTCAGATATTTCCCAAATTATGTTTAACAGCAGGGTTTTTTTAACAGTATTTCCTAATAATAGTTTTTTTCTTCTTTAGTAAGTCTTATTTGTTTTATTTTGTCTGAAATAAAAGCAAAGTCAGTATTAATAACCCCTATTAATAAATCTTTTTGTTCTGCATGTCTACAGAACAAACCATTTTTATACAATGACTTGCCTAATTACCTTAACATGTCTAGTTAACATAATTAACCTAGTTAAGCATTTAAATTGCATTTTAAGTTGAATACTTGTATGTAAATGTTATGTACTGTCATCATGGCAAAGATAAAGAAAATCAGTTAATTAAAAATAGAAATCAATCATGAAGATTCTGCAGCACGTGTTACACTATAATACAAACACTATCAATGGGGCTGTTTTTATCATCCTTTACAAGTACATACAAAGTAGATTTGTGCTCTCCACAACAGAAAAATATGTCTTCTCTACATGTGGACAAAACAAACCAATTGGCTCCAACTAGGCAGCTCAGAATTAGTTCTCTTTTTGGAAAGAATGTAATATTTAATTTTAATTTGTCCTGCCTTCATTTAAATGAGTAATCTTTAAACAGGTTTTTAATTTTTATTTTATTCTGTCATCTAAGGTCTGCTTATGAAGTTTGTGTGGATTTACTTTTAAAAACTTCAAAAGCTTTTTCTACATTGGTTTTGAGACTGTGTTCTAGTGATTTTTAAGGCTGGAATGCCCTGAGGGCTTGAAAGTAAACACCCACAGCTATAATTGCATAACCCTTCTTGGGTGCGTTTTTGAAAAACATTGTTACCCAACTAAGGTCACACTTTCTGTCGTTACAATTACAGTTTTATGATTTAGTGTTTACCAAATCCATTATTCCAACGAACATTAGCAAACTGCACTGCAATCTTGTTTGTACGCACTTGTACAGTTGCAACTACAACTTAAGAGCTGTAGTTCCCCTTCAAGAGGGGTACTTTAATGCTATGTGGAAACTTCTACTATAGGGATTTCGTCAAAATCCAATCATCTGAAGGAGTACAAAAACAAGCCAATGAAATGCCTATGAGTTGGCAGCGTCAGCATGCACAGCTGGCGTCACTTACAATTAACCTTGTATAAAACACTGCACATGCCAAGCTGAAGCACCCATTTCGCTTTCAGATCCTTTGACAAACCTTCTGAGAGAGTCATATGAGGGTTTCTACGACTGTTACGACAGAGAGAGAGTACAAAAAAGTGGTCTGCTTCTCCCAGTCCAGAGTGTGCAATACGTAGTGGCAGATGGTCTAGCTGGGTTTCTCCCCTGCCTGATGTTCTTTGGGTCCGGTCCTCCAGAGCAGTTCGTATTGTTGCAAATTTCCTAAAGAGCAACAGAGTTGTTCAGTGCGTCTTTTTCAAGGCAACGCTCTGACCGTTAGTTTCTGGATGTGTTGGTTTCCTGTCCTTGGATGATAGGCACGAGCACTGCGTTTCATGTCTGGGGGTCCAGCATGTTGATACGGAGCTCGCAGGCAGTGCATACCATCACTGCAGTGGCATGTTTGTTGCGAGGTTAAGATCACAGCTCACTCTTGCATAAGGGCCAACAACCCCAGTTGTCCCTTGCTCCGCGGTTGGCACTCGGGCAGATTTGAGAGTCACTGTGGGAGTAAATTCAGCTCCCTCAGGCTCGGGGACCTCTAGCTCCTCCACACGCTTCATCCAAGCTTCGAATGAGAGAAGCCCTCTGTCCTCAGATGGTCATCCACTCACTTAATGACACCGAGGATCAGAAGTCCATCGCTGCGTCCATCGGAGGAAGGGCTGTCATTGTCTGATGAAGATTCAAACCCGCTCCCTCCCTCCGGGGCAGCTAGCTCGGCATCAGATCTAGAAGCAGACATGATAACCGTGCGTTCCCGGGCTGCTTTGATCGTGGGCCTGGAGATGGTTTATGCCCAAGCCCACGGATGGACTGACTAGATGGGTGTATTGTGGAGGATGTAAAAAAGGCAAGACCTTCTAAGCCTCCCATCCCCTTCTTCCCGGAAGTGCACAGCAGGCTCATGCAGTCTTGGAGGGCACCTTTCTCTGCCCGATCTGTGTGTACCTCCGCCCTCACCGGCCTTGATGGCGAAGCAGCCAGGGGGTAGCAGGCAATTCCCCAAATTGAGTGTGCCATTGCAGGTCCGCGTGGTGCCTCTTCCTGGTGGGTTTAACCTTGTCTCCTGTTAAAAGCGTGCAGGTTATCTGCCTCTCTCTCGGAGCCAGAGCCTACATAGCCCCGGGCCAGGCTGCTTCCACCCAGCACGCTATGGCCACCTACCAACGCTACCAAACAAAGACGCTGGCCCAGCTGCACGAGAGTGGTCACAACCCAGGCTTGTTACAAGAGTACAGTTTTAACTGGAATTTGTGGATTGTAACTACCTATTGTGGTAATTGATAAACGTTTGCCAACGTAGACCTGAGCCCATGTGGTGATACCACTTATAGGTGAATGACGATTCTGGATGCTGTGCCGCCTGAACGGTTGTTCAGCTCAGACTTGCGGCCTTGTCTTTTACGCACTGAAAATTCTCCAGATACCTTGAATCTTTTAATTATATTATGCACTGTTGAAGATATAATATCCAAATGTCTTTCTTTGAGTAACATTGCTTTAAGACATTTAAATAATTTTCTCACATATTTTTTGGCAAACTGGCGATCCCCTGCCAATGTTTACTCCTAAAGGACTAGACGTTTCTTGAATGCTGCTTTTGTAGCAAATCATAATTACAATTACCTGTTAACATCACCTGTTTCAAATCACATCATTTCCCCAATTTACCTGATTACTAGCCCTAAATTACCCTTATCACTAATTGTTTTGGAATCTGTTACTGGTCTGACTGACATAAAATTATGTATGTTATCATCTACAATGAAATACAAGTCAAAATAAATTTGGAAATCACTACTTTCTTTTTTATTTGTGTTTTCCATTCAGTCCCAACCTTTTCCGATTTGGGGTTGCAATATAATTGTCTACCTGAAATAATGCGCTCCACCGATAATAGTTTTCAAAGTTTATAGCTATAGCTATAATTGCGGTTTAACTTAGCAAAGACGCATTAGTAATGAAATAGTCTGGCTCTTTACCAACTGTATATCAAAAGCTCAAGAAAAAATATGCTTTCTCAGTTCATGACACCTTAAACTTTACAGTGCTTTTTATATTCATGAAGAGCTTCAGCCTACAGACTACATAAAAGGTAATATCTGAAAAAGTATCATAGAGGCACAACAACTAATTAAAGCAACAAAATAGTACAGATTAATTTGTCAGTAAAAATTGAAAGGATATTTCCCCCTTGTTCTCCAGGTTTAACACTGTACCCCTCATCATCCACATCAGGAGAGTTCTGTTATGGTATAAGAAAACTGATGAGGCATTACATCCAAAAGAACTATAAAGACAGTATGAAAATCAGCAGATAGAAATTAACTTACATATCGATCCCAGTCAATCTCACCATAGAAGCCATTAGGAGCCCCATTAGTTTTTTTCTGGGAATAAAACATGCGAGATAAAGCACTGTTACCGTGATCACACAATAAAATTAGAGATGCACAATATATTGGCGGTCATATCGTTGTGGGACGATAAATGCTATTTTTAAATGTTATCGTTCCGATGTCAAAATTAGGCTGACATCTTTAAGCCAATGGGTTACATAATTGTAAAGATCTGCCTGCCTCATGTATGCATGGGCGAAACTCGTGCATACTTGTCCAGTGCATAATAAGAGCTTTTCTTAAATTGTTTCATTCAAAAACGTCAAAAAAGTTTTGTTTGGTTTAAATCGCCTCAGGAAAAACATTACATGTGTAAACATAATAGCGGCGATGCACAAGTGCTAAACAACTTGAGTTGTTTGTAATCTAATATGATTATTTGTTCTGTAAAACTTTAGAATAACTATCCGTTACAACTAATTAATAGATCATTAATAAACTGTTAATTAAGGAGTTATAAATGACTTGTTAAATAATATTGTTAATTATTTATAAATATCAGTTTTTAACTAGTTAATGGTCCATTAATGAACTATTAGTTAATGAGTTATAAATTACTTGTTAAATTAAATTTGTTAAGTATTTATAACTGTGCTTTATAGATAGGCAAAAGACAACTTGCAATCTGTTAGTTAACAAGTTATAATGACATGTTAACTGTATTTTAATGATTTATAACTATACCTAATAAATTAGTAATAGATCATAAACAAGATGTTGGTAAAATACCCACTAAAGACATGTTAAGTATCAGTTAAAAGTTTATATATGTTATTGGGACAATATTCTAAAGTTGCAACTATTATTCATTTATTAACTGTTAGTAAATGAGGAATAGTTGCAACTTTAGAATAACTCCCAATAACATACTTAAGCTAATGACTGACACTTAACTAATTTATTAACTCACACTCAACAGATCACTTGTTTAGAGTGTGTTAACTATCTACTAATACCAGTGAAACTGTAGAACAGCAAATGGATGGAACAAGTTCAAGCCACAGAAATTTGAAGGTGATATTAAAAATATAAAATGTTTGTACCTTAACCTTGTTCCACTCGTAGGCTTATTTGTGTGCTGTATTTTACCAAAGAAACTCCACAGATGCAATGTTGAACATTGTGTTTAATGTATAGAAACACACATACACATGGCAGAACAACAGTATACAACAGAATACAAACCCATGAAGTTTGAGCACTTTTTGTGCTAAACATGAAAACAAAATAAATAAATAAATATTTTATTAGAAAAGGTCTACAAAGTTTTGATGGTGTTAGTAGATGGTTAAAAAACTATGAACAACTGATCTGTAAAGTGTGAGTTAATATATTAAGTGTTAGTTATTAGCTTATGTATGTTATTGGGACGTTTTTCTAAAGTTGCAACTATTTCTCAATTACTAACAGTTATTAAATGAAGAATAGCTACAACTAGAATAACGTCCCAATAACATATATAAACTATTAACTGAAACTTAACACATCTTTAGTAAGTAATTTACTAACAGCTTGTTCATGATCTAATACTAATCTATTAGGGATAGTTATAAATCATTAAAATACAGTTAACAAGTCATTTATAACTCGTTAACAACAGTTTGTAAGTTGTCTTTTGGCTATCTATAAGGTACAGTTATAAAAATTTAACAAACCATTAACTTTTATTTAACAAGTCATTTATAACTCATTAACTAACAGTTTATTAATGGAGTATTAACTAGTTATAACTGATAGTTATTCTAAAGTGTTACCATTTATATTTATCAGCTATAGTATATCGGCAATCAGCCTCAAAAAATTTCAAGTTATCGGTTATCGATATCTGCCAAAAAATCAATATCAGTGCATATCTAGATAAAATAAAACCCTATGAAGGTAATTCAGTAGCAAACCTTGAGAGCTTGCAAATCTAAATGTGAGA
The DNA here is from genome assembly GCF_052040795.2 of Danio rerio. Classification (NCBI taxonomy): domain Eukaryota; kingdom Metazoa; phylum Chordata; class Actinopteri; order Cypriniformes; family Danionidae; genus Danio; species Danio rerio. Next base: position 16,406,306 of record NC_141022.1, read on the forward strand.
ACTTGTGATAATAATATGTGTATGTGTAGGCTACACTCACAGCTCTGACGTGAAAAGCTAAATCTCTCTATATCTCACACAGACAATAATCAAAATAAGTGTGTTTTGAATTCGAAGTTGCAGATTAATAGTTACATATTTGTAAAATGTCATTCACAAATACAAAATGACAGACACAAATGTTTTCTTTTGTATGAATATTTTATTATTTTTACTTTGTTTTTTAACTATTTTATAAAGATTTTTGTTGAATATCCTCATTGTACTGAAATGTATATACCAAGAGCAGTAAGGATTATATAACTACCTTAAAGTATATAATTATCCTTCCTTCCTCTATTTAATTAAAATAAATACATAAAAAGCAACAAACAACAGTATTATAAATAATCAATTAGCAACTTGAGACCGACCTTCAATTAATGTGACAAGGTAACATTTATGACTCTATTACGAAAAAGTTCCTACATGGGTCACTGAGTATCTTTTTTTATCAATACTCACAGTGGGACGCTAATAATTAACATACAGATATTTTCATATAAAAATTGATATTTAGCAATATCAAATCAATAGCTAAAAATATATATTTCTAGTGCACAACAAGTAATGGGGTTATGAACAATTATTGTACCAGAAAAGCTTAGTTTAACTATTTGATTAAAAAGAGAAGGACAATTATATAGTATAACTCTGTTATATACAGTGCATCCGGAAAGCATTCATAGCGCTTCACGTTTTCAACATTTTTTTATGTTACAGCCTTTTTCCAAAATGGAATAAACTCATTTATTTCCTTAAAATTCTGCACACAACACCCCATAATAACAATGTAAAAAAAGATTCTTTGAAATTGTTGCAAATTTATAAAAAATAAAAAACCTGAAAAATCACATTTACATAAGTATTGACAGCTCTTGATGTGAAGCTCTAAATTGAGATCAGGTACATTCTACTGATCATTCTTGAGATGTTTCAGCAGATTAATTGGAGTTTACCCGTGGTAAATTCAGTTGATTAGACATGATTTGAAAAGGCATACACTTGTCTAAATAAGGTCCCAGGGTTGAAAGTGCATGTCAAAGCACAAGCCAAGCATGCAGACAAAGGAACTGTCTATAGACCTCTGAGACAGGATTGTCTAGAGGCACAAGGCTGGGAAAGGTTACAGAAAAATTTCTGCTGCTCTGAAAGTACCAATGAGCACAGTGACCTTCATCATCCGAAAGTGGAAGATGTTTGCAACCACCAGCACTTCCTAGAGCTGGCCGGCTATCTAATTGATCAGGGGAGAAGGGATTAAGTCAAAGAGGTGATCAATGATCCATTGGTCACTCTGTCTGAGCTCCAGCTTTCTTCTGTGGAGAGAGGAGAACCTTACAGAAGGGTAACCATCTGTGCAGCAATCCACCAATCAGGCCTGTATGGCCAGACGGAAGCCACTTCCCTGTATGGAATTTGCCAAAAAGGCATCTGAAAGATTCTCAGACCATAAAAAACTAAATTCTCTGGTCTTATGAGACTAAAATTGATATCTTTGGGGTAAATGCCAGTTGTTATGTTAGGAGAAAATCAGGCACCACTCATCACCAGACTAATACCATCCATACAGTGAAGCATGGTGGTGGCAGCATCATGGTGTGAGGATGTTTTTCAGTTGCAGGAACTGGAAGACTAGGATAGAGGGAAAGATATATGAAAACCTGCTTCAGAGTGCTCTTGACCTTCCAGCAGGACAATGACCCAAAGCACATTGCCAAAATATCAATGGAGTGGCTTCACAATAACTCTGTAAATGTCCAGCTAGAGCCCAGACCTAAATCCTACTTAATATCTCTGGAGAGATCTGAAAATGGCTGTAAACCGTCACTTCCCATCCAACCTGATAGAGCTTGCAGCTGTTCACAACAGACGTAGAACGATATTCGCGTGTAAATAGACATGTGAACATTTGAGTTTACTCGCTTCATTCGTGGGTCAAATCCCGCTTCATTCATGCGTCAAAACCTGCTTGATTCGTGTGTCAAATTCACTTCACATCAGACGTAGATGATGGGCAGGGCTTCTGTCTGCCCAGTTACTCTAGCTTCGTTGCTAAATGGCTAACATGGATTTTATTAAGAAAATAACTGTGCTTATGTGATTTATGAAGGCTGAAAAACAGCGTTGATAAAATTTGCAATGTCTGAATCAGCCATGTCTGAATCCACTAGATACTTTCAGAGGTGCACCCAGCTACTTAAATAAGTCAATTCACTGTCTTGTTTCATGTTGTACTTACTGATTTTTCCTTGTCTGGTGATCCACTGAAAAAAACAAAATAAATTGTTCTGATTATCAGATATGTGACTTAATAGGTATAAGTACAGTATATACAAATAATCTAGGTATATATAATTTACTTAAAATTAGCTAATATATAGTGCATATATTTGTATAATATGATTTTATGGCCCAAATAGCTTTATATGACACACCAGTACCCCATTTACTGACCATCTCATATATAATAAACACAAAAAAGTTATATACACTGGCTGAAAATAATAGTATTTTTTCAGTTGAATGAATCTGATATGCAACTTCCAAAAGTCAGGTGTATTTTTTTACCATATTCATATCACATATTGTTCCTACTCACGTGGAGTCACTGTCCTTTTCTTTTTTTCGTATCCCGAAGGCCTTTCGGGTACGCTTTTTCAGTCCTGTTAAAAACATGCTTATGGTCAGAAACCATGAATGAAAAATCAATTAATCAATCAACCAATCAATCAATAAACCAATCAACCAACCAACTAACCTATCTATCCATCCGTACATCCATCCATACATCCATCAATGGCCTTTAGCAGACCAGCCTTGTATAGTGATGCGTTTTTGTCACTTTTATCACAAGTGGACAAAAGACACACATTAATGTCCACACCTGGTGGTTTAATGTGTTTCTTTTGTCCACTTATAAGGGAGGATATAGGTATTGACTCCCCGACTGTTAATGCTGTGAAAGCTAGTACAATTTTCAATTAAACGCACCTTAAGAATAGGTAACTTTATGCATTGACTAATAAAATTAAAGATAACTGATCTATTTTATGGTATCCTGGTCATTTATTTTTCCCAGTGTCTGTGTGGGTTTCTTCAAGATGCTCTGGTTTTCCCCAGTCAAACACATACGCTATAGGTGATTTGGACAAACTAAATTGGCTGTAGTGTATCTGTGTGAATGAGAGAGTGTATGGGTGTTTCTCATTTCACTCTCAGTGCTGGGTTGTGGTCTGAAAGTCATCTGCTGCATAAAAACATGTGCCAGAGTAATTGACAGTTCATTTCGCTGTGACGACCACTCATTAGCAGGGCCAAAGCTGAAGGAAAGCAAGTGATTTATTTCTGATCAACTCCTAGTCCTTCACTAGGCTTGGGTGGTATCCAAATTTTGATACCGTCAAACCTCCTCCCTATTTTACCACAGTATCCGCTATTACCGTGCATAATAAATATGTATATGACGTAATAAATAATGACATATGGCTCAGACAGCGTCACCAAACTGTTGGCTTGTGCCTAAACTATTCAGAAACTGAATACCGTATTTGTGACCTTAGGTTCGCGGTCACCTGTTTGTCTTGTTCGTATTAGAGATCTGCGCAAGACGCTCTCTCTCATTCACACACATGCACACGCACACGCACACACACACACACACACACACACACACAGAGAGAGAGAGAGAGAGGGAGAAAGAGAGAGCACCAAGCGATGCACCAAGCTACACTCTCTCTCATTGTCATTAACACACACACACACACACACACACACACACACACACACACACACACAGCATCCACGCGGATGTACGCGTGCTCGCTCGCTTAGGAGCGATATTGCTAGACAGATATTACACAGAGTTCCCGACCGCTCGCGCGATTTATTCGGAAATTTATTCCCACACCGCAAGAAAACCTGTCGGGTCCCACTGTACAGCAGCCGGAATGCAGACCTCTAGTTCATATTTACCATGTCTACCTTCTCATTTGGTCGAAACCGGAAATACTGCCAAACTTCAGGTCACTTGGTGCACGACTCGCCACCTCACCTCTTCCTCTCTCTCTCTTCTCTACACTATCCCTTGATGACAATCATATGCATTTGTAGGCATTAAATAAATAATATTTAGCATTTAATACTTGTGTCCTATTTAAGTGCAAGCCTAGCCTTCACACTTTTTTGTTCTGTTCTGTGCTTTTAACATGTATATACGGTGCTGTTTTAGGTGTCTTTAAATAAAATAAGTAACACACACAATATATATATATATATATATATATATATATATATATATATATATATATATATATATATATATATATATTAGGGCTGTAACGATACACGATATAAAATCGAAATCGCGACACTCAGATCTACGATCCTGTGTCGCGGTGTGATAAGGGAGAATCGCAACACACCCTGTGATACCTTTCCAATAACGTCACGCGTGCCTGCAAAAGTTAAGCTAATTAACACTTTTTTTCGTTGGACATTACAAGCACTGCTCCGTTTAAGCCCTCCAATATTTAGCCGGGAGAGCTCGCACGGAGCTCTTAGTAAGGGACCGTCTGATTGTGTCAGGAATATTAAAAACAAAACCAACTTAACCCCACTTGACAACAGACAACGCCAGAAACATTGCCAATGCTGTCAAAGCGGCCGGATTTTCAGCGCATATACGATGATTTGCTCACACTGTTAATGTGGCTGCGCAGAGAGGGATGGGCGTTCACCAGATGTCAGGTAACAGCGCAAACTTTTCTGTAATCGTGCTGTGCGATTTCTGTTTGAACCTTAGAGAGTGCTGACTGACCAGCCGAATTGCCGTGAGATTGTGTTTCACGACGAAGCTTTCAGTTAAGATGAACACAGTTTCTGTAGTTATACTTTATTTAGAGATAAAGGTATATGGCTCTCAATCTTGAGATGCATAATCACTCAATCTTGCTGGAGTTTATAGCCGTTTCGCTTTACTTCAGGACGCATTAACGCCGCTCTGAAGGTCTAATCGCTGTTTTAGGTTATCCAGAGCTGTATGAATATACAAATCTTGAATATCACAATAGTATTAAATATTACTATTGTAACAACACAGACAGCAACACTTTTGCACAATCGATATCCAGCTGATTCAGTCGTTTATAAGAGGACCGAGCCTCTTCTTTTTTCCTTGTCAACAAAGGCAGTGAGGTGCGCCTCGTTTTCGCCCCTTGTTTAACTGCAAGGCATACTTATTTTGCGGGACCATAACGTGTAACCCGTGCCTACTGACACATTTGCCAAAGAAGCAAAATGGAAGAAGAATATTGCTGTTTGAAACAGACCTGTTGATGCTTAACCAGCGCTTATGTTGACCTGGATCTGCGTAATAAACGCAACAAATAGGCTTTACTTTTTATTTTACAGCTTATAAAGCATGTACGCAGATTAATGCAATATCATATTTAAACAACAAAACTGTTTACAAAAAGTCTACATATGAGCGCATTGTTGCTGTCTTTTCATCACGCAGCGCGCGCACTTGAACCGCGAGGGAGAGAGAGGAAACCATAGACTATATCAGGACATAATCTTTAAAATAATGATTTCTATTAAAATGTAAAAGGTTTTGTGATTATAATAATAACAGTGGGGCATTAAATAAATGCATATTTTCCGTGAAGCGAGCAATTTGAGGAAGTCTGCGATTTTTATTTGACGGAAGAAAAAAACATAGGCTATGATTGGAAAAAAAGCCTATGCCGGTTATTAAAAAGAATCAGTCAGTATTTTCGTTTTGTAATATAAATTAATTATTTAAGTGAAAATAATTTAGGGCAGTCCTATTTATTTTATTCATTTTATTTAGATTATTCTGCTCTTCTGTGCTAAATACTGCAGGTGCGTGGAAATGCTCTGTTGTTCTGTTCCGCTATTAATATTCTAACATATAAAAATAAATCAGTATTTTAAAATGCAATATTTAATGTGTCAGACACAAAATAGACACGTCAATTTGTTTAATATAAAATTAATAGTAATCTGACCAGTTAACCGTTAATAACCGATTAATGAGCGGCGGTTGTCGGTTAGCAAAATTAACGAAATGAGCATCCCTAGTAGCTTTTTAATTTACTTTTTTTTTATGTAAGAGAACTTGATTGAAAAATAATTTTCAACATGCTTGAACCATCTACACAATGGAGTTTAGTTCTGTTTGGTTTTTCAACAGTATTTTGTTACAAAAAACAGAAGTGATAGCTTTGGCTATTTATTTATTTTATATATGCCTATTTATGTTGTTAATAATTTGCATAGTTAATATTGTTCTTTGATGTTTAGTTTATAAAGATTTTTCAAATGTTATTTAATAAAAAATAGTTTTAAAAATCTTTTTTTTCCCACCCCACACAAAAAAAATAAAATAAAAAATCGTGATATGAACCGAATCGTGGGTTTGGTGTATCGTTACAGCCCTAATATATATATATATATATATATATATATATATATATATATATATATATATATATATATATATATATATATATTAGTGCTGTCAATCGATTTAAAAAAATTTACTAATTAATCGCACCTTTTTAAAAAAATTTATCGCGATTAATCACATTTAAAATACTGAAACTTGTAATTTTGGCTATTTAAATGTAAAATGAATGTAAACGCAAGACAAAAAATATTTAAATTCAGAATATTATTGTTTAATAGAATTTTTGTTTAACTTGTAACACAGATTTCTTCATGTAAACAACATACCCACAATAAACCATCAAGATCCTGGCTTAACAGCCATATTTATTACAGAAATTAAAACACAGGCATGTTAATGACATTTAAATTTCAAAACAATCAATGCCAATAAAGAAAACATTGATTTCCATGTTGGATTCTAAGTGGACTGCAAAAAAATGCCAAAATACAGGAATTGCAGATATGGAAAATGAAAAATTATAATAATAAACTATAGAATACAAACTGTTGCACTCATTGTAAAGTTTTATTGCTGTGAGTTGAGAACATTAATTATAGAGTAGAAACATTTTTGCTTAATCCTCCTTTACATTCATCCAGTTGCTAGGAGTATCCCGCAAGTGCACAGAGACTCCCAAATGCCCGCAAATGAATGATAATTTCTTGCAAACCGGTCGTTAAATACATTGCACACCCCTCTCGCCCCTACTCAGATACGTCGCTCACTCCACCCCTGACACCCCTCAACAGGCCTGACACAGACACACACACAGACAGACACACACAACGCGCTGCAGACGTTTTGGCCCCAATGCTGTTCGCCATGCTGTATCAACTTACAACAGATGTCGAAAGTTAAAAATGGGACACCCGAAATTGCATGAAACTCTGGATAACCTGTGATGCAACTAATTGTTTTATACTGGAACTTGCCTTCAAAAAGTGCTTCCTTGGTCTTATCCACATTTATTGCATGCTGAACACACGTCGACCACAACAGGAAGTAAAAAAACCTGAACTGCGTTAATTGCATTAATTATATATATATATATATATATATATATATATATATATATATATATATATATATATATATATATATATATATATATATATTCAACTCTATCTGAGTTGAGAACTGAAACAAATGCTGAATTCAGTGGCCAAGAGAGTGACAACTCTCATAAATATTTGTAGTTATGACCAAAGCAAGGCCATGCAGTTATTTAGTTATTTAGGGAAACATTCAAACACATTTATTAACACACACAATACAAAAATTTTGCCTACCCAATTCACCTACTTCACATCTTTGGACTTGTGCAGAAAACCAGAGCAACCGAAGGAAACCCACACAAACACGGGGAAATAATGCAAACTCCACACAGAAACGCCAACTGACCCAGCTGAGGCTCAAACTAGCTACCTTCTTGCTGTGAGGTGAACGTGCAACCCACTGTGCCACCGTGTCACACAATAAAATGCTTATCTTTTAATACTATCTCAACCTGCCTGTTTGCTTTTAGACAAAAGCAATCGCCCCAAGAGACTGGCATAACTGATGATACTATATAGACAAAGCATGAACATTTACAGCCTAAAGATCTTGGCATGAAGGCATACGGGAGCACTTGGGGCTCTCTTTACAACTGTTATAGCCTTTAGCTGTGTGTTTACCCATCATGATTCTAGTCTTCAAGAACTCTAGGGAAAAGCTGACATTTCCTCTTCTGCTTAGCTTAAAGTAAAGCAAGTAATTAAGTTAAGTTTTAGTCGTTTAGATTACAGAATATAGCCTACATTTTCTCTCGTTATCGCAGATAATTGGATTGGATTAGCCTATTTCACAGTGTGTAAACATTAGAAATAATAATTAGGCTGAGATACAGATTCCCTCTTCATTTAGAAATAAAAAATTAAAGCTTTCCTTTTCAACCATGAAAACCATTTTCTTTGCAGTCTATTTGCTTTTTAGATTTATTTTAGGCCTGTATTCAGCCGACACCGCACGCACAGCTGTGATATCGAGAAGAGAGACGCACGATTTCCAAGAGATTATCACTCGTTTGCGAGCATCTGGGAGTCTTAATGCGTTTGCGGGAGACTTCGTCTGAATATCACATTTAACAACTATAAGGAGACACGATCCCGTGGTACGTCCTTGATAAACCTTCTGATGTGCACTGCTCACTGCAGCTCAGACAGGCACATGATAGTGTTTGTGTCTGTGTGACTGTGTGTGTGTGTGTGTGTGTGTGGCGGCACATGATGTGTGTTTTCAGCGGACAGAGAGCTGTTCAGAAATGCTAGGTAAAACACAGTATGTATGTGGATCATTTTTGTTCTAAAATGCCATTTTAATACTAAAGATGTATTAATGTAAACAGTAGGGGTGTCAAAATTAATTGTTTATTCAGTGCACCGCGATGCAGACGCGGACAATTCAGTATTGGTTCAGTAATAATCATAACCGGTTATTGTGTACTGTCGTCATTCATCTCATATTGCGCTATGGCGAGGGAGGCGAGCGTGAGTATTTACAACACTCCAACTACTTAAAACTCAGAAACTGTGCACAATTTCACTGCGTGTGTTTGCTGGATCAGTCTTTCACTGACACTTAAAGCAGAAGCCCCTATTTCCCTGGATTGAGAGAATGAAAGTACTCCATTTCTCTCTTTCTCTCTCTCTCACACACACTGTGGCCCATTTGACTTTTCCTCTCCTCTCGGCTGTTTTACAGCGATACTTCTAGATACAGACATGAGGGGGTGCCTGCAGAGTTTTCTCATCTTGGAAGAGCCAATCGCAGCCTTTTTTTTTTGAGGGTTTGACCAATCAAAGGGGTGTAAGAGAACTAGACAAGGATCCGAAAGCGAATGGGATATTTATATTTGTTTATATTAATTGCTATAAATGCTCGTGTTGTTTAAAGGTACAGTTTATATATCTGACTGTTTGTATATAATGACAAAAATGTATTACAAATAGTAAATAAATAAAAATATATTCATACATTTTAATACAAGAATTGCAGCTGTGAAGAAAATATAAAACTGTGTATGGAAAGCACTGTTAATGCAACGTGATGCACCGAGATATTGAATTGAACCGAATCAATGGCATGATAGTCGTAACCGAACCGAACCAAGAGACCAGTGTAGGTTCACAGCTCTAGTAAACAGGGCCTAAGTGTGTATTTTTCACGAGCGGGTTTGCGATGGGGGCTGGAAGGAGGAGGATCGGCGATGCCGGCTTAGCATCGTGTTGTTTATAGGCCATCGGCCCAACCCTAATGGCCATTACAGGGTTCTTGCACCATTTAAAAATAAAATTTAATGCTTTTTAAGACCTTTTTAAGACCTCAACAAATAGAATTTAAGACCCAAAAACTTTATAATTTCTTTGTAATAGGCTACTCATTTTAATGTTCTCGTTAGATTTAAATAAATTGTGACTCGTCACAGAATGGATAACCTTCAGTACCTGCCTATTGGGTGTCTGGTGGTAAAATGAAACTGTTATAGCTGACTGTGAGGGGGCGTCTGAACTAGAGCTGTTATCAGGCTATAAAAGGTAGGCCCGATAGAGCCCGAACCCGACAAGTACATAGCCCGAACCCGACAAGTACATATTGATTGACAGCTTTTTAAAAGCCCAAACCCGTTTATAGACTATATTATGATTTTATTAATATTTAGTTATTATTTGAAATTCTTTACTCATCAAGATTAGGCTATGTGTTTTTGTGGGGGAACATTATTGAATCCACTTTAAATGGCTTTAGTGCAGTCCTGCGCTCACTGAGCAGCCCTTTCACTGCTGCTGCTACTGGCCGGGATGCACTACTGATCTGGCTAATTTAGCATGTTTTGGGTAGGATTGTTTGTTCATCTTCTTCCAGTCAAAAGCATTCATTTCATTTTCCATGACAGCAGTTTCAATGTAGCGAGTGACCTCGTCATTTTCCCTTTCAGCTCGCTGGACACTGCTCCTTAGTGCTTTACCGTAATTCGCAGTGTATGAGCGGCCGCCGAAATACCTTAGCGGCTAGAATGATTGTTTGAATTAAACAGGCAGCTGGCCTGACCGCTGACAAAATTCGCTCTTTTTGACATCTCTGTCATCATTTGTTTCACCTTTGCAGGGATGGATTTCAATGTTGTAACAAACAATTTGATTACTTCCTCGCATAAATCGAAATGCATCACATGACATTCATTTACTGCACAAGCCCAAGCCCGGCACAACCCCGTCTAAAATGATAGTAATAAAGTCCGAACCAAACAAAGATTTTCAACTCTAGTCTGAACTAGTAACATTGTTAGGTCGAACTGCAAACAATGCAGGGATAAAACCTGGACTCAGGGCCGACGCGTCCATAGAGGCGACCTAGGCGGCCGCCTAGGGCAGCAGTATAGAGTGGGCGGCGTCCGCGACACCTCCTATACCACCCTCAGTTATGTCCGTGACACCTCCCTCACCACCCGCATCCTCAGTTATGTCCGCGACAAATCCCTCACCACCCGCGCCCTTAGATATATTTGCGCATAGGTGAAAGAATAGAAAGGGCGGCGTCAGCGACACCTCCATCAGCACCCGCGTGTCCTCAGTTGTCCCCATGTGTCCCCACGTGTCCTTAGTGTCCGCGCATAGGGCGGCAGAGGTCTGCGACACCCGTGCGTCCTCAGTAATATCCGCGCATAGGGCGGCAGAATAGAGAGTGCAGCGTCTGCGACACCTCCCTCCCTACCTCAGCACCTGCGCATCCTCAGTCATATCCGCGCATAGGGCGGCAGAATAGAGGTCCGCGACACCTCACTTCATATTAATAACCGGTCACTTTTGTTTTCACATTGGGTGGCGTGATTGTCCTCTGCCTAGAGCGGCAGTTCAACTTGCTCTGGCCTTGCCTGGACCTGCTATGACAAAGTTAACTGCTGCAACGTCCCGGTGCTGCTTTCCTCCTTTCATGTGCAACTCGACGACTTTGAGCCCCATGGTCCCTAACGAAAAGGTCTTTTTGCAGAATTTACACATTGGCTCTTTGCCACGTCGTGAAATTTACACTTTCTCATCTTTGCATTTTGAACCTCACATCAACAACCGCGTAATGAAAGCACGCAGGTGCAGACCGGCGTCAGCATCTGTACTCTGTACCTGACCTCCTGTAATAAGCTAATAAATCATGGAGACTGTCATTTCTCTCCTGTTTTACACAGAATAAATTAATCAACTATTAGATGTTTTACGGTGGACCACTGTGCTTCCCTATTATTATTAAGCACACAGGCTGAATATTTAATACCTACAGCCACTAAACGGTAAAATTTAAGACAATTTAAGACCTTAATTTCCCGGATTTTAATTTAAGACATTTTAAGGACCTGTGGGAACCCGTCATTATAAAAGTATAATGAACAATAGGTTTATATATTAAAGGAAATAAATGCTAGCAATCAGTCAAATGTGCAAAATCAGTGTACGCAGTTACATAAATTAATACTATAGGTGAGTGTAGGGTCCAGCCAGTTGGTCCAATGACGGTATCCAATGGTGGATGAAGGTTCACTGCATATTCGGTCTTTCCAGTGCACAATGTTGATTTATATTAAACTTAACTCATATCTGACTCCAATTTTAGTATGAGATGGTTTAGAATATTAATATGTTTATCCTCGTTTTATCTGACTCCAATTATAAAACATTGAGAAGGTTATTTTGTTTCCTTTCACATTATTTTAGATTATGATTGAATATTCTCTTCGGTTCATCATTTTATGTTATTCTCGTTCATTGGGATCTCTATAACATCCTGAATCTTGTACCGGCCGAGTATACAATTTCTTAAGCACAAGCATGTCAGTCTTGGTCACTAAACAGGGGCGATTGACCGCTATCCTAAAAAGGCAGAACCCTACTTACTCAGATTAGGATATTTTTTATGCGGTCCCCATAGGTCTGCTACCTCCTAAATCAGACAGAGCTATTTAGTCATATAACGATCATTACTATAGAATTAAGCAGACCAGTCGTACTTAAACTAGTAGTAACTTTAAATAATCACTATACTATCTAAATAGTATTAAAAGTTTATCGGGTGAAGGACTATCCCCTTAGATATCCTTTTACAGCCTAAGTATACATGAATAAATGCCAATTTGTTAGTCGGAGCTCTAGAGACATCGTGTAACGTGCCGCAATGCTCCGTCTACCGTGTTCTAGTCCGCTACTAACCTGAACAGGGGCTTGTGGTGCTATGAAATTACCACAATCTACTAAAGATAATAACACGACCTCTGTTTGAATCATTCAAAACATAACAATTTATTAGTCAGGTAAATGTATTATGCCAATTCAATCAGTCAATTCATAAATGATCAATACAAAACATCAAATTATCAAAGATAAATCCAAGATGAAAAAGATGCATTCCTGACTTTGTAATATACATAACATGGGGCAGACCCCATGTTATGGGCTGATCTGGTTAGGCAGAATAGAGTCCTTCTTAGGCCTTACCTTAAATAATCCAAGAATTCCCTCAAGGAAGGGGGTGTGAATGTATAACAAAAGGCATTCACACTTAGTGTCACACCCCTCACAGTGGATCAAAAGATGCCTGAAGTTATATATTTATTGTTCTGATTATGTCTATTTCTGAGAGAATGAGACCATTGTACCAATCGCACTGAGACATTTCAAATGATATCAAACATGATAGTTAAAGTCAGTTTGGTTAATTCTAGAACATTCAAACATTGAAATGACCATATGTGTGAGTTGGGGGGATGAAGCAGACTCAGATGCAAATGCAGCAGGAACTGGTTTTTCCCGCATTCCCCTTGCTGAGTTGTGAAGTTACCAGTTTCTGTTTTCAGCTCATGTTTTGAATTGTCAAAGACATCAGAATATTTGCAATATTTCAATTCTTACAGTGAGCATAGAATATTTTTTTTTATCTAGATTTATCTCGGAATTAATCTAGATTAATCTAGATTAAAATGGCTCGTTTGAATTCTGCTGAAGGCATTCAGAATGTGTGTGCTACCCAAATAATAAGTCTTTAAAAAATGGTTTCTCAAGCCAGGTGGCGCATTAGACCAGGGGCTCATCTTCTGTTTCCAAAATGCATTACAAACTGCTTAAAGTATTGTTCTACTATGATGGTGGTTATGATGGTGATAAAAATAAATTATGTTCAATAAGATGTACTTATTCAATAAGTGTTTACTAACTGTTTATTCAGTTAAACATAAACTTTGAACTGTAGGCCCACATAAGCTCGAAACAGCGATTTTTGATCATCTTAATCTGACTAAAGTCATAACTGAACTAAACAGAAATGGAATTAAGAAGTGGAATATGCATATATTAGAGGCAATATTGAAGTAAACACCACAATCAAACTATTATCGTCATGCATACATATATATACATTAGATGTCGCCTACCCTGTTGTTGTCTATTGGAATTATTGCGTCAATAGAGCTGCCGTTTTAGTACAGGGTAGCACTCCTTTGAAATGAATGCACACATATACACATATATCTATGATTGGGAGTTTTCTCGGAGGTCAGTATGCAAATTATTTTTTTAATTACGACACTTATTATTTTAAATCACTTTTCTACATTGATGGATGAGTGACCGCATGGGCATTCCTGACAAAAAGCTTGTGTTTGTGTGTATGGAAATGTACTATCCACTCTCCCTGATAAATTTGATCTAATCTGTGTCCTGAAACACACCCTTCTCCTGCTTTCACTTCTCATACTGACGGAGGGAGTGGTTCGTTTGTGAATGAATCTCAGATTCCCCTTCGGTTGGGGAACTTCAGTACCATAGAGTGGATTGATTGAAATCCACGAAATGGGAGGGTTCGGTTCAGAAGCCGCTTGTCTGAAAGAGTATTGAACGGGCCAATGAAAGCAATGAATTGGCAGCGTAAGCTTGCACAGGTGTACTTCATTGCCAATTATCCTAGCATATAAGCACACCTGGAGCGAGCAAACGCCATCCTTTTCGCTTCAGAGACTTTCTGATCGAGTCGATGAGGGTTCCTCCTGCTGTGACCAGCGATTCTGAGCGAACGAGAGCATTCTCCCGGTCCAGAGTGTGTACACGCAGCGGCAGACGGTCGAGCTGGGTTTCTCCCTTGCCTGGCGTTCTTTGGGTCCGGTCCTCCAGAGCGGTGCGTATAAAGTTGCAAATTTCACAGAAAGAGCAACACAGTCGTGCAGCACGTCCTTTTCAGGACGGCGCTCCGACTGTGCGTTTCTGGATGCGGTGGTTTCCTGTCCTCGGATGATGGGCACGGGCACTGCGTTACATGCCTGGGGGGTCCAGCATGTTAATGCGCTGCTCGCGGGCAGTTCATGTCGTCATTGCGATGCCATGACTGTTGCGCAGTAAAGATCGCGGCTAGCCTTTGCAAAAGGGCAAGCCACCCCAGTTGTCCCCTGCTCTGCAGCGGGCACTCGGGCAGATCTGAGGGTTTCAGCGAGAGATAATCCGTCGCCCACGGGCCCGCGGACCTCCCGCTCCTCTAAGCGCTCCATCCAAGCTTCGGGCGGGGGAAGCGATCCGTCTAAAAGATGGTAGCCCTTACGCCCGATGACACCGGAGACCAGACGTCCACCGCGGCATCGGCCCCTTCGGGCTGGTGAGCGCTGTCACTACGGATCCTGAAACGGACATGTTAGCCGTGCTTTCCCCGGGCTGCTTCGGCCGTGGGTTGGAGATGGTTTATCCCCCAGCTCCGCGGCCGGACCGACTAGAGGGGCGTTCCCTTCTTCCCAGAGGTGCACAGTAGGCTCACGCGGTCTTGAAAAGCACTTTTTTCTGCTCGTGCTGCGTGTCCCTCTACCCTCACCACTCTTGACAGTGGAACAGCCAGGGGGTATGTGGCGATTCCTCAGGTTGAGTGCGCGATGGCGGTCAATCCGCGCTGCGCCTCTTCTTGGTGGGGTCCGCCTCGTCTCCCATCCAAAGCCTGTAAGTTATCTGCCTCCCTTGGAGCTAGAGCTTACATAGCTGCGGGCAAGGCTGCTTCCGCCTTGCATGCGATAGCCACCTACCAGCGCTACCAGGCGCTGGCTGAGCTGCACGAGGGTGGGTCCAACCCAGGCTTACGAGCTTCGCACCGCCGCCGATTTAGCTCTTCGGACTACTGAGTCCGCTGCGTGTGCGTTGGGGAGGACGATGTCCACATCAGTGATCCAGGAGCGCCACCCCTGGCTGATATGCGCGAAGTCGACAAAGTCCGCTTTCTTGACTTACCCATATCCCAAGCCATGTTCGGCGACACTGTCTGTGAATTCACCCAGGAATTCAAGGCGGTGAGAGAGCAGTTGATGGGTGATGTCTTATCGGCTGTCCGTAGCCCGCTCCGCCCGCCGTGCCATTCATACCTGCTCCTCGTCGAAGGCGCCCGCCTACGAGAGCTGCTCCGCCCCCGCACACGCCTCTGGCGAAGCGAGCGCGTCGGGCACCTCGGAAGCAGGCAGCCCCCCTGCCCAGAACGCCGCTAAGTCTGGCAACAGACCGCGAAGCGTCCCTGGGACAGGCCATCTGGAGAAGAGGGAACTTGCTCTTTCCCCGCTGGAGGGCGGGGCCCCATTTCCAACGGCACTTTTTTACTGCCATGAAAACATTATGAAAGGGCACTTTTCCACTTCCCCGCATGTGACAGCCCGAAATCTGCCAGTCTGGGACGCTATGCTTTCTAGCTTGCAGATTCGGTGCGTTTCGCCAGTGGCTCACGAGCGCTGGGAGGACGGTCTCCTTTCTCCCACCCCTTGAGCCTCCCCTCCGGAGCTCGGGTGCGAAGTGAGAGCAAATATCTTACCTCCAGCTTTTCCGTGGGACCGGCACGCTTCCCGGATCAGCACACTCACTCCGCGCTGCCCCACTGCTGGTACGTCAGCGATTGTAGCGATGAGTCCATTAACGAGAGCTCTGCCTGCCTGGTTAGCGCGGGCCAGCTCTTCGCGGTGGCTCATACGCACAATCAGACTCGGCTATGCGATTCAGTTCACGAAACGGCCCCCCAAGTCACGGGTGTGTATTCACCAGGGTCAGCCCCCTGTCCGCCCCTGTCTTGGGAGAGGAGATTGCTGTCCTCCTGGCGAAGGATGCAATCGAGCCGCTCCCTCCAGCCGAGATGGAGAGCGGGTTTTACAGCCCACACTTCATCGTGCCCAAAAAGAGAGGTGAATCACGGCCAATCCTAGATCTCCGCGTTTTGAACCGCTGTCTGCACAAGCTGCCGTTCAAAATGCTCAAGAAGAAGTGCATCCTCCGGTGCGTTCGTCCTCTGGGTTGGTCTGCAGCATTAGACCTGATGAACGCGTATTTCCATGTCTCCACTCTTCCTCGCCACCATCAGTTTCTGCGGTTGCGTTTGAAGGTCGAGCTTGGCTATACAAAGCCCTCCCCTTCGCGCTCTCTCTGTCTTTTAATTTAAGATTTAAAAATTAAGTATGCAGATGCCCGCGAGCCGAAGGGGCGCTAAGGCACCCTCCGCGGGCTTGGTGAGGACCCGCGGAGGGTGCCTTAGCGCCCCTTCGGCTCGCGGGCATCTGCATACTTAATTTCTTGATGACTGGCTGATTTTTGCCCTCTCTCGGAGCAATTGATTATGCACAGAGACGAAGTGCTCCGGCACTTCCACCTGTTGGGGTTTCAGGTCAACCGAGAAAAGAGCAAACTCTCTCCCCGGGCTGGAGCTGGACTCGGTCACCATGGCAGCGCGCCTCTCCGGAGAGCGCGCTCAGCTGATGCTGTACTGTCTGAGAGAGCTCAACAGTAAAATAGTGGTCCCACTGAAACTATTTCAGAGGCTCCTGGGGCATATGGCATCCGCAGCCGCTTCATGCCGCTCGGATTACTCTATATGAGACCACTTCAGCACTGGCTTCACGATCGAGTCCCCAGACGCGCATGGCACGCGCGCGCACACCGAGTCTCTGTTACTGCGCTGTGTCGCCGCACCCTCAGCCCTTGGAGCGACCCCTTGTTCCTACAGGCCTGGGTGTCTCTAGAACAGGCGTCCAGTCTTGTTGTCGTTTCAGCAGACGCTTCCAACACGGGCTGGGGGGCTGTGCGTTGCGGGCATGCGGCTGCGGACCTGTGGAAAGGTACCTAGTTGCATTGGCATATTGCCTGGAGCTGGCAGTGTTCCTCGCTCTCCACCGTTTTTTTCCGGTGCTGGAGCGGCAACACGTGCTGGTCAGGACAGACAGTACGGCGGCGGTGGCGTATATCAGCCGTATGGGGGGTATGTGCTCTCGCCGCATGTCTCAGCTCGCCCGCCGTCTGCTCCTCTGGAGTCACCCGCGGCTGAAATCGCTGCACGCCATTCATATTCAGGCAAGCTCAACCGTGCAGCCGATGCGCTCTCACGGCAGCCTTACGTCCTGGAGAATGGAGACTCCACCCCGAGTCTGTTCAGCTGATATGGGCGCGATTCGAGGAAGCCCAGATCGATCTGTTGCTTCCCCGAGATCGCTCATTACCAGTTGTTCTTTCCCTGACCGAGTGCTCTCGGCACGGATGCACTGGCTTAAAGCTGGCCTCGGGGCATGCGCAAATACGCGTTTCCCCTAGTGAGCCTGCTCGCGCAGTTACTGTGCAAGGTCAGGGAGGACGAGGAACAGGTTGCTGGTTGCGCCCCTCTGGCTCAACCGGACCTGGATGTCAGAGCTATCCCTCGCGATAGCCCTCCCCTGGCAGTCCCTTCGAGAGAGCACCTACTCTCTCAAGGACAGGGCACCATCTGGCACCCTTGCCGATCTTTGGAGGTCCTTAGACGCGAGGAAGACTTAGGTAACCTCCGATTGCGGTGGCTAATACCGTCACTCGGGCTAGAGCCCCCTCCCCGAGCGCGCCTATGCCCTGAAGTGGAGTCTATTCACTGAATGGTGTGTCTCTTGCAGAGAAGACCCCTGTAATTTGCCAGATCAGCGTTGTGCTTTCTTTATGCCGAGAGAAGCTGGAGAGCAGGCTGTCGCCCTCCATACTCAAGGTTACGTGGCTGCCATCTCCGCTCTCATGACGCGGTGGCTGGCAGCACCGTGGGAACGCATAACCTCATCATCCGGTTCCTCAGGGGCGCTAAGCGAATTAATCCACCCCGCCCCCTCTCATGCCCTCTTAGGATCTCGCCCTCGCTACACAAGCCGCGTCAGATCCCTTCGATCCTCGACTCAGTATCTTTCTGTCCCTGAAGACAGCTCTGCTGGTCGCGTTGATATCGATTAGAGGGTCGGGGGCCCGGAGGCATTTTTCGGTCAGTGACTCGTGCCTGTAATTGGGCTGGCTTTCTCTCACGTCCTGAGACCCCGCCCGCGATATGTGCCCAAGGTTCCTACCACTCCGTTTTAATACGAGGTAGTGAGCCTGCAAGCGCTGCCCTCGGAGGAGGCAGACCCAGCCCTTCTTTATTGTCCAGTTCGTGTTTTGCGTATTATCCGGACCGCACTCAGAGTTTAGATCATCTGAGCAGCTCTTCGTCTGTTATGGCGGTCGGCAGCAGGGGAGTGCCGTACCGAAATAAGTTCCCACTAGATTGTGGATGCCTTTCTTTCGCTATCAGAGCCGAGGTGAGCCACGTCCCCCGAGAGTGCGTGCGCACTCCACTCGGAGCTTCGCATCCTCTCGAGCGCGCGCACGCGGCGCCTCTCTAACAGACATCTGTAGAGCTGCGGGCTGGGTGACACCCAACACATTTGCAAGGTTTTACAATCTGCGAGTGGAGCCGGTTTCCTCAAGGGTATTAGGTAACCTTTAGTGATTGAGGAAACAATTCGGTAGGGTGTTGAAACACCCTAAAAAGTTCCCCGTCAGGTGAGCCCTGCAGATTCCTCTGTGGCCCCCACCACTGACTCAGCGGAGGAGTCACTTGCTGGCCCACTACGTTGTAGGTCTGCCCGCTGGTCAGCCCGCGTTTTGGGTAAAGGTGTCTGCTATGCGTGATCCCCACTAGGCGATCCCATATGCTTATTCCACCACGGTTAAGTCCCCCCCCTGGGCGGACCTGTGTCTTCCCTCTCCGCTAACCACTCTTTTGCTATGTGTACTCCCCCTTTTTTAGGGCTAGTCCATATGTAATTCTGCCATCTATCCCCTCTTGGGTAACGAATGGCCTCCGCAGCGTCCTCCCTATCGGGATTGCACGCTTCCCGATGTACTGTCGTATTTTCGTAGAATTATCTACATGCTCACGACTTCCCAAAAAATATCTAAATCCGTAAGACTTCTGTTGAAGTAGGATAAATTAGGGCCAGGGACACGTTGGAGGACCGCGCCTCCCATGATGTGGGTGCGTCACGCTTGCTTGACTATCCCCTCATCGGGGGCGTTGGTAAGGTGCAGTCATTATGGCGCTTTCCATACTTCTCCCATTTCGTGGATTTCAATCAATCCACTCTATGGCACTGAAGTTCCCCAACCGAAGGGGAACGTTCGAGGTTACAGAAGTAACCCTTCGAGCCCCGAGGAGGGGAACGGAAGTGCCATACTCCGTCGCCATAATGACTGTCCCTTAGCTGTTTGAAAGTCTCTTCAGCTTAAAAGGATGGCGTTTGCTCGCTCCAGGTGTGCTTATATGCTGGGATAATTGGCAATGAAGTACACCTGTGCAAGTTTACGCTGCCAATTCATTGCTTTCATTGGCCTGTTCAATACTCTTACAGACAAGCGGCTTCTGAACCGAATCCTCCCATTTCGTGGATTTCAATCAATCCACTCTATGGCACTTCCGTTCCCCTTCTCGGGAAACGAAGGGTTACTTCTGTAACCTCGAACGTTCTCCATTATGAACGACTTGTTCACTTATGCAACAATAATACAAGTTTCTGGCACCGCATCATCTCGTTGTCATATTTCTTTTGCTTTGTTTGCTGACTTTATTCAACAAAACTAGCATAAGCAGAGTGTTAAGTGGGAGTTGGTGCTACTTTGCCTTAAGGTGAATGCAGTAAGTGACTGTTATCATCAATAACGTTACCTGTTTAGCACAAAAGTTCATAAAGTACAACGTAAAACGTAAAAAAAATAAACATTACTTATAAAATGTTCTGCCATTGTGCTTTGTTTTCTTTGTTTGCCCGTTACTACACCCTTAGACAGTGCTAAAGTTCAGCATCTTCACATAGTAACACTGTCTTGACTAGTGCAGTTGAATGACATTTGTCCTGGGAGCACTGTACAAATATGGCGCCGCTATTAATGCATGCTCAGGGTCTGTATGCGATATCTAGTGTATATATCTATGACCGTCATGTAGGACTTTTCGCCATATTTTCCAACGAGATACACACACGGCTGTCAGTAAAAGACCACGCACACACACACACACACACACACACATTGCGAAATGCAGAAGTTTTTTTCTTTCCATTTGCGTTCATTAATAAATTCCATAATACTCTCACCAGTCCTTACTCCTTATTTGCGTCTAATACACCAGATTGTCACGAGGGCATGAATGAATTGTTCATGAGTTAAAGTGAAACTGCCAAACTGCAGTTAAAGTCAGGCATCCTGCTGATATATATAAAAAAATAAAGAATAAATATTAAAACCCTGAAAAATATCTTAATTGAAAAAACAAAATATATTAAGTGGAAAATACTAGTTAAAGGTCTTTTAAGTTATTTATTTTTTAACATTAACAAATGGTAGAAATAGCAGAAACATAAGAAAACAAAATGTTAACTGACCAACTGCTAAAGGTTGAGTGTCTAAAGTTTCAACTTTACACATAGCTTTGTGATGACTTTTTGATCCAGTTTTGAGCTGAAAAACATCTTTCACACTGGGCAGCAGAAATAAGGAGCTATTGTTAAGTTAGTAAAAATGTGCAGTATGGTTAGTACAAACATTTACATGATCAGATCTATTTAATCTGTGTTTGTATCATAAGACAATTATGGCTGTATCAATGTTCTCGAACCTTATTAATTTTATAATAAAATATATTGCACATATTATCTTTAACAAATATACTTGCAGTAGATGGATTGAAACACACTTTCTCTCCACAGCACATACAATAATGTGACTTTTAAGAATAATTTTATTTATCAAAATTCATTTTATTTGCATAATATATTGCAAAGATTCCACCCTACTTGCCACATGGAAAAAGTACGACTGTTAAGAAATAAATAACTGCAAACTCATGTGCAAAGCTGACACTATTTATCAGAGCATTTTATCTTTCTGGGCTTTTAAAGAAGAGTTAAATATGGAAATGCCTTTAATTACATTTTCCTTCTGCCGAAAGTAACACCATTCTTTCTTTAAACTGTAATGGCCCTCAGCAACAGAATGATTTCTTACTCTTATTTAACAGACAATTAAAACAACAAAAATGTTTAGCATTTAACACCTTTTACATGACAGGTTTAGAAACTGAAAGCAGAATTGGGACATGTTAAGCGATTTAGATATCCTGGAAGAATGTATTTTGAAGTCTCAAATAGAGGACATGTCCGGGAAAAAGAAGATGTATTGTCACCCTAAATAACGAGCTAGGTCATTCTATTTAGTAAAAGGCTTTTCCTTTGCGTGTCCTCTCGCTTATCTCAATGCTACTACCAAAGTCAGATGTCCAGCGCATCTCTGAAGTCTGAAGCAGCAGAGCATTCGAGTATGTGGAGTTTCTCACGCAAACAGAACCGGGCCGCTGAGGTAAAGTCTTATGTGTGGGAAGCGCTGGTGTTGAATTGGGTATCACACTGGATGAACCACGATATGCCATGACTGACTAAAGTAAACATTTTAAATGAGGCTCGGAATTTTGTGCGGTTCATCGCCATTCGGTGCCTTGCGTTGCTTAATAGCTTATACAAAACAATGTAACTTAAAAATCGTTTCACAAGAAGTACATAAACCTGTAGATATGTGCCGTTGTTGATCACATCAGTGTGTGCTACTGTCACAATAGATTTCTATCGTAATACACGATAACTGATATAACTGATTATAAGCATCAGACTGCTTATAACGAAGATTTTTAACGAAGTCCGATATAGTTTTTTGGACTGATATCGGACCTATTTCCGTTATCAATATCGGATCAAAACATCCCTAGTAAATGGGGCCATAGACAGTGACTACGTTTACTTGGACTTCAGTCATCAAATTATTTGCCTTAACCCTCTGGGGTCTGAGGGTGTTTTGGGGCTCTGGAGAAGTTTTGAAATGCACTGACATTTGTGTTGTTTTCGGTATCTTAAAAACATATTAATGGCTAAAGTGTGATAACAATGTAAACAGCACAAGTTGGGCTACAATAATACCTAAGCAGCATGTTTGTATGTGTTTGTGTTTTTAAGAAAGAAATGTTTATGCATGGTTAGTGAAAAACTAAAATTTTGAAGTCACTGAAATAAGGCCGTGAAACACACAGAGAACATTTGTGCATAAGACTTTTGAGAACTGGATCTGGTAGTCTAGGGTTTTTGCTTCAAAATGATGTGAGAATCATCTTGTTCACCTGCTCACAGAAAACAATATAATGAATTAAAATTTTAAGTCACTTTTTGAGTGAAATTGGTTTATGCGGGAAGGTGTGAACTATTATTACTATGCAGTGAGTCACACCTGAGAAGACAAAGACCTGCATAATGAGCTGCATAATGAGCCATCAGACAGGTATGTGACTAGGAGGGAAGAGTTTCAAGAAGGAATCAGAGGAAAGTTTATTTACTTTTTTGTTTGCAGTTTATTTAAAATATATTAATCACACAAAATACCTGGTGATACACTTGTGAGAGTTAGTACACTTTATAAAACTCTGCAAACTTTTAAACTTACACATAGCAAATCTACTGATTTAAATTTTTTAATTATTTATTTATTTATTTATTTTTTGTAAATGAAGTTTTGTAGCAAAATTTGATTTATCCATTTTGAGAAATGTTGGTTATTTGACATTATTAAGACAACAACAGTCAAGTTCATTCACAATTTTATACATTATTACTTGAGCTCAGTGAAGTCCAGGAACACAATATTCTTCAAATCCAGGATATTTTTTATTTAACTTTATTTCTATAAATAGTTTATAAATAAGTCAAAAACATGCCGAAATGCAACATATTATTTTAACATTAGCCCCCTTTCTCAGTGATACCGGTAAATATATGGAAAATTTCCGGAACGACTTTACCGGTAAGTTCAAAAAATCGCTGTTCACACAGGTGAGAATGTTATGGAATTTTTCCGGAAAAGAGCATTCACACATCCATTCCAAAATACCAGTAATTCTGACATCATTAACCTGAAATGACCTCTAAATGGCTACTCTTGTATTTGTAAACATTTGACAACATCACAAACTCTGTGGATGGATCAGTATTGTGAACAACTTCGATGAAAACATATAGAGAAACATTTTCGCATGTCGAGATGTACATGATATGTGTGTGTGCTGGTGCTCATAGACTGTTTATGGGCACACGCAAAGCTTGAAGGTAAACAAACAACGGCTTATCATAAGCATCTTATCGATAATTAATTACACAGTTGGCATTAAGATGAACATATAAACATTATCTGACTAATTTCTAGCAGCTAAATGTGTCTGGAAAAATATTCAAAGGCTTTTATTCTCATAAATCACGCGGACGTGAATGCGTCTGACCTTTCTGATTGGCTAAAGCAGACGTCTCACGTCAGCACGTTCTAGACATGTACGCGCTTATTCCGGCAATCTTCCTTTTGCGTTCACACAGCGCAGCATCCTGGCAAATTACCGGTAATGTTACAACTTCTCTTTCCGGAAAATAGCCAGAACGAATTTACCGGTATTTTCAAAAAGAGCTTGTTCACACATACACACCTTTCCGGAAAACTGCATGCATCACAGCAGCTTATGGCACAAGTAATCATCCTCTCATTCGGTATTCACAGTAATTATATTTAAAGAATAAACTTACAAAGGACACTTAGAAATGTAACCTTGCAAACAGGTATCCTGTGATGGGGAGCAGCGCAGGAGAAAATTGCAGGAGAAACAGTATTTCATTGTAACCGCTGGCCTTCTTCTTGACATCAGCGGAGACTCACAGATGCAAGATTACTTGATCCACTTTTGTAGCGTTTTTAAACATTTTGTGAAGTTGAAGGCGACATCTTCATCTAATAGTTTGTCGGAATGACATATACCAACATTACTCTCATTACTGAGCAAACTCGGAGTACTTCTTGTCTACTTTAGCTCTTTTTGTCGCTGGTCCATTACCTCCTTTGTTTTTACATCTGGATTTACATATGAAGCGCGTTTACTGAGAGGCGGGACCACGCTGCTGTAATGAGGCAATATAGGAGAATCTGTACACTCCTTACTTTTATACGGATTACATAAAAAGAGATAATTTGTTTTCGACTTGAACTGGTAGACATATCAAGCTTTATATAGATATCATAAATCATCATCTTTGTTGACTATTTGCCGAGTTTCCTTTCATTTTTGTGACGTGTTTTTCTTCTCGCATCTTCAGACGCTTGTAATAACAATGCCTCATGGGCGTGGTCGCATTAAAACTAATGAGATCAGACTGAGAAACTAGACATAGCATTGCTTTCTAGAAATACAGGCTAAATAAAAGCACCTTGTCAGAAACATCACCACACACGTGTCAGTTTACAGCTTCTGTGAAGATCAGACAGCCTACAGATCACACAATCTCAATAAACAACATGTAAATGTATAAATATTTCGCTAAGTATTGTTATGGAATATTTATAACTATATGATCTTGCTTTTTGGTTTTATCGATACCAGCTTTGATCTCTCTTACAAGCGGCAGTTTACAGGCGCTGCATAAGGGCGTCTTACACTGTCAATGGTGGAATACACACAGCACTGGCAAGACGTTTTATTTGTTGCAGATTTGCGTGTTGTTCCTTTTTAAAAATACCTTTTATTTTTAAAATCTCTCAAGTTAATGTTGTCTATCGAGTAACATAATCTCCCTCGGATTGGAGAAAGACTATTGACCATTGACTAAGACTGCGCAGTAAGATAACGATTTATCGCTGTACGATTTATTGCGATGCAAAAATGTCACAATATGCATCGTGGCATTATGACGATTTGATTACGATATAATGTTCGTTTTCTCTTATTAGTTGAGCTGTTTGCACGTGAGCTACGTTCCACCTGCTGTCGCACGTGAGTTCAGATTGCAGCAGCAGTAATGTAAGAAGACCAAGATGAGTGGAGTTGAAATAGAGGATGGCCCATCCTCTCAAAATCAGACGTCTGGCAACATTTAGGTTGTACAGTCATTGCTTTAGACTCGTCCGCTTTTTGACACGCATACTGGGTCAAACATAGCCTACGTTTTAAAGTCTTCACAGTGATTTACATATTTTGCACAGCGACATGGATACCTCCTAATGGTGTTAATGCTCTCGTCTTAAGTCAGTTATTTATAATTATATTTTCCATTTAATTCAAATAAATGTTTAATAAAAAAAGAAACGAATACTTAAAAAAACAAATGTGTGGACGGGTGTCATGGTGGAAAAGTGATGTCACCGGTGTTGCGTCTTAAAACCGGTATCACCGTCAACACCGTCTATCGTGGCAAGCCTAATGCAAGGATCGAGTTTAAATGTATGTGTGTGTGTTAATGTGGGAGTATAAGCAAGGATAAAGTTTATATGCTTGTGTATGTGGGTGCATGCATGCATCAAGTTTATATGTATGTGCGTGTGTTAATGTGGGAGTATATGCAAGGATCGAGTTTATATGTATGTGCGTGTGTATGTGAATGAATGCATGCATCAAGTTACCTGTATATGCGCAAGTTTCATACATGTTTTGAACATAGTAGAGGTTTATATGCACGTGTTGATAAGCAAAGTTTGATTTATATCTTTTTTTTTTTTTACATTTAGCAGACGCTTTTATCCAAAGCGATTTACAAATGAGGACAAGGAAGCAATTTACACAACTATAAAAGCAACAATGAATAAATGCTATAGGCAAGTTTCAGGTATGCAAAGAAAGTGTAAGCAAAACAGTAGTAATTTTTTTTTTATAATGTAGTTAGTGGAGGGGTCAGAGAGGGAATTGCCGATTAGTAAGGAAAGTGGAGACTAAATAGTTGAGTTTTTAGTCATTTTTTGAAGAAAGCTAGTGACTCTGCCGTTCTGATGAAGGGAGTTCATTCCACCAACTGGGCAGATTGAGCGCGAGAGTTCGGGAAAGTGATTTCTTCCCTCTTTGGAATGGAACCACGAGGCAACGTTCATTCACAGAACGCAAGTTTCTGAAGGGCCTATAAATCTGCAAAAGTGAGAGAAGATAAGAAGGGGCGCAGCCAGAAATCACTTTGTAAGCAAACATCAGAGCTTTGAATTTGATGCGAGCAGCAACTGGCATCTGGAATGTGTAGCGAAGTGACATGTGCTCTTTTAAGTTCATTAAAGACCACTCGTGCAGCTGCGTTCTGAAGCATCTGTAGAGGTTTGATAGATGGGAGCTAGCTGGGAGCCCGGGTAGTAGAGAGTTGCAATAGTCCAGTCTGGAGAGAACAAGAGCTTAAACAAGGAGTTGAGCTGCATGTTCAGATAGGAAGGTTCGGACCTTTCTGATCTTGTAGAGTGTTGTAGAATGTTTATATCTTACACGGCGCCTCCTAGCCATCTGTGTTTTTTTTCATTGTCTTCTCTTCTGACACAGCTGGTTTGGTGAGGGGACAGGTTGGCTTGAACTTTTATGATGCCTCATCTTCTGACTCAGTATGTTATATCGGCTGCACCACTCTCCCGCACATTTTGCATAGCACCAAAACTATAAGTTTAACGAAACTTAAAAAGTCGAACCACTTCCACACCACTGCATTAGTCTTTTCTCTCTTATCAACTAATTCGTCTCACTCATTTTGTAGTTAAAACTTTCTGCGATAGAGCTTATTTGACCAACTGCTGAGCACTGGCAGCGTGTCTGTGATGTATGTCATCAAACAAGTGATATCACGCTCTTTCTAACAGCTGAGCACTGAAAGTCATTCAGTGAAAAATGATACAATGTATAAGATCTTATACACACATATATATATATATATATATATATATATATACACATATACAATATTGTGGACTGAAAGATCCACTGTAGAGCTGGACAATAATTCGATATAAATAGATTTTTTTTTCAATAACGGTGATATGATATTTAAACCTATTTCCGGTATTTCGATATGAATTTGTATATATATCGAAATATCGGAAATAGGTTTAAATATCATATCACCGTTATTGAAAAAAAATCTATTTATATCGAATTATTGTCCAGCCCTACAGTGGATCTTTCGGTCCATAATATTGTAGTGATGTTAACGTACTTTAAAAACTGAAAGAGCACTGCTGAGGACTAACTTTGCCTAATCTGCTGCTTATTAATAATTATTAAGGTAGTAGTTTGGTTTAGACATTGGGTAGGATGAAGGATGCAGAATAAGATCAAACTTTAGAAATAGTAATAAACAGCCAGTATTTCAATAATATGCAGGTGTGAGAATTGCTACTTAAACATAAAATCAAAAGGGAATGCATTCAAAGTGTCATTTAATCCTGCAATTTAAAGCTGAATTATAGATATTATTGAGTGACATCCACTCTCTCTTCATCTGATTGGCTAGAGGGGCAAATATCATCTCGATTAGTGGACAAATCATGAAGCCCGCCTTTGATTCAAATGAAAATAAATATTTTGGAAATGGGAAAAGACCCACACAAAATATATAAATATATGCAAGAAAAACAGATTTTGTTTTCAATTAGGAAAACTTTGAAGTCAAGTTTCATGTTTGAGCAATTCTAAACACGTTTTCATTTTTTATTCAGGCTCATTGTCCTTCGGTGCGTGACCTCATTGTATCTTATTCTGCATTTAGTTTTTGCACATTATAATTTCACACGTTTCATTTTTTTTATTTTTTTTTTTACTTGGGCTCATATTTTTAAGTCGTGACCTCTATACATTTGGCTGCATTTTGATTCCATAAAACAAATAAGGATAGCTCCCCCAACAGTCATTGTTTACTCAACCTCCATTTGTTCCAAAACTGTTTTGAGTTTCCCGTTTCTTGAATTGAACACAAAAAATACATACTGAAGAATGTTGGGGGAAAGCTAGTTATTTCCATTGTATAGTTTTGTTTATATTTATATAATTCATTTATATTACATACTTCTTTCCATCATTCTTCAGAATATCTTGTTTTGTATATGTAGTAAATGATTTGAAAATGTTTATTTTTCCTTAAATTAAAAGGAAGTCAACAGCAACTGGAATTCCAGAGTTAAAAACAAATACAGATCAAACAAAATGAACAGCCATGGTTCTAGGGAAGGCATGTCCAATCTCAGTCCTGGAGGGCCAGTGTCCTGCAAAGTTTAATTCCAACCCCAATCAGACACACCTGGGCTAGTTAATCAAGCTCTTACTAGGCTTTCTAGAAACATCCTTGCAGGTGTGTTGAGGCAAGTTGGAGCTAAAATCTGCAGGACACCGGCCCTCCAGGACCGAGTTTGGACACCCCAGTTTAAGGCAATACACATGACTATTCAGACTGTTGTTAATGCAGTCGAAACTGTTTGTTTGGGCTGTACATTAAAAGTATTATGTTGTAATTTAAATAATGTTCAGTTTAAGTAGTAGTCAGTTCTGGTAAAGGTTTTAATAGAATAGCCACCGGTATATGTATGTCTTTATTTACTAGTTTATTTTGCTGGTGGCTAATTGACTTGAATTTCACGAATCACCAAGGACCATTTAAAGCTAAATATCTCCTTAAATGTTCTACTGAAGAAAAAATGCACCTACATCTTAAATTGGTGAGTGTCCTGACCGCAAATGATAACAGAATTTTAATTTAAAGGTGAACTATTCCTTTAAATCAAGGTTTGAAGTGACCTATAAGAGATCATAATGGCGGGATCAAAGAGGCACCCAAACACAGTGATAACTAATTTATATGTATATGTTTAATATTATTTAAGTGTAAATCTAACGTTAAACACCAACTATAAATGTGCCATCGAGACGTTTGTGTCATGGTGCAAATATGCTCACTGGCCATACAACGTGAGACACATAATCCTTTACCTCCTTTAAGGAGACAGTCACTAAAACGAACGTGTACTGCATTTGGAATTCACGTAACGTTACTGCACCGTGGAAGTAATGTTATCACGCTAATAAAGCATATCAACTGACATCGGTGAATTGAAGGGCCCAACGTGGATTTTACCTTGCATCATGGTTGCAGCACTTCATTCCTTGGTTTCACGCGAACAAACACCCTGACATGAGATACAGCAGTGATCCGGGAGCCGGCCGTTGAAGGTAAGGCTCATAATGCCCAGCACCGCACGTCCTCGTTTCTTGAGTTCCCCGGTAACGTTAACCGGTTTGGTTAGGCCCCAGGCTCCGCCGCATTAGCAGCATCCACACACGCCATCACCACTGAGGGGATGCTGAGGACAGCCGTTGAACGGAGAATGGAAGTGTGGGAGGGTCGCGTAATTACTAACCACACTATGGCGAAGGCTTTATCATTAATATTAACAAGGTCACGCCGACGTAGCTAGTAACTTTTGTGGGCCGTTTGTCACGTAACAAATTAATATGCATGAGCCAAGCCTTTTTACATAGTAGTGTTTGTTGGTTCGCAGATCCAGTAGCAGTCCATCAGCAAAGGGGTGGGGTTGCGTCACGTTACGTGTTTACTATTCATGACGTAAGCCATGCCATAGTAGGATTTATGCATTCACAGGAGGGACCCAGAATCGGAACGTTCCATGGTCTGGTCGCAAAAACGACATAGCGCCGCCTGCTGGGTGACAAAACCTTATGCCATAGGTTCCGTGCATTTTCTTTTCCTTTTTTGTTTTGAAAATAAATGGTCATTTTAACAGTCTGGATACATTGATACGACCGTAAGAACATTTATTTTAAAATGACTAATAATCAATTTCTTTTCAAATTGGATTTGTAGCATGTTTTAGAATTTAAACACAAAGTGTCCTCATAATTTTTTTTTTATTTTTTTTGCATTAGAATAATTTATTCTATTTTGCAATAATAGAATAAACAGCTTTCATATTTTATAACTGCATTTTTTATGTAGCCTACTTCAGGTTCTCAACAGTCCAATCATCAAATTCTCTTTAGAATATGTGTCGCCTCCCCTACTAACATTACAATATAAAATATGATAAAACTGACACATTGTGCTCTAAGGGGATAAACATTTGACAGTGTA
The DNA here is from genome assembly GCF_052040795.2 of Danio rerio. Taxonomy (NCBI): domain Eukaryota; kingdom Metazoa; phylum Chordata; class Actinopteri; order Cypriniformes; family Danionidae; genus Danio; species Danio rerio. The sequence continues at coordinate 16,437,115 of NC_141022.1, forward strand.
TGCTTTCCATAGGTATAAGTTTTTGCTCAGATTTGAGGTTGAACGACATGTCGCGTTTTCTCTTTTTTGGTGAGTGTCAAAAAAGTGTGAATATAAAATATGTAATATTCAGGAGAGAGTGGGTACAGGAGCAAGTATATTGTTTGCACATTTATTTACATTAAAGGAAAAACAACTGAATTCATAAAAAGCACAATTATAGATCTAACTTCAGTGATAATAGGCTATTAATAATACTCACAATAAAAAAATAATAAAGTCATTTAGATCACAATAGTCTCTTAGATAAGTGGATTATCCTTCATCATTTCATCCTGAGACAAATTTTGGATCACAATATTTAGTTTCCACTTCCCTTGCTTTTATTGAAATGTTTTATTATTTTAATTTGAATGGCAAGGAGAGTGATTAAATACCAAGAGGGTTTTGCAGTTTTAAACACTTAGTTATATGATTTTAACAGGCTGTGAAAATTATTCAGAAAGGACACAAAGAATGAACTTTTCAGCTGCAATGAATATGCAATGCTTGCATCATCTGAACAGGGTAAACACACCTAAAAAGAACACAATTCCGTTGGAACAAGGGTGTGATGGAACATGCTGGTTATGCTACAAAAATAAACAAATAATAACAAAAAGGAAATATGCCACCAAAAAAAGCTTTATGCTCAGATGGAGGAGGTTGACGATATCAAGCTGTTGCTCGATATGAGGATGTTGTTAAAAAACAGCAAAAGATGATCATCTGCCTGATGGAGAAAGTGAAAGCCTATACATAACATTGAAAAAGACAAACAGATTGTTACTATACAAATGAACAAAATCGTGGTCACTGGATTTGAAATCAAACCATAACACAGCCCTGGTTTCACATTAGCCTAACAGAAACTGTCAAAAATGTTGCTTTACAAAGCTCAATGACTTTACACAGGCTGAGATAAAATGCTATTGCATTTTTTTTTATATTAGCTCCTCAAAATGTCCCGCACTGATTTGTTTCAGTTGAAATTATTTAAATTCTCAATTTCAAAAACTTCTGTGATTAATACTGTAAACCTTTACAATTTTAAAATATGATTTTGATTTCATTCTTATTAATATAAAAGATATTTGTTTTGTGTTATCAAACAAATCATTTTAATTGTACTTAGTATACAGTACTATATAGTTTAGTAAATGTAATATTTATAGAGGGCTGTTTGGTGGCGCAGTGGGTAACATGTTTGCTTGACAGCAAGAAGTTCACTGGTTTGAGCCTAGGCTGGGTCAGTTGGGACTACTGTGTGGGTTGCAGCTGAAAGGGTATTCGCTGCGTAAAACATACAGTATGCTGGATAAGCTGGCTGTTCATTGCGCTGTGGCGACCCCAGATTTATGGGGACAAAGCCGAAAAGAAAATGAATGAATGAATAATATTTATATATATCCTAACAGCCAGATATACTGTACTCTTTCTTAACATCAAGGTCAGACAAAGACACATGTTGATCAAAGTGTCCTACAAAATTAAAAACAACTACAAAGATTAAAATCCTCAACAAAAAAATATGCTACAGCAAACAGGTATGACTTTAACTGAAAAAAAACTTATAGAGTCAGCATTTCTGACCTGTAGACATGAGCTGTCCTAGAGTCTTGATGCCACTGATCTCTCTCTACAGAGAAAGTGAAAGGAGCATCCCAAATTGCATGCTTATGCACCAGGGGCGGACTGGCCATCTGGCAGACCGGGCACTTTCCCGGTGGGCCGACATACTTTTTGGGCCGGGCTGATCATCGTCTTATGATCTGATCGGCCCATAAAAGGCTTAGCAGCCTATCGTTTTTTTCTACCTTATTGATTGACGCTTTTTTTCCCAGACAGACAGACCGGGCCCATGTGACAAGCGCAGAAATCGCAGGAAATACACCGGCGTTTCATTTAGCGATTCTGAAAAGTTCTCTGTTCATTCTAGTACACGGCTAAAAGCGCAAATCACGTGACCACACACATGCACACTCTCTGCCAAGAGCTGCAGTCAGTGGTTCAGTGCGTAAGCATAAACCCCAGGTGAGAGTATAGTGCATGTCAGACAGTTCATCTGCTGGATGATCTCATCACACTATAGTTGTTAAACGTGATATTGAATTCATCTTGTTGTCGCTATCTAACAACTCGTATGTCTTTTGAATCACTTGTTCTCAGTTAACTGTTTTGGCTGAGTGCAAAGATAAGCTAAAATATTAATTTATGTAACCACATACACTGATTCTGCACATTGACTGATTGCTTACCTTTATCGTTTAAATTTAATGTACGTTATGCTGTTATAATGGCCATTATTGGTTATTAAAACTGATATTCTGCAAAAGACACAGGGTAAAGTTCATTCTTTTCAATGGAAATAAAAGGAGGCAGTTATATTTAAGCCCTGTTTTGTTATAAATATGCAGAGTGAAGATGATGCTCATATAAATATGCAGCTACACGAGGCTGTTTGGTGTCTGTTAATCATAATATCAAAATGAAACAAATTTGACTTATATTATGTCTTCATTGTTTAGATAGTGAAACAGCAAGCAGGATGAGGTGAATGAGGTTATAAAGTACACTGTTCCCTTTGAAGATTTACCCATGCATCAGTTTTTGTTATGTTTATTATTGAATATAGGCTGAGTGAATAGTGTATTGAATAAGCTAAATTGGCTGTAGTGTATGAGTGTGTGAATGAGTGTGTATGGGTGATTTCCGATATTGGGTTGTGGCTGGAAAGGCATCTGCTGCATAAAACATGCTGGAATAGTTGGCAGTTCATTCCACTGCGGCAACCCCTGATAAATAAGGCACTTATGCAAAGAAAAATAAATGAATGAATAGTGTATTTTTTAGAACTCAACAAATATCTTTATGGACAGTATACAGAAATTAAATTGAGATTAAAGTTTGTATTTATTTATTTCATATATATGGATTTTGTGTTTTATAGAATATGAGTTGATAAAAGTATTGGACGTGCATAGATAGATAGCATTTTGATTGAATTTAGTGGGCCGCTCTGGCCCAAAATGCCAGGGCCGATTATTTGCCCCAGTCCAGCCCTGTTATGCACTATTTTATGCCATTTTGTAGTATAATTAGTGTAAGTAATTCTAAAAAGAATAAGTGCACTTTAAATACCTGGATTATGCACTTATTGAACTGTTTAAATCAGGGGTCTCAAACTCAATTTACCTGGGGGCCGCAGGAGGCAAAGTCTGGGTGAGGCAGGGCCGCATAAGGGATTTCACAAAAAAAGTCCTCAAATGTCATTATTAACAGTTTTAATTATTTCTTCTGAACATGAAGTGTCCTGAACATTAATAGAACATTGAGTGAAGATTATGAACAGTTCTTCTGAACATGGCATCTTTTGCTTACTTCTTGCTGCCAGAGACTTGACAGCGCTTCTTCTCACAAATCTGAACCACATTTGGCTTTAGAGCGGAAGCAGTTGAGACCCTCAGTATGGCTTAAAGATGATCATCATTAAGTCTAGACCTGTACTTTGACTTATTGAAGTCCTAGGGAAAAAAGTGGGGGAACTCACTCAAAACTTCCATTCCCTCACCTAAAAAAAAGGCGTATATATGTATAAATAAAACACCCCCACCCCAATCCAGTCACATCAGTCTGTACCAGTCTGTATCTACCTATAATATCAATATATAAGATGCAGGGCAGGCACGTGCACACATAGGGCTCAACCTGTGCAGAGCACATGCCCTTTTTAGTCTTGCATAGAAAGCGCCCTTCCAAAATGATCAAAAGTGCCCCCGCGACGCGACACACCCTCGGTCCCGCCCTTCAGTAGGCGCGCGATAACACCGCTCTTGAGTACATGCGCGACAACACAGCTGATCAGAACGCGCGCGACAACGCGCATTGAGTGACAAGCGCGCTGCGTACGGATAGAATCAGCGGAGCGGGGAGCGCTCTCTCTTCCCGCTCCGCTGATTCTGTCAGAGTACAGCGGTTGGCGCGGGCCACAAAATATTGCACTGAGGGCCGCAAATGGCCCGCGGGCCGCGAGTTTGAGACCCCTGGTTTAAATGAAGTGTGGAATGTTGGACACCACCAACTCAATGGCCACTGCTTTGCTCACATAGGACTTCAGGCTTCTGGACAAGGATTACTTTATTTATTTTGGATTGTGAAAGCAAAATTCTCCTACGAGAGTGATTATGGTGAATGCAGTTATAAACATGGCAGGTATTATTTAGTAGTTTGGTCCTTAATTTCACTAATTTGGCAACCTTCAAATGTCATCTGAGAAATGGTTTGAATTTCCGCTTATTAAAAAAAGTTAGTGTTCCATTTGGGAAAAGCATATACTACGCAGTTGAGTGTGTAAGTGCATAAGTACATAGTGCATAGTGTATAGTGTGCTATTTAGGACACAGTTAAAGTCTCCTCTCAAGAGGGATCTGGATGCAGGCTCGGTGCAGCTGCAGGCTCAGGTGCATGCAATGCGTTTAATGTGCACACCTAACCCCACCCCTCACTGTGATGCCACTGGGTAATTTCTACTATTCGGTGCCATTTGTGTACCCAAGGTATTATATGGTACAGAATATTTTAAAATGCATAACGCTTATCTGATACGATTACCCCTTTTCCACAATATGACACAATGATACGTGCTTAAAATAAATGACATTAAAAATATTTACTCGGATTTCAATGCAAGTAGCCAGTAACCCAGGTCATGTGTGCTCATGTTCAGTTACAAATATTACTTAGAAAAATCTAATAAATACTATACTTTTCATTGATGTTGTATTGTCATATATATAATACATCTAACCAAATGTGTTTTGTTTTTTTTAATAAGTAAAATATATTAATAAAATCTTTAAATAAATGTTCCTGAAATGAATGCCCCCCTGTTAGTTTAATTGTAATGCCCATAAAAATTTTCAACATTTCATAGTAATAAAACGTTCACACTGTTACCCATTTTTTTATAAGACAAAACAATCAGGGCTGGACTGGGGCAAAAAATCAGCCAAACCGGCCAACTACGTTCAATCAAAATGCTGTCTATATGTGCATGTCCAATATGTTTATCAACTCCTATTTTATAAACACACAAAAGCCATATATATATATTAAATAAATAAATAAATACAAACATTAATCTCAATTTAATTTTTGTATACTCTCCATAAAGATTTTTGTTCATTTGTGAAAAAATACACTACTTTTTCATTTATTTTCCTTCGCCTTAGTACCTTATTTATCAGGGGTTGCCACAGCGGAAAGAACTGCCAACTATTCCAGCATTTATTTTATGCAGCAGATGCCATTCCAGCCACAACCCAGTATCGGAAAACACCCATACAAACTCATTCTCACACACACACACATACTCATACACTACAGCCAAATTAGCTTATTCAATGCACTATTCAATCAGCCTATATTAAATAAAACATAACGACTGCCTGCTGACGCATGAGTAAATCTTCAAAGGGAACAGTGTACTTTATAACCTCATTCACCTCATCCTGCTTGCTGTTTCACTATCTAAACAATGAAAACATAATACAAGGAAATTAATGATATAATGTTATAATATTTTTAATATTATTATTAAAAATAATAATAATAATAATATTAATAATAATAATAATAATACAATGATAAAAACTAATACCACCAAATTTACAGCAATATATCACAACCTCCTACTTCATTAGGTTGACATAAAATACTTTCAACACCCCATTAAAAAATAAAAAAAATCAACATCATTCACCAGATCATAATATTTATACTCCATTAGTCGGCTTTTTACAAAAGCTCTAAACAAGTTCAAAGGATGAGTATTGCTGTCAAACAGCATTTTGTTTAGTCTTATCAACCATTCTGCCAGTTTTGCCTTACCTAATAGGAAATTTGTTAAACAATTATTATCTTATTTAAAGCTGTCACAATCACCAGCGATCACTACTCCATAGATCGCTGGATCTCCCTCACAAATACTCATGGACTACAATTCCGCCATTTCTGGACTACATATTCATACATGCACTTCGCCCAGACACACATGCTTCCTTATCTAAACTGATTACATTCACACCACCTAGGATTGTCAGAGACTGATTGCACACACTATTTAAGCCACACACCTATTCAGTTTGTAAGTAGCACTACAACATGTTTTCCTTGTCTTGTTTACCCATGTTTAGACCTAGCCTTGTATTCTTGTATTCTGCCTGCCTTTTGACCTCTCACCTGTAACTGACTACGATTCTGGACTGCCTACACATACCCGTTTGTACCTGTATTGACCATTGCTTGCCTGACGATGAATAAATCTACATTTGGATCTTACCTCAGTTGTATGTGTCACTCCCCAATCCCGAAGAAGCGGGATAAACCGAGGAACTACGCAAGGATTATGTTTGTGGACTTCAGTTCTGCCTTTAAAGAGCATATTGTAGGTTAGACACTCCAGTGAGACAATGTGTGTAAGAGTAAAGTAAGAACTAGATTTTTTTTTAAATAAACTTTAAAGTTTATTATTAAGCCGTTTGGAGTCGTTTTTAGTCACGGAAATTTACTTCCGCATTTGAAAAATCGCCAGACCGGAAGTGACGTCGGATGAGGGAGTTCACGCATATAAACACTATGAAGACAACTGATCGCGGTGCGAGTTTGGATGCCGAGATAAGATATTCTGAGAGACTCACACAAATGACAGACCACAGCCATACAATTATAAGCCTGTGGACAGACCAGCAGACAGAACAGCAGTCAGAGAAGTGTAATTTAACTCTATTGTGAGGGAGAACAGAGCAGGTTTATGGAGAGGCCAGTATTGGCTTACAGACAGATATGTAAGATAACAAAATCTTATTTGGCAACAGCAAAGCTAGTATTGATCATCTATAAGTATTAATACTTACCAGTAACTTCCAGCACTTCCAGGGCTAATCTGAAGAGGGGCATCAAAAAGGCCAAGCACTGCTATAAGCTTAAGCTAGAGGAGCACTTTTCCAACTCTGATCCTCGGCGCATGTGGCAGGGCATCCAGGCCATCACCAACTACAAACCCAGCCAGTCCACACCCACAGCCACTGACGTCTCCTTCCTGAACGAGTTAATGACTTTTATGCCCGCTTTGATAGAGACAATAAAGAACCCTACACCAGGATCACTTCCTCCACCGACCACTCACCTATCACACTCACGTCCTCAAAAGTACACACGGCACTGAGTCGTATCAATGGGTGTAAGGCTGCTGGACCAGACGGTATTCCTGGGCGTGTCCTCAAAGTATGTGCAGAACAGCTCGCTGGGGTATTCACAGACATTTTCAACCTGTCGCTCAACCTAGCAGCTGTGCCAACATGCTTTAAAACCACCTCTATTGTGCCAATGCCCAAACACTCCAGCCCAACATGCCTGAATGACTACCGGCCTGTAGCGCTCACACCCATCATCATGAAGTGCTTCGAGCGGTTGGTCCTGGCACATCTAAAAGACTCTCTGCCACCCACACTGGACCCACATCAGTTTGCCTACTGTAGAAACGAGATGCAGTCTCTATAGCACTGCACTCTGTACTCACACACCTGGACAATAAAAACACTTATGCACGAATGCTGTTTGTTGACTTCAGCTCAGCATTCAACACTGTCATACCCTCCAAGTTACTGATCAAACTAAGGAACCTGGATATCGACACATCACTCTGCAACTGGATTATGGACTTTCTGACTAACAGACCTCAGAATGTTAGATCAGGCCACATCTGCTCCACCACCGTCACACTCAACACTGGTGTACCACAGGGCTGTGTGCTGAGCCCCTTCCTCTACTCCCTTTTTACCGTTGACTGTAGGCCTGTTAATAGATCCAACACCATCATCAAATTTGCAGATGACACCACAGTGATTGGTCTAATCAGCAACAATGATGAAACGGCCTACAGGGAGGAGATACAGCATCTGGCCACTTGGTGCACCGACAATAATCTGCTCCTTAACACCAACAAGACCAAGGAGCTCATTGTGGACTTCAGAAAGGGACGAACAGGCTCACATGATCCCATCCACATCAGTGGGATGGCCGTTGAGCCTGTCTCATCCTTTAAGTTCCTGGGGACCCACATCTCAAAGGACCTTTCCTGGACCACCAACACCTCCAGCTTGATCAAGAAGGCTCACCAGCGCCTATTCTTCTTAAGGCAACTGAAGAAGAACCAGCTTTCATCAGCCGTCTTGGTGAACTTCTACCGCTGCACAATAGAGAGCATCCTGACAAACTGTGTCACAGTCTGGTATGGAAGCTGCTCTGTTGCTGAGCGTAAGGCACTGCAGCGGGTGGTGAAAACTGCCTAACGCATCACAGGGACCACACTGCCAGCCATAGAGGACATCCAGAAGAAACACTGTTTGCGCCGAGCACGCAGTATTCTGAAGGACACCTTTCACCCTGCTCACAGACAGTTTTCTCTCCTGCCCTTCGGCAGGCGCTTCAGGCTCCCCCGGACAAAAACCAGCAGACTGAGGAACAGCTTTTTCCCCAGAGCTGTCTCCCTCCTGAACTCTGCCCCCCACTGACTCTTTTGCCCCCCCCCCCCCCCCCCCCCCCCCCCCCCCCAAATACACCCCCCACTCTCCTCTAACTTAAACTCCTCGCAATAACTGCACTGTTTAACATTTGCACGTTTAAAATCTGCACATTCACTGCACCACATTGAACTGTTTACTTATTGAACTGTACATACCCACTGCATATGGGCATTTGTAATTATGTACACACCCACTTTACATTTACACTTGTAATCATGCTTATTTATCTGCACACTACTGATTATTAATAGCAACCTGCACATATATTCATATATTGTAACATATACACTTGTAATCATGTTTATCTATCTGCACACTACTGATTATTAATAGCAACCTGCACATATATTCATATATTGTAAATCTGTTCATAGCTTATCCAACCTGTATATAATGTTCATAGTACATCCATCCCATCTGTAAATATCACCATAGTTTTCTATAACTGCACTTTATAACTTATTCCTATATCCTGCACTTGCTGCTATTGCACTGCTGGTTAGACCTAACTGCATTTCGTTGCATTGTACTTGTACATGTGTAATGACAATAAAGTTGAATCTAATCTAATCTAATCTAATCTAATCTAATCTAATCTAATCTAACAGAAACGAATGAGCATTTAACACAGTTATGCCACATTGACCCTATTTTTAATAGTAGATACAATCTTTTTTATTTTACAAAAGGTTTTCAGAGCTTCTGTATTAAAATAAAAACAACATCAAATATTAAAACAATTAAAATAAGTTTTTAAATATGTGTCTTTTTGTCTTTTTTTTAATTGGGTATAGGATTATCTGTATCAGATAGTTGTTACAGTATAAACTATTTACAAAGATTTGATCAACAGATCTGATCTGCATTTATGATAAAATAAACTTCAACCCTAATTCAAGTTCAAATTCTAAATGCAACTCAAGTTCAAGTTTTATTTATATAGCACAAAATCATAAGCAAGTGTTAACACCCAGTATTTTTACTCTTTAAATATGTATAAGTATCTGTGTGAGTGCGTGAACCATTTAAAAGTAAACCTAAAATTATTTTTCAGTAAGTTGGCCAACGTTTATGTGGGTACCACACCATCATATCTTTACTGTGTGTGTGTGGGTACCACACCATCATATCTTTAATTCTTGTCGAGCCTGTGATCCAGTAGACTCCAGTAGTCCACCGTCAGACACGCAGTGAGGGCTGATGCATATATTCTGGGGAAATAATGCAAAAGTTTAAATCATGTTTATTAATAATGTATATTTTAAAATTCACCATATGATTTTTAATATAACACAATACAGAAAACCCAACCACATTTGCAGACCCCTGGATTGTGAACTGCAAACCATCTCACATTTACAGTAGACTGTACCCATTAGAAGTTGAGCATGTGAGAACAAACTTCAATTTTTTGAATGTTATTTGTTTTTCTTCTACAAGATGAATATTCCTCATATGTGAATAAAAAGTGCCTTACCTCATTGACAGGACAGAATATTTTTACTCTCCCTCAAGTGGTTTCAAACCTTATTGACTTTCTTCTGTTGATCACAAACCAAGATATTTTGAAGAAAGCTAAAAATCTGTAACCATTGACTTCTATAGTGGGAAAAACAGATATGGAAGTCAATGGTTACACGTTTCCAATATTTAAAAAAAAAGGAAGTCAAAGATAGTGTGAGTTCATCCTCTGCACTTCAATCACCGTCTGGTTCGGCTCAGCTGCCAAAACTGACCTCCATAGACTACAGCGAGTAGTCCGGACTGCTGAACGAATCACTGGCACTACCCTTCCTACACTTCAAGAACTGTACTCTTCCAGAGTGAGTAAAAGGGCTCACAAAATCCCTCTGGACGGATCACACCCAGCACAATACTAGTTCGAACTGTTACCGTCTGGTCGGCGCTTTAGAGCACCAAGCACAAAAACAGCCAGACACAGGAAAAGTTTCTTTCCTCAGGCCATCTACCTTATGTACAGTTAAATATCCCAAAACTGTGCAATAAATATGTGCAATATTTCTCATATGCACTTGTACACAGAACCTTATATCAATGTATTATGCAATACTTTCTCTATTTGCATTTGTACACATCACCTGTATATTTATAACAAATCTGTACATACAATTCGACATCCAGATTTCTTGATTAACTGCATCATTGTTTAATGTTTATCATCTTTTTTTCATATTTATTTTGTGTTGTCACTTGTCACTTTATGTTCACTGGAAGCTTCTGTAGCCAAAACAAATTCCTTGTATGTGTGAAGCACACTTGGCAATAAAACTGATTCTGATACATATGAGGCAAGATGGCGGCACGTACACATCGTGAGGCTCGGCTTCTCTCCAGTTCCTGCAGTTTTGCAGTATTATTCCTGCTCATATCGGGTCTGTTCGTGCAGAACAGTCGCACCTTTAAATCGTACACCCAACAAGAGATTTTGGATAATGGTTTGTGCATTCTGGACAGTTTTATTAGCAATCTTCAACTCATTCCTGAGATGGCTAGAACACCCGAGCCTGAGCGCCCTGCCCGGCTGGGCGGAAGTGCTCGAAGGTGGCGTCAAGACCGTAAACAAAGGTGGGGGAAGCACAATGGGCTAAGAGCTAAGCTCACACCGGCTCTATTTACCCAGCATCTTTCTCGCCAATGTACGGTTACTGGTGAACAAAATGGATAGGATTCGACTGCGTATCAACCACAGCAAAAAAATATGGAGCTGTAACATCATGATTTTCACAGAAACATGGCTAAACAGCGGGATACCAAACAAAGCTGTAACGCTAACTGAGCACCACACATTCCAAGCAGACAGAACGGCGGATGACTCCGGTAAGACCAGAGGTGGAGGATTATGCATTTATATAAACATAGCTTGGTGCACAAACTCTGTCGTCATTGTGTGACCGGGGCCCGTACTGTACTAAATATAATCAAATACAGGTTCACTTTAATGCCCACACAAATTTTTCCAAACAAATGAAAATATCAAGCATTGATGTGTACAAACAATCTTCTTTTATTAGACACTTAAATATATACATATTTTTAAAATGTAATCATATAAAACATGTAGTCAATTACAATGAGTCACAAAACCATACAATTCTGTTTGTATAATAGTTGTCAGTGACCACTGTTTAATCACACTCAATATTACACAGGATATACCTACATTTTGGAAAGATCAAGGGGAAAATAAAAAATGCAACAAAACAAAACGCACTCCTTATTAATAAAGAAAGAAACTAACCCACACTCAAAATAAACCACCCGCATAACAAACAAAGCCAAAATAAAACAACCCTCCCCATATAAGGCAATCCTTGCTGTTAGTATTGAAATGGAAAATAAACAACAACAGCCCTTCACAATTTACACAAACAAAATACAAACCCACCAAATAGTTAGATCACAACACGCACACACATACACGCACACTCACAAACGCACCAATGTCAAAGAATGAGCGCACGCTCGCACAATAAGCGTGCACACACACACACACACACACACACACAACCACATACTCTGACTTGACGCGACTGGGTCACACACAATCAGGTGCCGAAAGGAAAGTGAATCCCCTCTCTGTAGGACAATCGGGTCACCAGACAGCAGCAAAACAGCAACGGGCAGTCTATAAAAAAACGTTCAATATTCATTGGCATGTCAAATTTTAAAATCACATTTCTAAATAAAACATTTACAAACTCTCAAATAGAAACTTACCCGCAGCCCAGTCAACTGGCTCTCAACACAAATGGTGAGCAATCCACCGATCATACAAGGATACAGCTGAAAGAATTATTTAATATTAATTAACAGCACTAAAACTCACTAGAAATAACCGGAGACATAAACAGAAACATACCGTTACTCGCTGATGAGATTGCACTTCCGCAGGCCAAAGAAGCAGAATTACAGAAAGACAACCTTGCACAGGTTTCTATAAACACTGCAGGCTTACTGCTCAATACACATCAAAAGTTTGCACGCACTCAAGACACCGCCACTATTCCATGCCAGGGAGAAAACGGAAGTAAAGGGAAACCTCCACACTTTTAAAGGGGCGGTGAGCTTAATTTCTGACTCCATTCACCTAAACATAATGGGAAACCCCTCCCCCTTGGGGATCCCCCATTACACACATACAAATGGGAAACCCCTCCCCTTTGGGGATCACCCCATTTCAATTGGGAGACATTGCTCTGCTAGCCTGGAATTTCTAATGGTTTAATGTAGACCGTTTTATCTACCAAGGGAGTTCACATCCACCACTGTGGCTGCTGCTTATATTCCTCTTGGTGCTCATGCCAAGCTTGCTATGAACGAACTTCATGCAGTCATCAGCAAACAACAGACTGCTCACCTGGAGACTGCTTTTATTGTTGCGGGGCATTTTAAAGAGCCCATATTATGGGTTTTTTAAAAATGCCCTTCCATGTAGTGTGTGACAAAGCTCTATGTGAAGTGAAATATCCAGCTAAGGCTTAAATCTGTAAGTGTACAGTGTTTAAAACTGTTGATTTATCTATAAAAGAGTCGACTCATAGTGCTTCAAACGAGTCGCCTTGATAACGAGTCATTAAGTTTTTCGGCATGACGTGCAAACTTGGGAGATTTGAAACCTGCGGCCCCACCCTCTAACACACAAAAAGCCACGCACACACACAAACAAAGACACACATGACGGTCAAATGAAGTCGCAAAGTGCAGATGGATATTATTGAGTCTCTACCCAAAGATGAAACCTCAGCATTATAGCCTAGCCTTGAGCAGATCGAGTGCTTCTGAAAACTACATGCTACAAAAAAGACTTCTTTGGCTGTTTGTTAAAGGAAGGATCAGTAAAGACTACTGATGGACTATGTCAGAACCTGGATCGGTTTCTTCCTCCATTTCTCAAGTGTAAGTATGTGCGATTAAAGTTGTTGCCTCATTTACTCTAGCTTGCAAATGTATTTAGTTGTGATTTGTTACTTATAACCGCGTGTACTGGTTAGTACTGGCGTGTATTAGGTCAACTCGCTATATTCTCATTTCGCGTGTAAAGCCACGTTAAAAACTCGACGCGTGCTTGTGTGTGCTTTGTCATCCGAGTAGGAGGGTTGTGTGTGTGTGTGTGTGTGTGCCTTGTGGTCCGAGGAGGAGAGCAATGTGTGTGTGTGTGTGTGTGTGTGTGTGTGTAAAAAGAGCAGTGTGACAAGCTAGGAGATCTCCTCGCCAGTTCTTGGGAGTTTTTGCTCAATAAAATAGTTAGTCATCGGTATTTTCAATTCCATCGTCTGTATTTACATTCACCTACTGGCAGCCAAAATCCATGCCTTACACTATGAAGCGTGTATGCACTGTGACTACTTTTATCTTGTTGATTAGCTGCTGGGCATTTCACTCGGACTCGCGCTGAAGGCAGCCAGTGTCGCCCAATCACAACAGGCTGTCATCGGTCCAATCAGCGCAGATTAGCTTTGCGTTAAGGAGGGGTTTGAGAACAAATTAATCACTGGACGATTAATATGGGAGTCGCTGGGATAATTAGGTAAAAATAAATGCAGATTACAAGATAATAAAAGGATTTTTTGACCTTGCATGCATATTAGACTGTTGGTGGAGACCCTTGCAACCAAAATATGACCCTATTTCATGTATAATATGGGCTCTTTAATCACTCAAACTTGAACAGAGTGCTGCCCAAATTCCATGAAAACATTTTCTGCCACACACAAACATCCAGGCCATCAGCAACTACAAACTCAGCCAGTCCACACCCACAGCCACAAATGTCTCCTTCTTGATCGAGCTAAATGACTTTTATGCCCGCTTTGAAAGAGACAATGAAGAACCCTACACCAGGATCACTTCCTCAACCAACCACTCAGCTATCACACTCACTTCCTCAGAAGTCTACACCCACTGAGTCGGACCAATGTGCGTAAGGCTGCTGGACCAGACGGTATTCCTGGGCGCGTACTTAAAGCATGTGCAGAACAGCTTGCTAGGGTATTCAGACATTTTCAACCTGTCGCTTACCCCTAGCAGCTGTGCCAACATGCTTAAAAACCACCTCTACACTCTACCTATAACACTGTCATACCCTCTAAGTTATTGATCAAACTTAGACCTGGATATCAACACGTCTCTCTGCAACTGAATTATGGACTTTCTGACTAACAGACCTCAGAATGTTAGATCAGGCCACATCTGCTCCACCACCGCCACACTCAACTCTGGTGTACCACAGGGCTGTGTGCTGAGCCCCTTCCTCTACTCCCTTTTTACCCTTGACTGTAGGCCTGTTAATAGATCCAACACCATCATCAAATTTGCAGATGACACCACAGTGATTGGTCTAATCAGAAATAATGATGAGACTGCCTACAGGGAGGAAATACAGCATCTGGCCACTTGGTGCACAGACGATAATCTGCTCCTTAACACCAACAAGACCAAGGAGCTCATTGTGGACATCAGGAAGGGACAGACTGGCACACATGATTGCATCCACATTGATGGGATGGCTGTTGAGCCTGTCTCATCCTTCAAGTTCCTGGGGACCCACATCTAAAAGGACCTTTCCAGGACCACCAACACCTCCAGCCTGGTCAAGGCTCACAAGTGCCTATTTTTCTTAAGGCAACTTAAAAAGAATCAGCGTCTTGGTGAACTTCTACCGCTGCACAATAGAAAGCATCCTGACCAACTGCATCACAGTCTGGTATGGAAGCTGCTCTGTTGCTGAGCGTAAGGCACTGCAGTGGGTGGTGAAAACCCAATCACAGGGACCACACTGCCAGCCATAAAGGACACCCAGAAGAAACACTGTCTGCGCAGAGCATGTAGTATTCTTAAGGACACCTTTCACCCCGTTCACAGACTGTTTTTACTCCTGCCTTCCGGCAGGCACTTCAGGCTCCCCCCAGACAAAAACCAGCAGACTATTTATATATATATATATATATATATATATATATATATATATATATATATATATATATATATATATATATATATATGTATATATATGTATATGTATGTGTGTGTATATATATATATATATATATATATATATATATATATATATATATATATATATATATATATATATATATATATATATATATATATATATTCAATTTGATGCAGACACAGCTACATTAAAAAATCACATTACTCATTGAACAATTACAAATCAAAACATGTTTCACATATTCCTCTTTTTAATCTCATTTGTCATTTTTTTGACAAACAGAACTGTGCAACACAACACAAGTTGCAACACAACAGAAGTTTAATACTTAAAATGCCTACATAATAATACTAATAAATATAATAATTGAGGTAACAGTGACTTCACCTGTGAAATTACAGTTTTTCTACAGTGTGAATATTTATCATTGGCATTATAATGAGAAACATGTGTAAAAACTTAAGTTATAGCTTTACATTGTTATCTTAACATTAATTTGGGTGAAGCTGTGGGAAACTAGTCAAACTTCTGTAAATAATTGTCCTCCATTTATTAAAAACCAAAAAAAAAAAAAAAACCCATTACAGAAAGAGTAATTAAAAGCAAACAGAGTAGTTAGGAAAGAAAGACACGATTTGATCGGTTTAAAGGCTAATGTCAGTCAGAGTGACTCGTTTACCACATCCTGTTCCTGACCGTTAAGAACATACATCAAGAGAAACCATATTGCTTGACATAAGCAATTGTGTATTTAAGGTTTATTGTTCTGTGAATATTAAAAGCTTAGATTATAGGAAATTAAACATGTAAAAGAGTTTACATTTTCTTGACAAAAATGTATCATATGACATTAAAAGACAGAGGTGTTTTTTTTGTAAATATATCGCACATTAGTTTGTTACAAATCACTAATCAGGTCAAAATAATAAAGTGTGGGAATGTCTGTCTCACATATTAAAGTAGCCTAAAAAGATGGATCTGGGATAAGAACTATTTGTAATATCTGTTACCGCAGAAAAATATAGTTGGAATTGTCTGTTTTTAAACAAAAAGCACAGCTACAATAAAGTGTCTACAACTGTAATTCCTTACTGTATTTATACAGGGGTAATGACTCTTATAATGTTAGTACAAATGAAACTTTCATACAAATGAACTTGTCATTAAAAAAGTAAATGTTTTTCTTTGGCAATCAATATAATTACCATAAATGCGTTCAAATTTATATTCACACCAGAATGCTCCTTTAAAAAAAATTCTTTGGATCCTGTTTTTATTAAATACAACATAAAACTTACTGGCGATGCAGTAGCGCAGTAGGTAGTGCTGTCGCCTCACAGAAAGAAGGTCGCTGGTTCGAGCCTTGGTTGGGTCAGTTGGTGTGTCTGTGTGGAGTTTGCATGTTCTCCCTGCGTTTGCATGGGTTTCCTCCTGGTGCTCCGGTTTCCCCCACAGTCCCCCAAAGAAATGCGATACAGGTGAATTAGGTAGGCTAAATTGTCCATAGTGTATTATGTTTGCGAATGAGTGAGTATGGGTTTTCAGTAATGGGTTGTGGCTGCAAGGGCATCCGCTGCGTAAAACATATGCTGGATAAGTTGGCTGTGGCAGATTAATAAAGGGACTAAGCTGAAAAGAAAATGAATAAAATGTACCAGAAGAATCACCTTATAAGAATGGTTTTAAAAAGTGAAATTATTTGTTACAAAGTGTAAAGATTTTGTATTACTTCAATAAAGTATGCTGGCACAAGAATGGCATTATTCTGTTCTTCAAAATTTCGGAAGACTGCATTCCCAATACACAACTGGGAATTACATGCTATTGCCCTCACACATATGAAAGCTGGTTTCACACACAC
Organism: Danio rerio; assembly: GCF_052040795.2. Classification (NCBI taxonomy): domain Eukaryota; kingdom Metazoa; phylum Chordata; class Actinopteri; order Cypriniformes; family Danionidae; genus Danio; species Danio rerio. The sequence continues at coordinate 16,454,555 of NC_141022.1, forward strand.
AGTATGACATGTTCAAATGTGTAGTTGAATATGTGAAAACAAAATGGTCATAAAACACCCAAGTAGATAAAAGTAGCAACTTTTTTTTTTTTACAAAAAGTCTCTTTCATGTTGTAGTACAATACCCTCTGATAAGAGGTCCATGTTTCTTCTTTACAAAAACCATGTCAACCTTAAAATTGGAGGGTAATTTTTTGATAGGTTTTGTAGGATGTTAATTTACTCCTCTTTTGGGCTATGCAGAAGAGGCAAAGTTCCAAGACACAGTGGTCCTCTGAAGGGTTCTCATGTAGCAGGAGAATACCATTGCTCCACTTACTTAAATAAGGTCAACGAAACAGCCATTGTAGAAGCTGTTTACATGCTACGTCTCAGAAAATAAAGTAGAATGCGTCACTATCTCAACACAGTCCGTCTTTGAGAGGTTCTTAGTATCCTGCTTAGCTCCTTCCTCAACCTCTAACTCAAACTGAAACTTGTCTCCACTGGGACTTCCTGCTTCAAAAAAAGGAGGGGAGGGACTTTGTGGTATCATGCTGTAGTACCAGTTCCTATTCTCCTCTAAAGTGTCCAGAATATCCTGGGCATCTGGATGCACCAGGTCTGCCCAAGTCTCCCACAGTGGGTGCACGATGTAATCAATGAAACCAACCTAGTAGGAAAGCAAACAAACAAACATTTCTTATAAAATCAGTCTGACTCTGATTAGAACAGTGACAAAAAAGTTTTAATTTTATTAAATGTGGACTTGCCTGGCATCTTAGAAATATATATTTTAAAAGCATGTGCCAGTTCATTTAAACAAAAGATGAGTTGCACACCTGAGATTTCTCTACTGATGCAGTGTGTTTGTCACACATTGGGCTGATCTCCATGCCGCGCTCTCTCTCTCTGTCACCCTGGTGAAAAAACTCTTGCATAATGCGGTCTGTCCATTGCTTGTACAGATCTAATGGCTTAGTGGGATTACTTAGATCAGCACAGTGAACCATATTTCTTAAGACCTGCGGAAACAGAGTAAATCCAGGGTAAATATGATGCCACCTTTCAGTTCTTTTTAACTTAATTTCTTAATAATTTCTTAATTTAACTTGTACACTGTTTCGAATAGTCTGTAAGTTGACTTGATTGGAGTGTTTGCCAACTTAAATTTAGAAAGTGTTTTGAAATTAAAAGTGTTTGCCAGATAAAAAAAACAAAAAACAAATTGTAAGTTGAGTTAGTTCTAACAATATCTTTGTAAAGACTATTATTTAACTTCCCAGAAATGCTTGCATGACACTTCACTTTTTTTGTTGATATTACTATGGTTCTTTTTTAGTTTTTTAAAACAGTCATGTACCAGTGTTAGGTATTCCTGTTCTGTGCTGGACTGGGATATTTGAATTGTGTTGATCTTGTCATGGACTTGTGTGTATTTAGACTCGCACTTGACTCGTACTCGTACATAAAATAGTTCATGCTTACTGCTGTATGTTAACATTTCATTAAATTAATGTTTGCTTGACATGTCTAATAATTGGTGATTGTCTTGTTTGCAACATTTTCTAGTCTCGGTCTAGACTCAGACTCTCTCTACTTGGTGTCCCATTCAAGTTTTATGTTACATCTAATTTTAATAAATAATGTTTATTGCATTACTTGAATTTTAGGTTGGTTCCCATGATGGTATTTAATTATTGTGTGAGCGCCTTCTAATTATTAAGTATGTCTCTTATTGCTTATTGTACTGCACAGTAAAAAAAAGTTGACTCAACTTAAAACTGTTTTCTGCAGGGCTTTTTTTAAGTTACTCAAATTCAAGTGCAGTACTTGGGAACAACTCAAAACTGCTCTGCAGCAAGTAGCATTACAGTTTTAGATTGAGCAAAAAAAATGTACAGTGTGTTTTTGTCTGTGTAACAAAGTACAATGTGTAGACTAGTGTACTTTAAAACATGGGTGAATAACCATAAATTGATGAAATATTGAAATGTCCCTTTTTTCTTTTTTTTCTAAAAAATTTCAACTTACAGAATGTTTTCACAATATAGATTAAGTTGTAGCGAAAGCAAATGTTATAAAGTGACATCTAGCAAATGTATTTTAACCAAACTTTGCAAGTTCTGCTTAAATGTAAGTTAACCTAGTAACCCTAATTTTTGCAATTCCAGTTTACTTGGTCCACTATTCTATTCGATCAGCTAAACGTTTAAAGATAAAATGCTAAGATAATTAAGCAAATAAAATTTTACAGTGTACATGGGGATTAGAGAGTACTAAAGAACCACAAGTTGTTTATGACACACAAAGGCCGGACTCACTTGTATCCTGTCTGTATAGTTGTCAAGCAGCAACACTCCTGAACTGGTCACCTTCTTGGTCTCAACCATTGTTTTCAAGTCAGCCAGTAAGCTCATGTGCTTGGACATATCTGTTGCAAGCACCTATAGAAATAGATGTGGACTTAGGGTACAATGTACAAAAAAATAGCATTTTTAAAGCTTTTGCATACAGATGACAATGTTGTCAAAACTATCCTCATTCACAAACATGTTTTACTACTACAGTAAATGCCAGGGCAGTAGTTGGCAATGTCACTTTGTAAATAAATGTGCTGTGTGAATGTGGACATACAGGCTGGTATTCTGCCATTGTTTGTTTGATTGTTAAGTAGTTGAAAAGCACACATTTAAAATGCAAAGTAGCAAAGTATAAATAAGTTACTGCAATTGAGTAGTTTTTTCTTAAGTATGTACTTAAATAATTTAAAAAAATGTGTACTGTTACTTTAGATTGCTGTATATTTAATGCTTTGTTTTCCTTCAACCTGCAGTCTTTATTTTTCCTTGTCTATGGTAATTGGCTAAGTAAGTCCTGTTATCCTTGTCAAATCAAATAGCGCCTACAAAGACTGCATCAGACTCTAAGACTTAAATGTTGGCAACACTATATAAAACTGCACACTGTGAATCATTTAAGCAAATAGTTCATTCATTATTTCTTAAGCATTAATGTTATATTAATAGCCATTATTAAGCAGTTTATATACAAAGCTACAAATGCTGCATTCTTGCATGTATCATGATTGTATTTTCATACTTTGTTAATGATAAACTTTTCATTACAAAATCAAGTATTGCATTGTTTACAAACCTTTTTTCAAGAAGTTTTAAAGATTCTTCATTATGAGTAATTAAATGACTAATAAACTATTCAATTGAACATTTATATAACATAACATCCAGGGGTATAGTAATAGCTATTTTGAACGTTAATAAATGCTTTATTAACTCAACCACATTATTACAACTACAACTTTAGTGACCCAGTAAAGTGAGGGCTATTTATGCTTTGTAAATAACAACTGAAACAGAAAGAAATGACCAAAATATTCATTTCAAGATACACAAATGAAACTATATCAAATGAAAACTAAATTTTTTATTGTTTGATTTTTTTGTCATTATTTTCACTGTTTATAATATGAGCCATTAATTGTCATAAAATTAGATTTTTATTTGAGGGATTTGCAAAGCATAAATTGTTCCCAATTTAATGGCAGTCACAAAACTGCATGTATTTAAGTCAATTGAAAGGATCCAAAATATCAGACTCTGAGAACTCTTATAGAATTTCATGAGACAAGATGCAATGTTCTTATCTGAGAAGTGATGAAGAAACCAGCTGTTCAACTGTTCTATCCAAATCACTGTTGACAATGCAGACACTGGCTGGAGAAACAGAGCTACTGTATACTACAGCAGGGGGTAATGCGAGAAAGTCACCCTTCTACTTCCACCTCCAGCCCCCCTTCTTGACCCTTATGTCACCTTCTAATTAGAGCACATTTCACATAAAATGTTCAAGGTTTTAATATGGTGTATCTTGCTGCACTATATTCATGTTTGGTATCATTTTTAATGTCTCTGTGTGATTGGTAAAGTGGTCTTAATTTTACAGTAATATTTCACTGGTATATGTTGATTTGGTTTTTGACTTCTATAAGATCTTGATATGATGCTCTCCCTCCTCAGAGATGGTTAAGTCCTCAAATTCACCAGGCCAGGGTTTCTGTGACACTTCTATTGTCTTGAATTTATGGCTGTTTTTTTTTACTTGAGTATATAAGATAAGATGTGCTATGGGTCGGGGGGAGATCTTGCAAAAAGACACCCCATTGCAGTATCTCTGAGACTTATGCTGCAATGTATTTCTCTGGTCAGGTATGCATCTATAACTCTTTGATTTATCTTTGATTAATGGATGTTATATTGTTAGTCTCATTTCTGAATTGCCTTCCTGATGATTTATTATGTAACTGGCAGAATACAAAAATTACAATTTTACCTGACAAATAAAATGTTAAGTTTTTATTAATTCTGGAGTTTTGTGAATTCATTGTATCCAGTAGATTACTAGGAGTCTTCTTTACCTTTATAGTATGGCATAAATTGAATTGATTAATAGGCACATTTAATTATACGTAGCCATAGAGAGCCTATAACATGTAGACCTTTTAAGCATTTAACCACTGGAAGTAGCAAGTTGTATGGGCTTGGCTAAGGATCTATTTTTTAAGATTAGGTAAGTGTTAATGTGACCAGCTTATTCAAATATAGTTAATCCTGCATCCTCTGACTATTTTCAGAGTGTCGACATATTGTCCATGAGAATAAGCGCAAACCGCGGGCGTGGAACTCTGAGCGATTTTGGTCCCTACAATTAGTACAATTAGAATATCGGACCTCAGAAAATATCAAAACTCTAAATTAAATCATAAATGATGAATGTGGTCCGTTCTTACAATTAGAAATACAATCTAAATTTTAGGATCATTTAAATTAGAATCAGATTAAATTCGGAGCTAAAAAACGAATATGAATAAATTCTAATAAATAATTAAATTCTTTTCAGAAGCACTAGAAAAGGCTTACATGCATTATACCTTCGACCATGCTGTTAGTTTCGTCATTGGGCTAATAGATGGACTCCTACAAAATAAAGCATTTATTAACACACAAAATAACTATTATACCATATAACATATAAATATATAAATAACTAAAATATATACATTTTTAATTTAAAGTTTATTAATCATTTACTTACTCATTCTGAAGAATCTTAATGCAATACTTAATTTAGTAACAAAAAATCCATCATTAACAAAGTATGAAAATACAATTATTAAGCACCTTAAACATGTTTATATGTATATAAATAAAAAATGCCAAGTTAATTATTATAATTATCATAAAAATATTATGATTGTTATTATAATTATTATTGTTTTTATTATTATTATTAATATCAATATTAAGTGTTACCCGGATGTTTTTATGCAGCAAACATATACTGTGTGAAAGCAATTAAAAGTGTTGAAGAATGCTATTTTTTTTTACATGCATTGGCCAAGAGACAGCATGTCTCTGATTAGAAGATAAAGGATGCCTACTAAAATCTTAAAATGGTCTAAAACAAAAACTAAAAGGGCTACAGAATTTTACATTATCATTTACATGCAATTTATCACTACTGCACAAACTGCTGGACACTCATAACTTTTTTAGTCAGGGTTCAAATTGCAAAACTTATGATTTGATTTTAGGTTGTTAGAAAGTGACCAAAATCCAATGTCGAGCCGCCATCTTAAACCAACATCCTATTGATGTCAAATACTGACATTTATTTATCATTTATGGCAACAAAATCCAACATCTGATAGATGTCATAGCGGTAACGTTGACACAACGTCAAGCTGTAACATCATTAGACGTTGATATTTGGTTGGTTTTAGGTTGGACGTTGGACATTGATAACGGGCTGACATTGAGTTCTGATGTGTAAACACGATTTTCATTTCCAAACAAAATGCAGCGTTTCCACGACGTTAGGGTACAATTTCAATCTGACATCATGTTGACATCTTGTGCCTGCTGGGTGTTTAAGGCCATTTCGGTCATCATACAGTAAATATCCATCATCGTCTCTTCAGCGACATGCATCTAAACTCGGGGGGCCCATACTCGGTCCTGGAGGGCAAATGTAGTGTGCAAAGTTTAGTTCCAATCCCAATTAGACGCACATGGGCTAGCTAATCAATCTCATACTAGGCTTACTAGAAACATCCGTGCAGGTGTGTTGAGGCAAGTTGGAGCTAAAATCTGCAGGACATTGGCTCTCCAGGACTGTGGCTGTTTCTCAATATGCGTTATTCAGCGGTCTTGCGTCCTTGTATTCTTGTGTAACGTCATCATCAGCTGCCAAAGTTCAGTTCCAATACTCAAGACCGCAAGAACAGAGGATGTGTAAAACTTCCCGGATGTGATCTTGATATCGAGGACACACCGATGCATACTTGAGCACCGAACTCGCTCAGGAAGTCCCAGAAGACATTGTAAAGTGCAATGTAAAGTGCACATGTCTTGAAGTAGTTCATTATGATGCAATTTACATTTTTGTGTGATTTGATTGGACAGAATTTACAGGACTGATTTTTTTAATTCCCATAAACAAGAAAAAATAAAGTAGTAAAAGTACAGATACTGCACTAAAAAGGTACTCAAGAAAAAGTAAAAGTACATATTTTTAAAACTACTTAGTAAATAACAATTTCTGAGAAAAACTACTCAATTATAGTAACTTGAATATTTGTAATTAGTTACTTTACACCACTGACCATCAACAAATAGATTTGCTTTAAATCATCTAAATTGCAGCGTCAGCCTATTTAGATATAACAGTTGGTTGGCAAAAGCCGCTAAACGCCACTTGCCGTTGACAGTAAAAGCCGCTATATCCCAAGAACCGATCAGAAGGTGCAAATTGAATCATATATGTTTTACATGTAGATGCGCGCTGATACACCAGCTATTATGAGAAAAGCATTTTATTCCCCTTACGATTACGATTTAAAAAGACAAAGTTTGATGAGTTCTCTCACGACGTAATGCAGAGAGGCTTATCCATGCCTTTATCACATCATGTCCTAATTTTTGTAATTCACTTTTTGTTGGTTTACCAACAAGTTCTCTCAGAAGACCACAATATATACAAAATTCCGCTGCACGGGTTATAACAGACAAATTATCACACCACCATATTACTCCTGTGCTACAACAATTACACTGGCTTCTTGTTAAATTACGGATTGATTTTAAGACGTTGATTTTAACTTTCAAAGCAGTGCATGGGTTAGCACCCAGTTACATCTGCGACCTGGTGACCCTTGCCACCGCAGCCCACAGTCTTCGTTCTGCATCGGGACTTACATTGCATCAGCCACGGTGTAAACTCAAGACCATGGGTGGGAAGACTTTTTCACACAGTGCACCTAAGCTTTGGAATGCACTCCCCATCAGCATTAGGAATGCTGCCTTTCTGGACTGTTTTAAGAATCTTCTTAAAACTCACCTTTTTAACATTGCTTTTAACTTAGAAATAAAAAAGTTTAAACAAAATCATCGTCCTATCTTATGGTTCATATTTTTATTGTTTTATTGCATCTTTTATTGTTGTGCTGTTTTGCTTGCTTTGTGATTTAGTATTTTGCCTGTAGCGCTTTGAGTATAAGAAAAGCAAATTACAAATAAAATTTATTATTATTATTATGATGAACTGGATAAGCCTCTCCGACTGTTAGTGGATGACAAATGAAAACATGCCTTAAAAAAAGAAAATGCAATGTGCAGTCGGAAGTGTAGCATGCATTTATAATGTTGGTTTGCACAGCGACGATACTTTGAATGAGTCCGATTTACTATACATTAAACGGCAACACCATTTCATGAAAAACCGAGTTAAGATACCTTTCTTTTATCCCACATGGATGCTATAGGGATAAATAAGAGATGAAAAAGAGACCTTGAGAATGGTGAGAATGAATGAATGACAGCTTCTAAAATTGTCTGAGAGGCATTTTTTGCCCAGAAGTCCAAACCTTGTGATTTATCTGCTAATGTAAGCTATTTTTTAAAAGATAAAAATAAATATAATGCATAAAACTATACATTTATATTAGCCTGCTTTATATTACCTATAGGCCTATGTCTGATAAGCTTTTTATATTAATGGACAATGCACAGATATTGATGTTTCACAATGTTTTAAACTACAATATTTAAATGTACCAAACTTAGTTTACAATGTTTACATTGCTCTACTTGCATTAAATCTGAATCCCAAATATCAGAAATGACAACTGATTGTTCAGATTTAATTAATATCAGTTTTAATGTTATTGATTAATGCACTTACTTTACAGATTTCATTCATTCATTTTCCTTCTGCTTTTTCACTGGTTTACCACAGTAAAATGAACCGCCACTTGACAGATGTATTTTTAATTTTAGGTGTTTTGTGTAATGTGCATCATGTTTGGAAAAAATATTTTTTAATTGCATCTTTAGTAATTTTTCAACTAAATACACTGTCTTGTCCCGATAAGTGGATTTAGAGGTTTTTGCAAAAAAAAAAAAAAAAAGCAGAGGTGGATTTTGCTGGTTTTGATGCAAGAGAAAATCTTATTTGTCAAAAACCAAGAAATTGTCTAAAGTGACATTTATGAAAAAAAAAAAAAATTATTTACTAGATAATAACATTTACATTACATATAAAATGAAACTTCTGGCCCTAATCAGAGGAGCCTGATGGAAAATGCTCATTTACAAAAAAATAGGTCTGATGGATTTAGAAGGTTTTGCATCTGAACTCTTCAGCTCCCCATGTAAATGCACCAACCTGCTTTCTGTTGGCATATTATAGGTGCACATAATATGAATGGATTGTGATCATAATTAATTTCACATTTTAAAAGTATAGTCCATGAATGGCAAATAATTTAACTTACACTTGAAAACCGTTGAACACCCTTGAAAGAACGTTATTATTTCACAGGGTATACGGTGGAATACAGCTTGATCTTTATTACTCTTGAGTACATTTAGAAGGGCCATCTTTTACCCTGAGTACTTTGAGTAGTTTTGAAAGATACTTTTACTCTACTTGCACTACATTTTTTTTTTTGGCAAAAAATACTTGAGTATGATTCTTCAGTATCTTTCCACCTCTGAATAGTATGTGCATATCTGTGTATAAATATTATAATATCATTCAACCTCTACCTTTAAGAAATTGCTTTTGCTACATTAACCACTATTTAACAATGGTCTTTGCATTTAAACAGGTGTTATACAAATGGTCATCAGGTGTGGTAGTTTTATGTGAGGGTAAACCAAAACTTTCCCCAAGCAGCAAAATTTAGCCAGCAATGCTTACCATGTGAATAACCATTTTCCTGAGAGTCTGCCGCTCCTTCTTGGAGAGGTTTTGGAAGAGATCACAGTTTTCCCCTTGCAAGAGTTTGAAACCAACTGCTAGGTGATGGTTTTCGAGAACAGACTCATCATTGTACATGAGTGCCAGCTCAGAGTCTACAGTAAAAATAGGCATGATGTTTAAGAGAAACATAAAACAGCAATAACTTTCAGTCTTTGTTCTTCCACATGATTTGAGTGCCAATGATTCCAGCTGTTTGGAGCCATAAACAAGCCATATTTAAAGGGAAGTGTAAATTAAAAATTCACTCACTTGTGTTAATTAGAAACTGGTTTGAGACCCCTGGGTGGTCCACATCATGGATGGCTGCTGCAAAAAGAGCTGCCAGAATCTCCAGGTCAGTAAAGACTGCCTGTAAACAGTAAAGGACAGTGTTACATGAACAGGTGGTATCACATTTCCTAAATGCACTTAACTTGTTAATTGGTTTAAATTATGACTTTTAATAAAACAAAACATTGTGAGAGTTGAGATAATATGAGGAAACAAACAAACAAACAAAAAATGTTGTTGACCAAACATTGAGCAGTGTTTGGAGATTAGATGGATGATGCATGAGGAAAAAGGACAGTAAACATAAATAGAAAAAGTTATTTTATTTTTATCTCAAATTTGTTTTTTTAGGCATTTTAATTATTTTTTTATATTAATATTATTAATTTTTTTTTAAGTACAGAGTGACCATTGTAAATCATTGTCAGGATTGTAGTTTTTATTCCTATATTATTCTCTTGATTTAAACATTTTGAATTTTCTTTTAATGTTTCATTTCTCTTTTAATCTGTTAGATGTATTGAAATAAAAGATTCAATAGAAAAATATTAAAAAGTAATAAACATTTTATCTGGTGCAGTGGGTAGAATGATCTCCTCACAGCAAGAAGGTCACTGGTTCAAGTCTCGGCTGGGTTACCTGGCATTTCTTTGTGGAGTTTGCATGTTCTCGCCGTGTTTGTGTGGGTTTCCTACGGGTGCTCGGGTTTCCTCCATAGCCCAAAGACATGTGCTATAGGTAAATTGGGTATGCTAAAATTGACCGTAGTGTATATGTGTGAATGAGTGTGTATGAGTGTTTCTCAGTGAAACTGGAAGGGCATCTGCTGTGTAAAAACATGTGCTGGATAAGTTGGGGGTTCATTCCGCTGTGGCGACCCCAGAATAATAAAGGGACCAGGCTGAAAAGAAAATGAAGGAATGAATAAAATGTATATCCAATGTATCTTACATCCAGTGCAGGTGTGGACAGCAGGATGTGTGTAGATTGGGCCACGTCAGCTGCATGTAGACTGTTGTGATAGGCCACGTCTGCGTGGTAGTGGTCTTCAAGAGTCATCATGTATGTCACAAAGGTGTCCACTGGGATCTTAAATGTCTTCATCAAATCTCTCTCCTGGAGAAAAAAAACCCAGTTGCCTTTCATTTAATAAACACTTTTCTAGACTTGTTAGATAAGCTTTTTTGTGCACAAACCTGAAAGATGGCATACATGATGCAGGCTAGTGGGCGGTGGTGCGAGTGCTCTGCCACTTTGAAGATGTTTAAACCCCACTTGTTAATGTCCTCCAGGTCCTACAAAAAACAGGAGATGATGATGCCAAAACCTTAAGCAATACTCAATATACAAACTGTTCTTAATTATTGTAGTGAGCCGATCACTTCATAGTAAAGGTATTACACACAGACACCCCTATTTTGAAATGCACACTTTATATTGTATAATTGCATGTTAACTATTTATATATACTGTTCTCCCTCTACTCAACACCTTAACTCATTTTGATTTAGATTGTAATGTCATATTGCGCACCTGTTGTGAAGCTGTTTTGGAGTGATAATTATTATTAAAAGCATGATACAAATAAACCTGAACTGAATTGATTTGAATATTCATACAATTACACTACAACAATTGCACACAAATTCATGAGATGGTGACTATACCTTTGAGAGCATGTCCTCCGAGTCGGTTTTCACACCGAAGCGTGTCGTACTACAGCTGCTAGATGGACCTGATCCATGCGTGACCTTTCTCACCCCACTGATCTGAGTCATTAGCTGCTGCTGCCTCTTCTTCCTCTCCCGTGATTTTGGAGTAGACAATGGAATCTCCAGCTCATTCTGTTTGTCTACAGACAGAAAGGTTTTTACCTATTACTTATGTGACTGTTCATTTTAGCACTCACACATTCAATTCACAACAGCAGCTTTGACATTTCAGACTATAGAGTAAGTTCATGTGAGCAAAATAAATGTGATATTAGTTCAAGCCACCTACAATATCTTTACAGGTCAACTGTTGATTTTAGTTCAGCTGGGGCTTATGCTGGTACTTCAAAGATGGATACACACACATACAGATGTATGTGTAAATGTTAAGACACCCTTTTAATACATAAATAAATAAACAAATTACTTCCATATAAAATAATCAGTTGGAAAATAAAACATCAAATGAACAACAACAACATGCAGCATTAAAACATATATGTCAGGCAGGTTATTGATCTGGAGCTTTCAGGTGTGTGTGAATACAATGCCCATCCCACAGGTAAAAGCTTAGGGAAAATCTACAACAGTGCTGAAGCTGAGAAAGAAGAAAACAATTTTCTTTAAGTTATTACTGCAAAGTGTGGATCTACAAGCATCTGAACCATAGGGTTACCTAAATTTGTCCAAAGGCTTTTCTATTTTGGCTTTATTTTTGTGAAACAAAAATGTTTACTTACTCATAATAATAATGTTTATCTGAGTTTTTATAGGAACCCTTTTATTTCCAGATGCAGAAATGATGCAAATCTTTTTAAAAATGAAATCATTTTATTTATGGTATGATATTCACACGCTAATGTTTATTCTACTGTTGTCTTTTAAGAAAAACACTAAACAAAAGTGACTAAAATAATACTATGTCTGGAAAAGCAAATAAACATTCACATCTTTTGAGATGACTGAAAAATATGTTGACTTCTCTTTAGCAGTGATGTCTGTTGCCCTCTTTCTTTTCTTTATCAACATTTCTTGGTATCAAGAGTTTGAGCTCTCAGTAACACTGCATATTATGAGTGTTTGTCTCAAACCTCCCTATTGATGACCGTGTGAGTAAGTGTGTAGGCTATAGGGCTCTAGATGACAGGGTTTGGGGAGTAACAGACATTCCATCCTCTTTGGCTTTCAAAAGTTTTATGGAGGATATAGAAACCCTCTCTTTCAGTCTTTTTTTCTCAATCAACTTTTAAAATAGATCAAGCTTTTAAAAGACTCTACGTGTGCACACGTACAGTATGACCTCATTACATCGTATTACTGCTGTATGTTGCTGCTCCCCCACCCACACTAAGATAAGCTGACGTGCGCATGGGTATGGAACTGACGTGCGCATGGGTATGCCTACCAACACAAGTAAGCTTTTCTAGCAAGAAAATGTTGTAGCTTTTTGTTTTATATTTTATTGTATATTTATATATAGAAAGAATTTTATGTAACTTTCATTCCTGTAATGTATTATTAAATTTCACAGCATAAGTATGAGGCTACTAAAAATCTACACATATACTGCTATTAAACACCTTTAAAAATGTTTTAAAAGTCTTTCATTTTTCTTTTATTGGATCAAAATGTTGTTTATTTTTTCATTTAAAATAAAAAAGTATATTCACAATTCTGCAATCATTAGTAAGTGTTATTTATTTTACATGCTGTTTTAATGATTTTGGATTTTAATACAATACTTTAGAGGGTGGCCTCACAGCAAGAAGGTCACTGGTTCAAGCCCCGGCTAGTTTACTGAATGAACTAAATTGGCCAATGTATGTGTGTGAATGAGTGTGTATGCATGTTTTCCAGTACTAGGTTGCAGTTGGAATGGCATCCGCTGTGTAAAACATATGCTGGATAAGTTGACTTATTATTCTGCTGTGGTGACCCCTGAAGAATAAAGGGACTAAGCTGAAGGAAAATAAATGATTGTACAATATTTAAAATGTTATTATTTAAAATGACTATAAATATTGCATGTTCATTCAATTTAATTCCATATGTGATTCTGCACCACAAAAGTATGTGTTTTATCTTGCAGGGGTATATTTTTGTCAATTGTCAATAGGTTTTATGGGACAAAATTATTGATTGTTCTTTATGCCATTAATCAATTGAATATTAAGTAAATATCATGTTCCATTAATACATTTAGCAAATTTCCAAGTCATTCATTTATTTTGTTGTCGGCTTAGTCCCTTCATTAATCCGGAGTCGCAACAGCGGAATGAACCGTCAACTTATCCAGCACGTTTTACGCAGAGGATGCCCTTCCAGCTGCAAACTATCTCTGGGAAACATCCACACACACACACACACACACACACTCATACACTACGGATAATTTAGCCTCACCAATTCAGCTGTACCACGTCTTTGGATTGTGGAGGAAACTGGAGCACCCGGAGGAAACCTACGCAAATGCAGGGAGAACATGTAAACTCCACACAGAAACGCCAACTGAGCCGAGGTTCCAAACAGCGACACAGCGACCTTCTTGCTGTGAGGCGACAGCACTACCAACTGCGCCACTGTGTCGCCCCCAAATTTCCAATGTTTAGTATTAGTATTATGCATTGACAAGATATTAATTTTGAAAATTTAAAAATATGACTCTCTCAATATTAGAGGGAACCCCCAAATATCAGATTTTAAACAGTTGTATCTTGGCCAAATACTTTCCTATCCAAAGAAACCATACAGCAATACAAGTCTTATTTATTTAGCTAAAATGTGATGTATAAATCTTAATGTCCAATAACCTATGGGATTTGTGGTCCAGAATCACATATATATTAACATTTTCATATGCACTTTTAACTTGTATTTAATATGTTTTCTTATAAGATTTTGAATTATCCTTTGAAGACAATGAAAAGAAAGTTGAGACTTACCTAAGAATGTGTTGGAAATGAACTCAGACACCTGGTTTCCAGAGCGGCTCATCTCAGACAAATGTGTCAGTTCCCGATTCAACATCCTCTTGAACTAAAACCACAAAACAGGCCTTCTTACACAAATTCTATCTAAATAATTCAAGATTTCTGTTTATATACATTATCAATCCTCGTCATGTTTTTTTTTTAAACAAGCATTAAAAAGAAATTTGCCATCCAAGTGAACTGATAATCACAATAATCTGTTCCGTTTCAAATTTTTGACGCAAAAGCACATCTTAATGTAACCCCAGGAAACAAACAACAGGTAATTGACTTCAGGCATGTTGGAGGTTTTGGCTATAGTTGCTTAAAAAGTTAATTGATCTCTTCATTCTTGTAACATAGACAAAACCCTATCACTGACTTATCAGTCCACTGTTTATCCTGATCCTGATCTCACCCCTCTGTATTCCCTTTCACATCCTAGCAATGTTTGTCATAAAAAAAAAACTGCAACCAGAATGAAAAACCAACACAGAACTCTGTGAGATCTTCAATTTCAACACCTAGTCTGTTTTTTCTCTACTTTGCCATCCTCCTTCTCTCTCTCTCTACACTTCTTTGTTCTCCACATCCTTTGCAGCATGGATGGATTCATGTAAGAAGCACAAAACACACAATCCTGGATTGTTGTTATTTTTAAAATTATCATATTAAATAAAGTTGTTAAATAAAGAGCAGAGTGTTTACATTTTTAAAAGCATTCAGTCACGAAATACATGGAAATTCTAACATTGTTAATCGGTCGTGCACACCAAATGCCTAGTCCTATAGGTTTCTATCAACTGTATATTTATGCAATATTTTGTTCTGCTACAACTTTAAACAAGTTTTTGCAACAGTCCATTTTTCCTGAAACTCAAGAATTCATTAAGCATGATGTAAGCAAAAGCAGTCATGAAGCTATGGCAAATAAGAATGTATCAGTTACATCTTACACTTTAAATGCCTTCACTGATTTTTTAAACAGAACTAGACACTGCTGAACCAATGCCTCTTAAATGTCATATTAATCGTTTAAAAAAATACATTGTTTTATTCAAAATTGTTCTATTTAATATGAATTTAATTTTATTATTTTTTTATTTATTTAATGTCCATACTGTTCATGTTAATATATACTTTTTACAATGAGTATACAGTTAAAAAACTAATTTATTTCAGTTTTAAACATAACAATTAAAAGTATAGTTTTTGCACACATACAAATTAAACTAAATTCACATCAAAGTTGAGCAAGTGAAACTTCAGACACATTTAATTTGAATTTGAACTAAAAGCTTATGTTCTTAACATAAAGTACCTTAATTAGGTAAACAAATAATAGTCTTAACAAAGACATTTGAAATTATTTCAGTATTAACAAATACTTGCTTTTGATTTCACTTACATATTAGTCAAAATTATTTCATGGAACTGAGATAACACAAACTCACAACGAGCAGAATAAGTACTAAAAAGTAAACAACGATTAATATTTTATTACAGCACTTTTTATTACTAAAGTATTGCTCATAGTTAGTTAATGCATAGGTAACTCATAAACCTCATTGCAATGTGTCACCTTTAAATAAAACATGAAAAGCCATGTCCAATTTCCAGTGCTGATTTATCAGTGAAAAAAATGGGTCACACAAAACAAAACTTGCACTCACTCACCTCTCTTTTTAGCACACCAAACTTTCTCCTTTTCTCTGAGTAGCTTAATCCCATTGTTGCTGTGATGATGTGTTGTTCGCTACTTGAGAGCTTGTGTAAAGGCAGTGCATGTAAGCTCACTTTGACTGGTGTCAGGAAGTGCGTTAGACAAAGTGCTGACTGATTCACCTCACTGTAAATGTGCTGTTCCTTCCTTACCACTCACTGCTCCTCCCTCTCTCTTTCTACGGCGTCGGGTACAGGCGCTCTAAGATCTTACCACTCTTGATCTGACTAAACTGAACTGTTGATAATGTGAATTGAGTACTTGCACCATGTAGCTGAATTTTAGAATGTGTTTTCTTTTCAGAAAAGAAAAACAAAAATTACACAAATAATAAAGTAATAAAATATGGGTTGTTGACAAGATGTTGAATTTTCACTTTCAAGCATGACAAAAAAATAAATAAAAATAAAAACTGTGATTGGTTAAACATTTATTTGTCTTCCATGGTTAAAAAGCTGCTGTGTTATTACATTTTAAACATTTTTTAGCCAAATCTCAAAACGTTCCTATCGTGCAACTGTTTTAGGCATAGATTAATAAATTACAGTTCTAATAAATTAAAAAGTCAATTTTACATTTTGTCACTGAAAGCCATGTCCTCTGGTCACACGCTAATCCATTTCATCTGAAAATTTCAAGTAGTTGAAGGACCCCATTCAAGTTCATGAGACCAAAGCTCCCTGTGTAACTGCCATGACGTCCTCTTCATTTCATTTGTTTGTCTTCAAATTGTGCACATCATATAATACCAGATGTCAATGATGGTTGTTTTACAAAAAAGCCTGATTTTTTAGCTGTCTTTGTCAACTATTCATATATAAATGTATATTTTTAATAATACATTTTAATATAATATAGGACAAAATAATTATAATAATATCTTGGTGATTTCTGAAGGATCATTTGCAACATTGTACCACAAAAGCAGTTTTATGTTGCACTAGCCAAAAACACATTGTGTGCACTCAGTCATTGCGAAGTCTTGTTCTGCCCCGGCTAAAACTACTGAGCGTTTCTCTACATTGCCTGCTTTCCCGTTGCTTACCTTACCTTGCCTTGTTCTCTGACGTTGTCCTGCCAGCCGCCTGCCTTGTACCTCAGCCTGATTACCGACTCTGATTCTAGCGGCCTGCCTTGAACCCCAGCCTGGATTCTGACTTATTATTCGCCGCCTGCCTCTGACCCATGCCTGAACATTCATACTGTGATTACCTGCCGTTGATGCTTCAACGTAACACTATTGTGTTTGATGTGAGTTCGCACACGCATAACATCTGTGTGCTTGTGTTTATTAAACTGTGTTTAATAAATTTACTGCAAATGGATCCCTCTGTGTCAGCCCCTTCATTACATTAGGGCTGTCAAATGATTTAAAAAATTTACATAATTAATCACACTTTTTTGTAATTCATCATGATTAATCACGAAACGCTGTATTTATTACAAAAAAAACCCACAGGCATTTAAGTGCTATTTGAATTTCAAAACAATTAAGGGATCACAGAGATCCCTTCAGATTTATCAACACGCACGAACGCGTTCATCAAATTTGCTTAAACTAAGTGTTTTAAAGTATGGCTGTATTTTGCAAGCAATGATTCTGATACAGCAACAAGAAACTTATAAAATGTGAGGGCTCATGGAAGCAGCTTGAAGGCAGAGAATAGGGCTGTCTTTGACAGCTTGCGACTTCATCTGCCACTTTCACTACTGTACATTTAAATGGACACCAATACTCCGCTTTTATGATTAAGATAATATTGATTAAGAGTCTATCATGTAAGCAGCAATTTTTGATTACCTTAAAGCACGGGTGTCCACATTTGGTCCTGGAGGGCGAGTGTCCTGGAGAGTTTAGCTCCAACCCTAATCAAACACCTTAATCTTCTAATCAAGCTCTTGCTAGATATACTAGAAACTTAGTGGCAGGTGTGTTGAAGCAAGTTGGAGCTAAACTCAGCAGGACACTGGCCCTCCAAGACGGAGTTTGGACACCCCTGCCTTAAAGGATAATGCGAGTCCCGAAATGCTGAGGTTTTTCTTTCTGTTCGCCAAGCGGTATCAAATTTCAATAAAACATCCTGAATAAAAATATGCTGAATGAAAGTGCACTGCTGAACTGCAGTTAAAGTCTAAAGATTAAAAGTGAAGCAACTGAAATTGGATGAAACTCTGGAGGAAACACAGCCTGTTACTGTGACATGAATTGTTTTATACTGAAACTTTCCTTCTAAAAGCGCGTCCTTGGTCTTATCCAAATTTCTTTGCACGTTAAACACATGCCAGGGCCAGAGCAAGCTGAACTGGCGCTCTAGGCAAATGGCAATCACACCCTCAACCTGAAAGCGAGGACCGTGAGGGAGAGTGTGGGTGTAGCTGATGAAAGTGAAGACCAGGGGGTTCGCTCACTATTTATATAAATATAGTTTCCAGTTTAAATAGTTGTATCATGGCCAATTATTTTCCTGTTCTAACAAATCATACACCAATGCAAAAAGCTTTTTTATTCAAATTATTTCATTTTATCCTAAATAGAGAATAAAATAAAACACCAACTAATAGAGTAACTACTATTAAACTTTTCAAAATATTTGTTACATTTTTTAAACAGTATGATTTTAATATTATGCTGCACTTACAGTAATAGAGATAATATAAAGATAATATAATATAATTTTATATAATATAAGATAATATAAAATATAATCCTCAACTGTCCTGCATTACATAACACAGCCTAAGATCAAAATGCTTCAATGTGACAGTAATGTATTGTGTGTGTGTGTCTTGTATTGCGCGTTGATTTCTGTTTACATCTAATAAGATATCAGGGCAAACAAAGCAAAGTGGAAATGCTCAAATAAAGTTTAAAGTTGTATGCTTAGGATAAAAAAATCTGAACCGATAGTACTAAATAATTAAATTAAATAATTGGTTGGACCATGTGCTTTTCGGCAAGACCACAAAGTGTTCACTATTTACAGCATTTGACCAGTATTGACTACTCAGTACTGGTAGACCAACATGTTCTCACTGAACGCCACAAGAGGGTATTAAATCTGCTTTCCTCTTTATCCTAATTACTGTATATCCCAACAAAAATGTATTAGGCTTTGATGCTAAAAAAAAGTAAAAATGTGCTTGTATGTCTGTTTTAGTAAGAATTGTTTCAATATGTTTGATACTTACATTCCTTTTGATGTTAATAAAGCTTGCTAGAATGTTTTAAAAAAAGAAAAAATTACTATTTTAGTCTGTGTACTTAAGTGCAATTTTATGTTTGATTCAGTGTTGTTTACTGTAATTATATGTGAAAATTACTGACAATTTGTGTTAGAATGAGTTTGTTTTCAGTAAATTGTGGGAGTATGTTTTATAGGGAAATATAATATCAGTCCTATGTGACTGAAATTTGTGTTTCATTCAGTGTTACTTTCTGTTTCTTTGTAATTATTTGTGAATTGTAAGTAAGACGAGCAAGTTGAGAGTAAGAAAAACCTGTTTGAGAGAATAATCATTCTTCAATTTACATAAAGAACATTGGACCATGTTTTACTCTAAGATATTATTTGAGGACAATATTAAAGAATTTCTTCAAATGTACTTCAAAATTTAACATTTAATTCAATGTATATTTTGACTGCAATTATTTACACTGCACATTCTAAAGAAATAAATAGCATTTTCCCAGTGAAAATTATATATATTTTTCCGTGTATTCATCTAAAATAAAACTCTCAAACAAATATGGCATGAAATAAATTGTGAAATAAGTTGATTATATTTACAAACATGCATAGAGCCTTTAGAGTGAGTCTCCGAGAGCAGTTCTCAGGTTGACGAGGCAGCGAATGAACCTTACCTTGTTGGAAGCCATGTCACTGACAGAGCGGTATGTCTGGACGGTCTCCAGTTGGTCCAGGCACCAGTCGAGCTCCTCCATGGTCTCCAGGGCCAGCTTTTGGTAAGATTCATCTGGTAAGAGACACACAGATATGTATTCAGGAAACAGTCTCTGTCTGGTGAGAGTGATGCAGAGAGACAACCTGTGTTTTTTCATGGTGGGCTGGCTTCTGCTGATAGAGTCATTGTGCACTGGTACACGCTGGATTACTAGCTCACTGCTAGCTTGGCTCTTTCCACTATGTCATCAACTGGGTCTCATAACGCCTAGCCATGATCGCAGTCAGTCTCTATCTGCTAACATAATGCTGTTCTGGTCAATGAGCCTCAGATCCTGGACAGCTAGTGGGAGGGACTCTACTACTCATTAGAGGAGTCCAATAAAGTCCATTATAGGCTTTTAAATTAAACACATATATTATTGCCATTATTTAATTTAATTTCAATAATAACTCTGAACAGTTCACCTTTGAACTGAACGTGTTTCCCATTGAACTTTTTTCACACTGATGACACCTCATTTGTCTTTCTTTGTAATTCTCCTTTCTTTATTCTTTGTAAAATACTAATCAAAATGTAGTTTTAACACATTTAGAGAAGGAAATCTACTTAATATTCAAATGCTTTTTGGTATTAAAGAAAAATAATTTTGACCTATTCAGCGTACACTGTTAAAAATTGTCCTGTTAAAAAACAGTAACTGGCAGCACAGTTGAAAGCAAGTTAACAGCGTCTATAGTTGTTGCTCTATAATTTAACAGTATGCCGGCAACTGCAGCTGCCATTTTTACAGTATATTACTACATTGACATACATTACTATATTGACAACGTTTTGTTCAATGAAAGCGACTGCCTCAAACTGGTCAAATGCTTTATGAGTTTATAAAGTATTGTACGTCACAATTCACGTCACAGCAGAGCTTTCCATTCTAAAAATAGATAGATTAAGTTACATATATAGGCAACGCAGTGGCACAGTAGGTTGTGCTGTTGCCTCACAACAAGAAGGATGCTGGTTCAAGCCGCGGCTGGTTGGCATTTCTGTGTATAGTTTGCATGTTCTCCCTGCGTTTGCGTGGATTTCCTCCGGGTGCTCCGGTTTCCCCCACAGTCCAAAGACATGTGGTACAGACGAATTGGGTAGGCTAAATTGTCCATTGTGTATGAGTGTGAATGAGTGTGTGTGGATATTTCCCAGAGATGGGTTGTGGCTGGAAGGGCATCCGCTGCATAAAAACGTGCTGGATAAGTTGGCGGTTCATTCTTCTGTGGCGACCCCGGATTAATAAAGGGATTAAGCCGAAAAAGAAAACGAATAAATAATTGAAGTTACATATATAAAAAATAATAATAAAATTACATTCAAACTGCTCACCTTTGTTTCAAAAACAATGAGTAAACACTTGTCCATATCCAATAACTTTTACAATTCAGCACAATTCATCTAGTATGATTTTGGTTATACAATCTGATCACTGTTGGTAAAAATGACTTCCTGTATCTTTCTCTATAACACAGAGGTTGAATTAATCTTTCACTAAAAGCTTGCACACGCTTGGACTGTATCAAAAAGGGGATTATTATGGTGGTTCATCATACTGACAAATTTGTCTATCATTCTATCATGTGCAATCTCTTCTATAGTGGGTAGTACACAATCAGTCTAACAGCAGTTAGACTGAATTTTATCTAAATTTAACTAAATTTATTTTTAATTTGTCCTTCACTCCATAACAATGACACACACACACACACACACACACATACACAGGTTGGAAATGCTATGTAGAATTTTCCACTATGGGGATTTCGTCAGAAACCAATCATCTGAAGGAGTATAAAATCGGGCCAATGAAATGCCAATGTGTTGGCGGCCTCAGTGTGCACAGCTGGCGTCAATGACAATCATTCATTCTATAAGGACGTGGCTAGTGCAATGCTCGACATCCTTTTCCAGCTGAAGAGACTTTTACGCTCAACAGCTAAGGGACAATCATTGTGGCGAAGGTACATAGCATGGGTTACTTTAGTAGTAACCATATCATTCCCCTTCGTATGGGGAACTCCAATGCTATGTGGAAACTTCTACTATGGGTAAATCTATTGAAAACGCCACAACGAAAGAACCTTATCACTTCCCTGGCGAAGGGTGTGCCACGCAGTAGAGCAAGCGCACCTACAACGCCACGAAACGCAGTCTTCCAACGCGTCCCCTGGCCATTACTTACCTTACTTACCTGTTCAAGTTTAGCTATATTTTTCGGGGAGTCGAAACTAACCAAGTAAATTAGGGTTTTTAACAGTACGTTGGGAAAGCGGTCAGTCCTAAAATGGAGGACGCTGCGGAGCTCACCTGCTACCCAAAGAGGGGAGACCTGGTGACACCCTGTGGACTAGCCTCGAAAGAGGGGAGTACATATAAGTGGATGGTTAGCGGGGTGGGAAGACACAAGCCCGACTTAAAAAAGGGAGGACCAAACCATGGTTAAGTGAGCTTATGGGATCGCCAGCTGGAACCTCCAGGTCGCTTACTCTCTTAATCGATGCCAACGCGACCAGCAGAGCTGTCTTCAAGGACAGAATCTCAAGGATACTGAATCGAGTGGTTCGAAGGGATCCACACATAGGCTTGTTAGCATTACCGCAAGGTCCCAAGAGGGTATAAGAGGGGGCGGGGTGGAACCATATGCCTCGCACCTCTGAGGAACCGGATGATACGGTTATGCCTCCCCGCGGTGCCGCCATCCACCGCATCATGATGAGCGGAAATAGCGGCCACGTAAACCTTCAGTGTGGAGGGCGACAGCCTTTGTTCCAACCTGTCCTGAAGGAAAGAAAGCACAACACTGATCTGGCAAGATCAGGTGTCTTTTCTGCGATTGAATAGACTCCACTTCAGGGCATAGGCATGCCTAGTAGAGGGTGCTCTCTCTTGCCTCCTTATATCCTTCACATAACACCCATCTAGTTGGTCCTGGGGCTGGGGGATAAACCATCACCAGGCTCATAGCAGAAGCAGCCCGGTAAAGCACGCCATCATGTCTGCTTTTCAGCACGGCCACAAAGTCTGCTTCTAGACTCGACACCGCGCTCATCAACCCTGCCATTCCATTCCAAGCCTCTGCCATTCCAGCATCTGCCATTTTTTCAGTCTGGTGTCAATAAAAACTTTTATTTCGGTAAAAAGGATATTTTCTGAAATTTACAGAATATTCTATTAGTACAATGACCTCTTACATATCAAAAGTTTAAACAATTTTTTTTCTCATTTCATGACCCCTTTAAAAGAACCATATGTTTCATATTTTAGTGCTTTAAAGTACTACTACTACTACTAAGTACCCCCCAAATTTATTCAATTTTACTTTGACTTTTATTCAATTTTACTTTTAGGCGTTACCCCAAGGCACGCCTCCCCCGAGACAAAATTATAATGCATGTGCAAACATCTTTAATTTATCACTTAAAGTGCATGGCATCAATTACATTCATTTTCTTTTCGGCTAAGTCCCTTTATAAATCTGGGGTCGCCACAGTTTACATACAGTTTGTTATGGGGGCATGTTTGAAAGCCTCCAGAATGCACCATAGAAAGTATTTGGCTAGAACACACTTTTAGACTGGCACTTCTGCTTTGAAGCCTGGGTGATTAAAAAATCTGGACTGGATTCTCAATGTGAGAATATGATATAATATATTTTTTATTATTTGCATAATTGTCACACTTTACTGTTTCAGATCCTTCAGAACTATGTTCAATATTAGTCAAAGATAACACAGGTAAACACATCAAGAAGTTTTAAAATTAAGTTTTTTTGTTTATAAAGGAAAACTAAATCCAAAACTACATATGGTAGCTCTATGTGAAAAAGTGTTTTTCTCCTACACCAAATGACTGGTTAGCCACCTTTAGCAACAACAACTGCATGATAACTTGCAATGTGCAGCATTGACAGTAAAGCTTAATGCTTAATTAGCTTTAAAAAAATTAATTGTTGAATTAAAATTAAAGTAGTGACAATAAATTACGAAGTCAGTGAGAGAGTGTGTCTCCTGGAGGACTACCATTTCAGCCCCAACTCCAATCAAACATGAACCAGCTAATAGCATATGGTTCCAATTAAATGTAGGTGGACTTCGAAGTAGAATTTAGACAGTATTCCACCATTCTTAATTGTGATTCCATTCTGAAGGGAGTGAACATGTTTAGTTGAAAAGAAATTGTATAGGGAATAAGGAAGCAACACTTTGCAGGAAGTAGGAAGGGAAAATTACCCACCACTCATTAATTAATGCTCTAAGAAAAAGAATGGTGATGAGGCTATGATGCCATTATTGAGTTTAATTATGAGTGGTATGTCATTGTGATCTAATTTAATAATAATAATGAAAACAAAAAGGTCCATTAAGTTGAAGTTGAGAACAGAAATTGTCTATCTGTAAATTATGTCCTGTACATGTGGTTGAATTGACAATAAAGCTAACTTTGACTTGACTTTGATTTGACAACAAATTATTTGTTTTTTGTTTGTTTGTCTGTTTGTTTGTTCAGCTCCATCAAATAAAGAAATGCACTGGAACAACATGAGGATTAGTAAATGATGGCATTTTTTTATTTTGGATGGAATTTACTTGAATTATTCATTTAATATATATATTAAATATGGATTCATTTTTATTTTATCTAATCATTTAAGAACAAGCAGCAAGAATCAGTAGAGGTACGTAATTCTGTGAGTACAAGTTAATGTATATTTTAATAAAAAAATATTGAGCAATGAGCTCTTCTAATTAAATAAAAGCAACATCCTCATGCTGTTATTACATGCAAAACAGGTCAGCGGGGACAGTAGCCTGCATAGATGTACTCTGAATTCCTGTAGTTTTTTAATTATGATTATTCATCCCAAGTGAGCAGAGATTTCTACTATATTCAGTGTTTGAAAGTGTGTTTTTCTTCCTGCTAGGAACATGAGGTATCTGCTCTTTCAAACACACAGGAAGTGAAGGTACTAGTAGGTGGGCGGGGACTGACGTCAATAAGGCTAAGAGGCATATGAAACAGGAACCAAAACATCCCACAATTCTTTTCCCCCTCTCATCAGCTCTCGGCTAAGTAGATCAAATGAAACAAAACATAATGTCACAGTTTTTGCAATGAATATGCTGTGTCTTAACACTCATATGAACAAAGCATCTGGCAGTCAGTCTTTGAATTAACTAAACACGAGTGGACTTTGCATCACAAAGCCTTGGTGCTCATAACAAGAATAGCATGCGTAGTTATCTTTTTACCTAATTGAGTGAATAAGGTTTAAATGGATATTTTTGCATTTTTACACATAATAAATCCACCATGTTCACATACACACAATAAAATACAATTCATTTAGCATTTGAGAAAAAGAGCATTACACTTCACCTATACCGCATCTATACCGCACTACCACCTATACCGGAGGAAACCTACATGAACATGGGGAGAACATGCAAACTCCACACAGAAACACCAACTGGTCCAGCCAGGACTCAAAACAGCAGCCCTTCTTGCTGTGAGGAGACAGTGCTAAACACTGATCCACCATGCCGCGGTTCTAAAGAAGCTGTTGACATAAAATTGACCTAGAATTTGGTAAAAACCCAAAAAATCCAAACAAATAAGTAAATCAAAAGAAAAAAATTCAGAAATTAGAATGACAAGGAGATGATACTGAACTATTAAACTGCATTTACTACTTTTTTATAAAAGGCTTTTTTGGAAATGGAGAGCATCAGGATGCCTCTTGTATTAAGAATGGAGTAGGAATCATTGCTCAGGTGGGATATGCTTCTCTGTTTTTCAAAATAGTCAAAAAAAATGTATGGTTCTGTGGGTCTTATTAATCAACTGGTTTTTAGTTGTTATTTTCTATTGGATTTAAGCAATGATTGGCTGGGCTATTCTAGCAGCTTTATTTTCTTTTCTAAAACCAACTTAGAGTTTCTTTGGGTGTTTTAAACCATTGTTTTGCTGAAACGTCCACATTGGTTTCATATTCTTTATCCTGGTGATGTAAGTGTTGGGACTGAAGCAACTGATTTAAAGAGCACCTATGATACTGTTTGGCCAGAACTGTTTGTAGATATAGTGTGTGAATTGTCATATTGGACTGAAATAAATAATAAAAAATTGAACATTTCCTGACATTAAAATAGGATTCAAATCCCTTCAATTTTGAGGCTCACTGTAACGTAATGTAGAAGTCTGGGTTTCCTCGACAGATGCGTATTAACATGTCTCCACAGTAATGCGTATAATAATATCCACAAGAGTGCACTTGCTGGGATTAAAAGATCTGTTTAGGTTTCATTCACCATGATGTTGCTTATAAGTGATAAAAGAGCTCTCTAAAATGATTGTTAATAAAAATGCATTGTTGCCTTGGTAATGCAAGCATAATGTAAACAAAAGCAACTAATAATCTAAAAGTGCTCAATTGTTAAAATGTGTTGACATAATATTTATCAGCATACATAATTGGTTGAGAATGTTAAATCAATATGCAAAACAGAAAAAGAGGAGGTTTAAGCTTTTTCTCTCATTATTTTTCTTAAACATTTTATTTTACCATTTTTAACAACAATTTTGAAAAAAGTCATTTGTGTGAAGCCTGTTGCATTGTCTGGTGTTTCTTACACAATAAATATGAATATTGTTCTTTAGATTTTTCTGTGCTCATTTTTTTTTCAAAACAGCACAAACCATACCATACCAAATCAACGAAGGATGCGATTCAGGTTTTTCCCCAGTAGCATCATCGGGCATCAGTGACCTACGTGACCTACCTGAGGGGCATCTGGAAGTCAAAATTAATGGGTGACAGTTTCAGACCCTCCTAGACTCTGGCAGCACAGTTAGCCTGGTACAGGCACAGATGCTTGCACCCCAGATTGGGTCAAAAACCTCCTTACCCATCACCTGTGTCCATGGAAACACCCGCCAGGAGCCCATAGTCTACCACCCCCAGATGGATGGTTGAGCAATTTAATCAACCCTCACACAGATGCTGAGTTGGGTTGCTGTGAAGGACAAGCATGATGGGCAAAGGAAGCCTGGGAGCAGCAGAATGCAGTCCATTATACCATCATGGAGCACATAGAACAAATTAGTGAGAAGATCAACCATGTCATGCCTTTAGTCTGGGAACACGTTGTCACAGCACAGCATTCCCATGGTAATATATATAACAATAACGTACACTTTAACAGAGCAGCCCTACAATAGAAGTCATGGTCCTAGTCCCAAACGCTGCCTCAAGCTTTCTGGCCTTGCAGGGCCCCTGTGCAGTACTAGAGAGAATTGGACCTGTTACCTACCATTTTTGGCAGCAGGGATAAAGAACTGACCAGTTGTACCACATCAACCTCCTAAAGAAGTCATGACTAGAGAGCTTGTTGCCTACAACCAAAGGTGATGTTTTCTCTTTACTTTCTCTTTCCCATGAAGGCTTACATCCACCAACACAATGTCCGAACACAACCAGGAGTCATCATCAGACAGCCACTCTACTGTGTCCCTAAAGCTCACTGGCAATGAGTTGCAGGATTGCATGGAAAGGGCTTTGTACATCTCAACCCTGGATCTTACCAAAGGCTACTGGCAGGTACCACTTTTTGAAGACGCAAAAACCTCCAGATTTTAGTTGCCCCTTCCTGCTGCAAATGGATGCCTCCAACACAGGACTGGGAGCTGTCCCAGGAAGCTGACTTCAGACAAGAGAAACTAGGCCGCAGTGGAGAAAAATGCTCTGGCCATCAAGTGGGCAGTACTGTCTACCCAGCCATAATTACACCCTGGTCACAACCAAGCTGATGTCCAACATGCAAATTCCAAACAGAAATGCCAACTGGCCCAGTTGGGATCCAAACCAGCAACCTTCTTGCTGTGAGGTAACAGTGCTAACCACAAAGCCACCATGCCATAATGCTTCACTGATGCCACGGTTAATTACGTACCTCGATTTTGAGGTCAGAAACAACAAAACATGAGGAACAAATCTCCAGGGCATGCCTTTATTTTTAACAGCAGAAAAGCAAAAGCATTAAGGGCATGCAGTCTGAATGTCTGAATGCAGTATTGCTATTTTAAGGACAGAAAAATATGCTTTGCGCCACGGCACATGATATAACAGGGTTGTGTTTATTCTCTTAATGAGGTATGGGTGTTTTGAGAATAACGTGCATTAAACCAATCAGAGTTTCATCTTCCATTCCCTTTAAAAGTCTGTTGCGTTGCGCCATGGTGCATTAGCTGTTTACATTGGTGGACTTTGTAAGCAGAAAAACTGAATGCTTCACTAGCGAGAAAACAGTTATCTGCAGCATAAGCATAAAGAAATAGCCTCCTAAATTTGGCTTCTTTACTTTCTCTTTCTATTTACTTTTACTTTATTTTTTTAAATATCTATGTAGAAAATAATAATTTTTGTAACATTTTAATCCTTTAATTCATTACATCCTGTGTGTATTAAACAATGTGTAAGCATTTGAACCTGCATAGACACATAAGTAATGTGCACTGTGATGGACTTTAGTCCAGCTTTCAGTTGGTCAATGTCGTGATCTATTTCAGTTCTTCAAAATAGCAAAGCGCCAACAATCCGCCTTAATAAACCTCTTTTTTAGACCAGCATGCTACAGATTTTGACAATTGTAACACTGCTTTTAGTCATTAATTGGACACTAGAAGCTTTATGTCTATGTCGAAATTAATTTTGATTAGAGATGTAACAATTCATTTAACTAAAAATGCGATCTGATTCACGATACTAACGTCACGATGGACAATTTAGTCCCAATTTTTTTAACAAAATTATTTGAGACAAATTTAAGGTGAACAAGAGCCCTGAAATGAGATTTTAAAACAAAATCCAAATAAAAAGTAAATAATATAAGCTAGAGAAGATTATTTATTATAAACAAACTAAAACTGTGCAACTAAATTACAAATTTAAAATAAATTCCAAATAAAAAATTAATAATACAAATTAAAGAAGGCTCTTTGTAACGCCACGCCAGCAGAGGGAGCCCTTACCCAACTACTGACTCAGCTCCGCTCCCTCTGCAGTCACTTCCTGCTTGTGCTGTATTTTAGAAAGAGCTCAGGCCATGCTTCCCTGCGAAGCATTGCCAGTCTACCTGCATTACCAAGCGGTTTTCCAAGAGACTTTCATGACTGCCTGCCTGTGCATGGCCCTGCCTGCCTTGATCAAGTACGTTATCTGTCTTTGCCCTCTTGCTCTGTTTTGTACTGCTTATTGTTGCCTTGAACTTTTGCCTGCCTTCCCTGTGTTCTGGATTTGCCCCTGTGTATCTTGATCTGTTTTGGACTGATAGTTGTTATTCTGAACCTCTGCCTGCACTCTCACTACATTGTCTGGATTCGCCCCTGTGTTTGTTGACTGGATTGGACTGCTTATGTGTTGCCGACTTTTCGCCTGTTTACTTACTGATGTCTTTGCCTAAACCCTTTAATAAAACTTCTGCATATGGATTCTAATTCTGTCTTAAGACTCCCCGTTACAGAATACTTCGCCTCCCTTAAATCCAACAGAAGTTTAAAGCCTGCTAGCTACATAAAACTAGACCCAGCCATGAACCCAGTAGCTACAATTTTTGACTCACTCAAGGCCAGAGGAATATTGAGCAAAAATCAGAAATGTTTCAGATTTTTGTGAACTTTGTTACCTGGTAAATTTTTATGAAGTGACGTTAAAGGACATTTTTAGAAAATGACTTAGTAAACCATGGGGATCAAGGCTGCCAGGGGAAAAATACATTTTTCACTGGACCAGTACATTGACTATGCGTTACTGATCAGTGGTTTACTCTCACTGTGGCTTCAGTAGAAGAACACAGCAAAACCTCAACTCCCACTAAGCCATGTCTGCGTCTTCTTCAGCTCGCAAGAAGGCCTCTAGTCTCTAGTCCTTCAGTTCACAAAATAGCCACCTCCAGTCCCCCAGGTCACAAGATGGCCGCCTCCATTTTTCCAGCTCACAAGATGGCTGTCTCAAGTCCTCCATTTCACAAGATGGCCGCCTCCAGTCTTCCAGCTCACAAGATGGATGTTTCCAGTCTTCCAGCTCACAAGATGGCCGCCTCCATTTCTCCAGCTCACAAGAGGGCTGACTCCAGTTCTCCAGCTCACAAAGTGGCCACAATCAGCCCTCCAGCTCATGCATGGGTGAGCGCCAATCAGCCACTGGCTCACAAGATGGCTCCCTGTTCCAAGTCTGTTCCTGCTATAGTTCCAGTCCAAGTTCATGTTCCTGATATGCCATCACCTGAGCCACCAGAATGGTGGATTCCAAAGCTGTTGCCAGCACTAGAGCTGTTGCTACCAGGGCTGCCAGAGTCGCCGCCAGGGCTGCCAGAGTCGCCACTGTCGCCTGAACTTCCTAATTAGTCACCACAAGATCCTCCTGAATCCCCCAAATGGCGAGTGCTAAACCCTTTTGAATTCCCTGAATGGCGGGCGCCAGAACCCTCTGAATTTTCTGAATGGCGGGCACCAGACACTTTGGTATCCCTCAAATGGCGGGCGCAAGGATCCTCTGAATCCCTAGAATGGCAGGCGCCAGACACCTCTGAAATCCACGAAAGGCCAGAACTGCCATCCGAGTCCCACGAAAAGCCAGAGCAGTTACCCAAGTCCCATGAAAGGCCAGAGCCACCACCTGAGTCCCACAAAAGGCCAAAGCCACCACCAGAGTCCCACATAAGGCCTGAGCTGCCACTGAGTCCCACAAAAGGCTAAAGCCACCACCGGAATTCCACATAAGGCCAGAGCTGCCACCCGAGTCCCACGAAAAGCCAGAGCAGTCACCCGAGTCCCATAAAAGGCTAGAGCTGCCACCCGAGTCCCACGAAAGGCCAGAGCCGCCACCCGAGATCCACAAAAGGCCAGAATAACCACCTGAGTACCACGAATAGCTGTCAGAGCCATGTGACCTCCCAAAGCCGCCTAAACCATATAAACCTTCTGTGCCCTCTGAACCAAAGCCCCCTGATTCACTGGAGTTAAATGAACTGCCAGTGTTTCCTGAACCCAAGCCTTTTGACCCACTGGATTTAAATGAACTGCAAGTGTCTCCTGAACCCAAGCCTCCTGACTCACTGGAGTTAAATGAACTGCCAATGTCTCCTGAACCCAAGCCTCTTGACCCACTGGATTTAAAGGAACTGCCAGTGTCTCCTGAATCCAGGCCTCCTGACCCACTGGGGTTGAATGAACTGCTGGTGCATCTTGAACCTAAGCCTGCTGACCCACTGGGGTTGAATGAACTGCCAGTGCATCTTGAACCTAAGCCTGCTGGGGTTAAATACATGGGTAATGCCTCCTGAATCCAAGCCTCCTGACCCACTACGGTTTAATTAACTGCCTGTACTTCCTGAACCTAGGACTCTTGACACACTGGGTATATGACGCGTCTATGCCTGCTGAGCCAAAGCCTCCAGACATACCGCAGCTCCACGCTCCAGGCCCTCTGCAGCTCCACGCTCCAGGCCCTGTGCAGCTCCACTCTCCAGGCCTTCCGCAGCTCCACACTCCAGGCCCTCTGCAGCTCCATGCTCCGGGCCTGCCACAGCTCCATGCTCCAGGCCCTCCGCAGCTCCATGCTCTAGGCTCTCCACAACTCCCCGCTCCAGACCCTCCGCAGCCCCACTCTCTTGGCCCGCCTATGCCCCACGGCCCAGGCCCGACCAACCAGCTCCCAGACTGCGGGGACGCCCACTTTGAGTTCCAGGAGTCACTCCTAGAGGGGGTACTATAACGCCACACAAGCAGAGGGAGCCCTCGCCCAACTACTGACTCAGCTCCGCTCCCTCTGCAGTCACTTCCTGTTTGTGCTGTATTATAGCAAGAGCTCAGGCCATGCTTACTTGCGAAGTATTGCCAATCTACCTGCATTACCAAGCGTTTTCCAAGAGACTTTCATGACTGACTGCCTGCCTGTGTATGACTCTGCCTGCCTTGATCAAGTACGTAATCTGTCTATGCCCTCTTGCTCTGTTTTGGACTTCTTATTTTTGCCTTGAACTTTTGCCTGCCTTATTACCACGTCTTCTGGATTTGCCCCTCTATTTCTTGATCTGTTTTGGACTGATAGTTGTTATACTGAACCTCTGCCTGCACTTTCTGCACTGGATTTGCCCCATGTGTTTGTTGAATGGATTGGACTGCTTATGTGTTGCCGACTTTCTGCCTGTTTACTCACTGATGTCTCTGCCTAAACCCTTTAATAAAACTTCTGCATATGGATTCTAATACTGTCTCAGACTCCCCGTTACACTCTTTAATATAAACGAAGTGTGACTGTGCTAAGATTTAACATTTTTTCAAAGAAATATCAGCTTGTTTATGTTTTCTGGCATAAGCTGAGATCTTTGTTCATTTACAATGTCCCTTGCTGATGAAAAAACACTTTCACTGGGGACTGAGATGGCAAGGGAAGCCTTTCCTAAACAAGAGAGCAGTGTGTACAGAGGTGGTCAAAAGGCCCTCTGCGCCAGTGCCCTCTGCTCCAGGGCACTGGCAACTGGCATATAATACTAAGACATATAAATATATCATATACGATATTATAAGCAATTTTTTTAAAAGATACAAAAACTAAATTGAAAAGGAACAATCTAATACCTTGTTTTGTAACAGGACAGCTTCCTCTTTCAATCTGAAAAAGATCTTCACATTTTCGCTATGAAAACACTGATGCACTGTGTGATCTCCATAACATCAGTACTTGTCAGAGCATGCGGAGATGCCAATCCTCCAGTCTGCGTGGTTTGGCCTATTAAGAGCTTTTTGTGTATAGATGTCTGTGTTTTTTACTGTGCTGCATCATATTTGTTGTACAGTGTAAAGCTGGATTTATACTTTTGCCTGGCGCTGCATCCTCGCAAAACGGATGAGGTTTTTATTCAGTGCCTTGTTCAGAGGAATCATGCCTTGATATTAAGGTTGAATGAGAGTGCTGGGAAAGCAATAATTCCACGTTTGAAGTCCAACTCTTACCATTAGGCCACACCATCAGCATGCAAGGCTAAACCAGCTGCTGACAAAATGACAAGGACCTAAAGATTTGATTGGTAACCTATGAGATTCACTATCCCGAGAAGTTGAATTCCAATCAAACCTACCATGTCATCCTGATGTAAGAGTGGTAGGAATTGTCTGAAAAGAAACCTGAGACTTTTGATGGTACAAAAGTTGAAGGATATGAAGAGGAAAAATGGTGAATAATCAATGATTATTTAAAAAAATAACATAAATAACATTATTAATCTTAGTAAACAGTGTTATACTGTATAAAAGCAGGAGGTTAACATCTTTCATTTTCAGTATTTCGTGCTTTCCATTTATTTATGCTTGTAAAATGCATTATGGGATGTTGATCTCTGCTCTGTTGAAATTTGATGTTGAAAATTCAACTGTGCAGTTTAACAAAGTAACTTTTATTGGCATTTTAGTAGTTTCAGACAAGTTATTGTTTAACATACAATATATAGAGAAATGAGCCTGTAAAATAACAGAAAATGTATTGCAGCTTATTACCAGGTTTTTGCAGCATAATATAAAACACCAACCCAGACAATATATCACTTAAAACTATTAAAAAGTTTATATAAATCACTTTTGCAAACATTTTAAGGTTAAATGTTGTAAGAGGAAAAACATGATCCCAAAATGCATTCAAAAGCCCAAATGAGTGGAAAAAAACATGAATCACAAAATACGGAAAAACTGTGTACAGATATTTTTACATTGCATATTGCAAAAATAAACAAAACAACAGTTGTTAGTTTAACACTTACTTGAATAAAACTATATTTAGCCCAAAAAAATGTTTTTTAGTTATTAAAAAACAGTTTTTAGAATTAATAAGCAATCATTCTCTGGCAGATTTCAGGAAATGCCTGAGGTACCGCTTTTATATAAAATGTGTTGTAATTGTAATTGTTGTAATTATCTTTAATACAAAAAATGCTTGTCCGAACAGTGAGCATTATTTTTACTTCACTACATTTAAGTTGCATTTGGATAGGTTTCACTTGCCAAGTGGTTTGCACTAGTTATTGTACCTACACTAGAAATGTTCTGTTAACTCTGTTAAATTATAATTACGAAAGCTAAACCTTATATATGGCGGCACATTGACTCACTTCACAGCAAGAAGGTTGCTGGTTCGAGTCCTGGCTGAACTTGGTTTTCCTGTGTGGAAACTAATTTGGCTATAGCGTATATCTTTGTGTGTGTGTGTGTGTGTGTGTGTGTGTGTGTGTGTGTGTGTGTGTGTGTGTGTGTGTGTGTGTGTGTGTGTGTGCGTGTGTGCGTGTGTGTGTGTGTGTGTGTGTGAATGAGAGAGTGAATAGCTGTTTTCCCAGTTCTGGTTAGCAGCTGGAAGGGCATCGATTCCATTGCATAAAACAAATGCCGAAATAGTTGGGGGTTCATTTTCACTGTGGTGACCCCTAATAAATAAAGGGCTAAGCCAAAGGAAAATGACTTTAACTTTATATTAAAACTAAACTGAAATGTGTTCACAAAACTAAACAATAAACTAAAACTAACAAACCAATTAAGCAATTAACTACAAATACACTGAAATTTAGAGCAAATTTAAAACTATTTTTCAAATAAAACTAATTTAAAACTATAACAACCTTAACACACACACAGACAGAATGGTCTTCCTATCTTGCACAGACTTTTATTGTTTTTATATAAGGTTGTCTGTGGCCTACCCCATATGCCTAAACCCCACCCTCACAGAAACATGTGCCAAAGTTTATATACTAATAAAACATTATAGTAAGTCAAGATATAAACATTACTATCCAGTAAAGCCATTTCACTGGTCCTCACTAATTAAAATTAAACAACTTGCAAGAACATAAGTGTGTACCATTGAGCCCCCAACCCAGACATGTAGTGAAATCGTACAATAGAATCAAATGTATATTTTTCCCTTTTTACATTTTTTTGTTTGTTTGTTTCTTTTAATTAAATATGCTTAAGCACACATCACTGTTCGCATCAACATAAACACACACATAAACCTGATTTTTCTTTGCACTTCTGTGCTAAATCAACATAGATAGCATCACTGTGGTTAGTGTGGGTAAGTGTGAGAGAGGTCAAACAAGCATGTCATTTTACTCAAACTGTTATTTCTCCCCTTCCACCCAACCCCTCATTTCTCTTTTCTTCAAAGCAGCGGAAATTTTATGCTAGTCAAATTGAGAGAGCTGTGAAGACCATCTACGTAGTCTAAGAGATTTTTTAAATGAATATTATGATGAGTAGCTGCAGCTGTGTAATTCAAGAATAAAGTCACATTGAGGCTTACCAACACTGCATTGAAATTTTCTTTAGAGAAATATCTGTTAACAATCCTAGAAAATCTTACCTGACAGGTTAGCTTTGGTTACTGGTCCATGACTGCTAATTGGTGATCTTCTGTTACAGAAAGTGATGCAAGCAAACAAATATATGCGCAAAAAATCAGACATTAATGGTTATAGGTAACAAAAACAGTCATTGTTAACTGAAAAAGAGAGACAAAATATAATACATGTTCTTAATACTTTCAAGGTTTATTTAATATATATATATATATATATATATATATATATATATATATATATATATATATATATATATATATATATATATAATCAAGAATTAAAAATTAATCTAATATATTCTTCCATATACAATTCCCGTACTAAAAAATGTAAACAGGGTTTTTTGCAATATTGACATGTTTTAAATATGGGAAATCATCAGGGGTCTAAAAAAGTTTTAAACCAACTGTAAAAAAAATAAAACAAATCAAAGAATAAACCATATAAATTAATTTGTGCCCTCTTGTGGTATTATGTCATATTACATGCAAATGTCACTTACTTGCTGGAGGGACATGACACGTTTGTCAGGATACTGAAATTATTCCTAACAGTGCGAAGGCTTGCAAGTACCTGTACAAAAATCACAAGAGTAGACATACTGCATAAAAAGAGCATCAAAACTCTGTCAATAGTAACGTTAAATTGCAAAAAGCAATATGTAAACATACCTGAGCAAAAGGAGTGACAATCAGGTCTTCACCATGTCTAACAACCATCAAAATAAGAAAAAAAGAAAAAAAAAATGTGTGAAATAATTTTTTTTATTCACGAGACTGCGTTGCCTTGCGTTGTTTTTTTTAAATTTGCATCATTTTTTGCATTGTGAAAATTTGCAGAATGTTTTCTTAATGTGCTTGCATTGTGAGGATTTGCCACACATATGCTGTCAAACAGATAAAGATCTTTTCTTAGTTTGCTGGTGTTTTTTTTTTTTATGGTGTTTTGTAATTGCATGTTTTCTTAAATTGCAACATGTTAAGCTCTCTCGGCCACTGTATCATTCAACGATCTGTAAAAACAATTTAAATGCTGTATCATTTATTATTTGACCAGTGGATGGCACTAGCACTTTGTGAAGAAGCACTACACATACTGTCCTCTAGTCTGCCATTGATTTTTTGGTTGTCGTTACCTCTGCATACAGTACATATGACTTAAGTTTGTACATGTCTTGCCTTGTGTTTTGTACATGTTTCCTTTGTTCCCTACAATATTTCCATTATTCATTAAGGCCCAAATGCTGGTGGTGAGATCGAGGACCCTCATGGAATTGCTAAATTTATTTATTTATTTACACAGGGACAATGTACAACATAACATGTTGTGCCAGAGTTAGCTACTTTACATCTGTAGTCCCGGGACAAATATCAACAATATTAAAAATATAAAACATAGTACAATAGACACAGTACAATACATACAATACATCAAAGTCAATAAAATGAAATAAAATCAGTGGTTGCATATTTGTGTTTCAAACATTATGCATAGTTTTAAAAATATTAAAAGTGGTACTCTCTCTTATATACACTGGCATTTTATTCCATCTATCTGTTGATCCCACTGAAAAAAACAGATTGTCTAAAAAATGTTCTCCTGAGTTTAACTAAACAATTACCACTAACAGATAACCTAGTCTGACTTACTGTATATTGTCCTAGCAGGCAAATACACATTGATTGTGATGTGGTGGTGTGATCATTAAATATTTTTTAAATGTGACACACATCAGCATAAAATAATATAAATATGTCAAATGTTGGTAATTTATGTTGTTCAATACAATTACAGTAATGATAGCTCCTTGACTTTTTATCTTTTTTTTTTTTTTTTACAGTTTTTTAATAAATAATATACAACGGTTTTAATGTTGTAATGTTCGTGTGGGACCAACTTGTAGCACAATAAGATAAATGAGGGAAAATCATTGCATTCATAAAAAGTTTAGCAGCAGCCATAGGTAACTAATACCTGATGTTTCTAATAATCAGGCTTGCTCTAGCACTTTTAGAAACATTTTTAATGTTTTAATTAAAGTCCATAAGTATACCTAAATATTTAAAATTATCAACAATACTTATTACTTCTCTATTATGTAAAATATCAGAGCAATGCTCCTCATTTTTCTTGATTGAAAACAAAAACAAAAAACATTCCCAAGGTTTTACTTATATCGAGGGTAAGAAATGAACAACATAACCGGTCTGAAACTTTATTGAGTGCTGCAGTAAGTGTGTTAGCAGCTTGTTTCAATTTTTTTTATTTTTTTATTTTTTGCGTGAGTGTATACTACTGTGTCATGTGTGTACATCTGAACCTGAACTTCTGGACACAATGCAGGCAAATTATTAATGTATAAACTAAACAGAATTTGTCCAAAATGTCTACAATATAACCATTAATAATTGGTGAGCATGCGCATGATAATTTAGATAAAAGTATGTTGTGGTTAACATTATCAAAAGCCATTACAACCAACAACTTCACCCCAATCTAGACTAAATTTAATTTATAAGTTTGCATTCTCCATAGCTCTAAATCCAGAGGTTATGACTGCTGACTTCCAGGCACTTGGAACATAAGACTTATTGACAGAATATAATATTTAGGGCTTGCATAGTAAACTAGTCGAGCAATCAACTACTTCAACCACTAGTCAGGGCTCTCAGAAACAATCGACTACTTGAGCGTGAATGACATCTTGAGCGTAAATGACAAAGTCGAGCTTAAATGACATAAAAACGACAAACGTATCCAACAAACAGCACGATCCAAGGTTAAAGCAGCCAAAAACAATTGAGGATTAAATTCATGATTATTTTCACGTGGATGTGCTTGTATTTCTAAATGCAAACCAGCAATCCACGAGATTCTATTCCTTATTTCTGTCAAAAACAGGGTAAAGTCCTTTTTTATTAAGCTGGAGTTGCCACAGCGGATTAAACCACCAACTTATACAGCATTTGTTATCCAATGGATGCCCTTCCAGCTGCAGCCCATCACTGGGAAACATCCATACAGACATTTACTATGGTCCATTACCATACTCAATTCACCTATAGCACATGTCTTTGGCCTGTGGGGAAAACCTGAACACCCGGAGGAAACAAACACAAACAAAGGGAGAACATGTAAACTTCACACAGAAATGCCAACTGACCTAGCCAAGGCTCGAACCAGCGACCTTCTTGCTGTGAGGCAAATGTGCTACCCACTCCGCCACTGCGGCACCCTATTAATATATTATTTATGTATTTTCATATTCAACTTTTTACTTATGCATTATTTATTAATGTAGGCTATTTAT
Source organism: Danio rerio (assembly GCF_052040795.2). NCBI lineage: Eukaryota > Metazoa > Chordata > Actinopteri > Cypriniformes > Danionidae > Danio > Danio rerio. Next base: position 16,493,215 of record NC_141022.1, read on the forward strand.
TTCAGGTCAGGTCAGCTGTATTGTTGACGAGAACTAATTTTGTCTTTCCGAACTGGTTTAACTATTTAAGCTTTACTTAGTTCTTATTACAGCTGAAAAATTATTAAATAATAAAGTTACTTTAATAACTTATTAAAGTATTAAAGGCTTAGTCATTTTATTAATCTGGGGTTGCCACAGCGAAATGAACCTCCAACTTATCAGTTACGTTTTTACGCAGCGGATGCCCTACCAGCCGCAACCCATCACTGGGAAACATCCATTCACACTCATTCTCACTCATACACTATGGACAATTTAGCCTACCCAATTCACTTGTACCACATGTCTTTGGACTTGTGGGGGAAACCAGAGCACCTGAATAAAACCCACGCGAACACAGGGAGAACATGCAAACTTCACACAGAAATGCCAACTGACCCAGCTGAGACTCGAACTAGTGACCTTCTTGCTGTGAGGCGACAGCACTACCTACTACCTCTAATAGTGGAGTGTAGCCACTGCACACTGGCTTTTGCTTTTTAAATACAATCAAACATAGAAAAGTAAAGCTTGAAGATTTGCTACATTTTCTGCTTAATAACTGTCCGAATAATTTGGACATTTAAAACACCATTGTTTTTGTTAGCTAGCAGCTTCAAAAATGAAGAATTAAAAAATCTTTATTAAAGTCACCACCTTTGCACCTTTGTAAACCACTGCTTGCAGCTGGATATTATTGTGGGAGCTTAGAGTTTGATCACACCTAATGTATTCTTAAGCCTGGTTTATTCTTCTGCATCGAGTGACCCACAGTGCATGCCTTGCCCGTTGCCGTGCATTTATACTTCTTTCCGCTGTTAATGTTGCTCTGTAATAACACGTCCGAAACGCTAGCTGATAGTGAGGTGTTTATGTTTCTCTGTGCCAAGTTTCTACTGGTGCTTTGTTTTTCTGAATGCTACCGTAATTTATAAGACTCTCACCTCCACCCCTACTCGTCAGAGCTACCAAGCTGACCAATTACAGAGTTTGCACTACGCGTCGGTGTTGTCGATTGCCGACAGTGAGGGCTATGCGTCCACTCGTAGGCTGCGCCAGCATATGCATGCGCCTGACGCAGAACTATAAATCAGCCTTTAGTTGAGAGGGGCCTTTAAAAGGTGCTTTTTTCTATCAGTTTCTGTTGTGCACTGCATGTGTGCTGTGTCTTGTGTTTTCGCTGTTTAAAAACATGCACGCATCATTTACTACTGGTGTATACAAACCACGACTTTTGAAAAAACTAACTTAAGCACAGACGTGCTATGTAAGCTTCGCCTGTAAAACTGGGAAAAGATCAAATATTTCATATGATTAGATTAAGTTTATTAATCTCTAAATGTAAAGTAACTCTAAAGTGTTAGATTATGTCTTTGACATAATCATTACAGCTAAAATTAATCTTGTGCTTATCTCTCCTCATCGTAATTTTCCCCCTCCTTTTTTCTGAGCCTGAAAAGTAGATTTGCTCAACCTTCACAGTCCAATTTCCAAAATAAATCAGGTATGGGGCAGACAAGCAAAGGCCATGGCTGTGTCAGTGCATGAATTGCCATTATTGAGTAACCGGAGTTCCTAGGTTATCATAAAATGATGATTCTTTTCTTTTTTTTGTGTGAATATATATAAATATTCATGTGCTAAAGCACTGTCAATGAAGATAATTTGTACAATACAAATAAAAATGATTTCAGCAAGCAAACAGCTCGGACTACTAACGGGTTATGGGGGTCCCCTATTGGCCCTCATAGTTTAGATATATTTTAATATCTAAAATATTGTGTCTTTAATAACTTTAATGTTTGTTTCAATCATGTATGGCCTAAATGCAAGTAAATTAAAAACAAATTCCTCTTTAAGTCCATGTATGGATGCACTCTGGTTTGTAGCAGCACTGAGCAATTTTAATTCATTAGACCAGAATTGCAGTATCATTGTGTTAGTAAAGTAGCACAGAAAAGCTTTTGTTTTTACTTACAGTTGTTCTCCAACAAGGGAGGAGTTCCGAGAGGTGGATTTGGGTGAGAGGTCATAGTCACTGTCCGAGCGGTAAAGGAAAGACTCACGCCGCTGACTGTGACTGGCCATGCTGGGATGCAGGATTAAGCCAGAAGCTGGTGACACTTGTAGATCCAGTGGACTGCAGCCAATAGATGGTCCATTCTCCACTTCCAAACTATACAAAATGAAACATAGAGTCTACATGGTAATTACATCAATAAAACAAAAACAGTTCTGGCTCTGCAAATGGGAAACAATTGCTGTTCTGCATTGAAAAATAAATAGATACAAATTGAATGACTCTTTCCTTTTTAGATACTACATTTCATGCACTGTGTAATAAAAAGGCACCAGTCACTGTTTTCACTATAGCAATAATAACAAAGGTTGTTGAAATTAAAATTGAGTTTATTTTATGTCCAAATCTGAAGAATAGTGAGATTATCTGACTTGTAGAGCCCCTATTAATGTATTATCAACACAAAGAAGACAATTGTAAAACATGAGCATTTTTTCCAAGGGTCACGAAACACCAAAACACATTTTTGGAGCTGTTGTGTATGTATATGTGTACCACTCTGGTAAAACATTATTAGGACACATATATTACACAAAAAAAGTAAAAATAGGTTGTTTTTGTGTTCTTTTGGCAAATTCGTTCTTCCAGTTTGAAATGAATTTTTGAAGTTGCGTCACTGGGATCCTTGCATGTATTCCAGTTTGTAGACTGGCTGTCTGTACCTGGGAGGGCTTTGTGACGTCTCTGAGTGTGCTGCATTCATTCATGAGAAAGACTTGGTTCAAACCAATCAGAGCACTCTATTGTGTATGCGGTGCAACTTTATTTATATGCATGATAGCTTCAAAGACTATGTTACCTGAAACAGTGGTTAGACAGCAGAGAAACGTCATGTTGTGTTGCCAAAACAAGTGGGAGAAGAATTGTTTGGAGATATGGGTCGTCAGTGTTGCTTTTATAATTTGTTGCAACAAAGGTTTTGTTTTCATTTTCTAGCTATGAGAGCACAGCTGGACTCACGTGTGGATTACAGTGCACACAACAGAAATATGTTTGTATGGAACATTTTTCACTTGAAAGCTTTTCTCATCTGGAAATCTTGAAATACGGATTTGCTGCTCGTCTCCTTTATGCAGAGTGTCAGGGTTTATTTTGCAGCGTCCCGTTAAGCTGTCAGGAGAGGTGGTGTTTTGGTGGTGATTGACAGGGTGCGCGCGCGCGACGTGTCTGAGGAGAGATGCGGTGGGGAGGGGTGAGAAGGGTGCGCGACGATGCCTATTTGAGGACCGGGAGGAAGACGCGAGATTACCGGGAGATCATCACTCGTTTGCGGGCATCCGGAGACTCGCGAAACTTCCTGCCATACTCATAATTCTTTCTTCATATAGCCGTATGCCTATTACATATCCATAAAACACTGTGATATAACCGCGCTCGGATCGGATCGCTTTCTCACTGCAATCGAACCGCTCCAGGGTTCTTTTCAATTGAGCTGAGACCACCTCATTCAAGCGATTACTTTGGCGCGGAACAGAGCGCGATTGCCCTGTTCACATATGCCAAACAAACCACGCTAACTGGGCAAACAAGACACGTTTCGAAACAAAAGTGTAGGTGTGAAAGCATCCTAAAAAAGACGCGGCTCTAGTTGGTGTTGATTGTCCTGTCTCAACAGATTTGGCAAGTGTGTGCGATCAGTGCCCTTTCTTTGTTCATTCAGATGGCAAAGTTAGTTTGTATCGTCAGTAGTATTCTTTCAGTGTTTAAAGACAGACCTTAGTCAAATGATTTCTAAGTTACTTGTTTTACAGTACATTAATATCACTACAATATTATGGACTGAAAGATCCAATTTTCGCTGCATTTTGTGACAGGATAGTCTAGACACACAGCTTTCTGACCTTTCTGTGCATCTGAGTTACTGAGAAATGCAAAGGTTTTTTCTCTTTTACGACGTACGGTATCAAACATTCCACTGTCACCAAAGACAGTGACTGTCTTTCTCCCCTGTGTCTGTGTGTTTGTTTTGCCTCGGTGAAAATCAGCCAAAGTGGAAACTCCCATTTTAATTCAAATCCTTACCTCTTTCCCTCCCCCGACACTCCCACCTAAACAGCGCTAGACACACCAACTTTCCTGACTTTTTCCAAACTAGAGGTGTAAAAACACCTTGCTGAAACAGGGGGGTTTCATGTTCCTTTAACAACAAAAATAAGCAGACTAAAGGAAACTAAAATTACTAAATGTACAATTATTGAGATGCATAGGCATGAAGCATGAAAGTGATTCAGGGTGCTTTTACATCTGTAGTTTGCTTCATTTGGTCCAGACCAAGGGCAATAAATGATACATTGTAGCATTTTCAGCCGTCTTTGGGTTGTTTTCACACCACACTGCTGGCTTTGGTTCAACCAGATGAAAAGAACCAAAATGCGGTCGTCTGACAAAATTCACATCACTTATTTGCCAGATATTGTTGAACATATTTCCTGAACTGCTTTTCGACTGGTCAGAATTCACATGCAAGAAAATGCCAATGGAACTTCTGCAAGTAAACAAACTGTTTTTACTATGGAGCTACGACCGTGCTGGCTGATTGTATCCCTGCTCATAGTATACTATATAGTTTGTATACATCACATTAGACAAGCTATACATTTTAAGAATGAGGCGCGTCTACAGTTGGAAAACAATGTCTTAAAGAGCCCATATTATACATGAAATAGGGTCATATCTTGGTTGTAAGGGTCTCCAACAACAGTCTAATATGCATGCAAGGTCAAAAAACACTTTCATGGTCTTATAATCTACATTTATTTTTACCTAAATTTTCCAGCGACTCCCATATGAATCGTCCAGTGATTCATTTGTTCCCAAACCCCTCCTTAGCGCGAAGCTAATCTGCACTGATTGGACCGATGACAGTCTGTTGCGATTGGTCGACTGCCTTCAGTCAGAGAGTGAAATGCCCAACAGCTAATCAGCAATATAAAAGAAATCACAGTTCATACACGCTCAATAGTGTAGACGTGGATTTTAGCTGCCAGTGGGTCAATGTAAATACAGACTATAGACTTGAAAATACAGACGACTAACTATTTTATTGAGCAAAAACTCCAAAAACTGTCGAGGAGATCTCCTAGCTTGTCTCACTCTGCTCTTTTCACAGACACAGACACACACACACACACATTGCCCTAGTCCTTGCGTGCGCACACACACACACACACACAAAAACACACACACACCTCCGGACGACAACGAGCACCCACACACACACAAACAACACACATACCTCCGGACGACAGCGCACACACACACACACACTACCCTTGTCCACGGAGCTGCAGTGTGACTTTAATCGACTGGCATGTTTGTGTGTGTGTGTGTCTGGGTATCTGTGTCAGAGGGCGGGGCCACAGGTTTGAAATCTCCCTGGTTTGTGCGTTCACGTGAATAACTTGGTTTTGTTCGTACGTCATGGCGAAACACCTAATGACTCGGTATCAAGGCGACTCGTTTGAAGCACTATGAGTCGACTCTTTTATAGATGAATCAACCGTTTTAAACACTGTACTCTTACAGATTTAAAGAGCATATTGTAGGTTAGACACCCCAGTGAGACAATGTGTGTAAGAGTAAAGTAAGAACTAGATTTTTTTTAAAATAAACGTTAAAGTTTATTATTAAGTCGTTTGCAGTCGTTTTAAGTCACGGAAATTTACTTCCGCATTTGAAATATCGCCAGACCGGAAGTGACATCGGATCAGGGAGTTCGCGCATATAAACACTATGAAGACAACTGATCGCGGTGCGCGTTTGGATGCCGAGATAAGATATTCTGAGAGACTCACACAAACGACAGACCACAGCCATACAATTATAAGCCTGTGGACAGACCAGCAGACAGAACAGCAGTCAGAGAAGTGTAATTTAACTCTATTGTGAGGGAGAACAGAGCAGGTTTATGGAGAGACCAGTGTTGGCTTACAGAGAGATATGTAAGATAACAAAATCTTATCTGGCCACAGCAAAGCTAGTATTGATCATCTATAAGTATTAATACTTACCAGTAACAGAAACTAATGAGCATTTAACACAGTTATGCCACATTGACCCTATTTTTAATAGTAGATAAGTGAATACAAAACACAAATAACACAGAACGTCTGGAATAATGCAGAAACATGTAAACAAGGTACTGGAAAATCTTTTTTATTTTACAAAAGGTTTTCAGAGCTTCTGTATTAAAATAAAAACAACATTAAATATTAAAACAATTAAAATAAGTTTTTAAACATGTCTTTTTGTCATTTTTTCATTGGGTATAAGATGATCTGTATCAGATCCCATTTAAGCAACAATCCATAAAAATACAAGTATAGTTGTTACAGTATAAATTATTTACAAAGATTTGATCAACAGATCTGATCTGCATTTATGATAAAATAAACTTCAACCCTAATTCAAGTTCAAATTCTAAATGCAACTCAAGTTCAAGTTTTATTTATATAGCACAAAATCATAAGCAGTGTTAATACCCAGCATTTTTACTCTTTATATATGTATAAGTATCTGTGTGAGTGTGAGTATACTGAAAGGAAAATATATCATCTGACCCATTTAAAAGTAAACCTAAAATTATTTTTCAGTAAGTTGGCCAACGTTTATGTGGGTGCCACACCATTATGTCTTTAATGTGTGTTAAATTGTGAATGCTGTGTAAAAAGATGCCGACAGCCTCATCGTTGGAAACCCGCTAGAAGGATCTAGAAAGAAGAGCAAATGTAGTGGCCACTTCTGCATTCTCGTCGAGCTTGTGATGAACTCCAGTAGTCCACCGTCAGACACGCAGTGAGGGCTGATGCATATATTCTGGGGAAATAATGCAAAAGTTTAAATCATGTTTATGAATAATGTATATTTTAAAATTCACCATATGATTTTTAATAATACACAATACAGAAAACCCAACCACATTTGCAGACCCCTGGATAGTGAACTGCAAACCATCTCACATATACAGTAGACTGTACCTATTATAAGTTGAGCATGTGAGAACAAACTTCAATTTTTTGAATGTTATTTGTTTTTCTTCTACAAGATGAATATTCCTTATATGTGAATAAAAAGTGCCTTTCCTCATTGACAGGACAGAATATTTTTACTCTCCCTCAAGTGGTTTCAAACCTTATTGACTTTCTTCTGTTGATCACAAACCAAGATATTTTGAAGAAAGCTAAAAATCTGTAACCATTGACTTCTATAGTGGGAAAAACAGATATGGAAGTCAATGGTTACACGTTTCCAATATTAAAAAAAAAAAGGAAGTCAAAGATAGTATGAGTTTACCTGCCTGCATTATATAGAAATATTGTAGTAATTCTTTGCCCTTCTAGTTTTTGTTATCAAACAATACCATGCACAAATAATTCACGATAGGGGTCATAATATTTTACCCGATGAACGAGGTGAATGTATGAGGTAAAATTGGTTTTATATTCACACATTCTGACTTTCTCCCTTATAATATAATTTCAGAAGAGTATTATTTGCTAATCCCTAATATCATGTTAGCAGCCAATGACTATCAAAGTACAACATTGTTCACTGTCAGTTTAATAGTGCTAATGTTGTTTTTAAGTCATATTTACGTGTGATTTCAGTCATTATAATAAAAGTACTATGGTAAACAATACAGAGGGTGTGTCACACAAGCTGTCACTAATCGAATGTGCAAATATAAAATCCACTTTACCTTAGTTGAGGTTACTCTGTGAGCCAAAGTGAAGCACAGTTGAGCGAGAGGCCAGTGGAGAGAAAGCCTTCAGCTCCGGGTCATCATCTCTGTCTCCCAAAGTCTACTACAAAGCAAACAAAGTCACAACGCTGTAACTATACAAGACATTTATTATATTAGCAAACTGATGCTACTAGCCATCTTATCATATGTGTACATTTTTACACGCTTTAAAAAAGTATATTTAATAAGCTTAACAATACAAGCTAGCAGCCGTGCTATCGGCTACTCCAAAGTAAACACATCACGTTGCTTCAAATTACTCAAATAATAATGCTTACGGACTTGAAAGTTGACAAACATAAACGAAAAATGAGTTGTCTTACCGTGCACAGCCATCGAGCTGCATCTCCGACTGATCCAGGAGTGTTTCTCGCCGTTCGCGTCAGCTATCACTCTTATCGGATTCATCCCATTTCACGAACCAAAATAGCAAGAGGAAACTTGTGGACTTGTCAACCAGTTCTGCTATTAGCTCCTCTGCCCCACTGTAAACAGCGCGCGTCTGTCAGATAACTCACTCTTCTGACGTCACCGGGGTGGTTAGAAAAAAAGAGGAAGTGGGAAAACAGACACATTTTCTTTAAAATTTGTGCCCTTGCACTTTGTAAAACATTTTAATATGGTATTTTATGGTATTATAGAGTATTTTCACAAACGATTCTACCTTTTTTTTAAACTGTTTTTTAACCTACAATATGCTCTTTAAGCCTTAGCTGGATACTTCACTTCACTTATAGCTGTGTTACACACTACATGGAGGGGAATTTTCAAAAACCCATAATATGGGCTCTTTAATGCATCACACGTCACTTCAGGAGGAGGCATGAAATAATTTAGCTAAACTGTGACATGGTCATCTTGCGGAAATATTAACTATCAGGGCTTGATATTAATGTTTTTGATCACCAGCCAGTGTGGCTAGTATTTTACCAATATCACTAGCCACTCTGTATTTTCACCAGCTACAATTTTGTTGTTGGAAAAATATATTTTATATGCATAAATAGGACTTTGACATGCTAAAATTACTTGATTTAGATTTTGGGGGATATACACATGCCTCCTAATTCATTTTACATTTGTGTATAAGCTTGCTTAGTAAGCATGCACAAACAAACCACTTCAGGGTTCGTTTGAAAGTGCACCGAGACCAACTCTTAAAGGAGGTCTCGGTACGCTTTTTTGGTACGCTTTTGGTGCGCACTTGAATACGATTGCTACATTCACACCTGCCCAAACCGCACCAAGCAGGAAAACAAACTCTAGTGCTATTCAACCGAACTAAATAACGCATGTGTTAAAAGAACCATAAGTTAAGGATTGACAGGCTAGGGTATAATAAAGTAAACCTTATTCTAAAATAATAACCAAGAGAAAAAAGTTTTTGTTATTAATGAATATCAGACACAAACATCTATTTAGAATTAGAATATCTTATACTAAAACACCCTATGTGTATAGTGATATGTTTATGCTTCTGCTGTTAATGCAGTGGTTGGAAGACGTTGAATCTTCCTGCAGGTCTTGATGCCTAGAGCATGCAAATGTGGGCCTTTGAGCTTTCATAAGAGTAAATCTGACTAATCTGGAACACGCAGAATGCAGATTTCTGGAGGTTGTGGTCCTAAAGCTTTGTTTCAGCAGCCTTGAAATACTGGGAATCCAAACACCATGAAAATCCTTGCTGGGTCATGCAGCAAAGTTTTTAAATTCTTTTAGCAATTCACATAACCCGCGATGCATAGAGAATCCTTTAGAGAGAATAAAACTAAAGATCTTTTGGGAGGCACTTTTATGGTTGTTGCATTAGTTGCTCACCTTCCCAAGTTCATTCACTTACACACACACACACACACACACACACACACACACACACACACACACACACACACACACACACACACACATTAATAAGCAAAGTTTTATGCAGTGCAGCATTTCAAACAGCGTATATTATATATACATTGTGGTGTATTGGGATAATGTGTGTAATCATCTGGGTGTCGGTCTGGCTATTCATTGGTTTTTGATAACTATTTAAGCCATGAGATGTATTGTTGTGATGATGTTGTTGATACTGAAGTAAAGCACACTTGATGTCATTTCTTGACTTTTGCCTCGTAAATATATAACAAACTAGCAACAAGGATGGGATCACCACACCACACACCAAACATACAAAGAGTCATTTGCTAATGTGCCACTGGAAAGAGCTGAAGTAAAATTAAAAACTTACACAGGTAAAAGCATTAAATTTCTGGGACAATTCAGAGCCACTGTTCAGTATGAACATCAAATAAATGAGTTGGCCTTGCTTGTGGTTGAAGGTAACGGACATAATTTGTCTGGTTGGAATTGGATGCACAAAATTAGGTTGAATTGGAAAGGAATTCACTATGTAAATCAATTGAAACATCCTGCATCAATTCATGAAGTGCCTGAGAAATACAATGAAGTCTTCAGGGATGAATTGGGAACTTTGAAGGATATTAAAGCCACAATTTCAGTAAAATCAGATGTGCCAACATCTTTCAAGAGTCGTTCACTACCCTTTGCTATGAAAGAACAGGTGGAAAAGGAAATTTGGAAAACAATTTGGCTATGTGGAGACTATAAGTTCACTGAAAATCAAGTTGCTACCACCGAAACATACCCATTACCAAGATTGAAGAAGTTCTGGCCACTTTAAGTGGAGGAAAAGTATTCTCTAAAATTGATTTAGCTCAGGCATACCAGCCAGTTTTGCTTGATGATGACTCAAAGAAATTTACAGCAATCAACACTGACAAGGGACTTTATGTCTATAATAGTCTGGCTTTTGGCATTAGTTCAGCCCCTTTTATTTTTCAAACTATTATGGAAAATTTGATGAAGGACCTGAAAGTTGTATATTTAGATGATTTGTTGATTGTGGGAAAAGATGAACATGAGCATCTATGAATTATTTGCCAAGTTCTTCAGCGGTTACAAGACTTTGGATTAAGAGTAAAAAATGGAAATGTGAATGGGGCCAGACTCAAATTGAATATCTGATCATGTGATGGATGAAGGTGGAGTGTATCCAACGAAGGATAAGGTGAAGGCTGTCCAAGATGCTTCAGAACCTTTAAATGTAAAATAATTGCGAGCTTTTTTAGGCTTGGTTAATTATTATGGATGTTTTGTACCAAATTAGAACACAGTGCTGGCACCGTTGTATAGACTTAAAAAGGCAAGTGGTCTGGTATTGGGGGAAGAAAGAACAAAGTGCATTTGAGAAGTGCAACGAGCTGTTTACTAGCGATAAAGTGTTGGTACACGATGATCCAGAGTTACCTGTGACACTAGCATGTGATGCTTCAGCTTATGGAATCATAGCAGTGTTGCAGCATACAATGCCAAAGGGTGAGGAAGTCCCTATGGCTTATGCTTTACTTACTTTGTCACTTGCAGAAAAGAAATATTCTCAGATTGAGAAAGAAGCATTGAGCATTATTTTTGGAGTAAACATTTTTTTTATCAATATCTGTGGGGACGATCATTTAAGTTGATGACTGATCACAGACCTCTTGTGACTTTATTTGGGGAGCATAAACACTTCCCAATGATGGTTGCTGCCCGTATCCAGAGGGGGGCAAAAATTTTAGCAGCCTATGATTATCACATTTGTTACCGCAAGGCAGAGATGCATGGAAATGTTGATGGATTGTCACAAGTTCCATTGCCTGAAATAGCCTGCTAACTAATCATCTACATGAGGCCCCTATAAATGCATCACAGATTGCTAGAACAACTAGAAGAGATCAACATCTGTCTAAAGTGAAGTGGCAGAAGAGTTGGAGGCGTTTCGGGCTAAAAGAGATGAGTTATCAATGGAACAGCGTTGTGTGCTATAGGGAACAAGGGTGATTGTACCTTTCAAACTTCGGAAATCAGTGTTGTATGAACTTCATGCAGGACACTCTGGCATTGTTAAAATGAAAGCTCTGGCTCGCAAATATGTATGGTGGCCAAAAATTGATATAGATGTGGAAAGATGTTGCAAAGAGTGTGAATTTTGCCAACAAGAACAACGAGTGCCCAGTCAAGATTCCTCTTCATCCATGGGAGTTTCTGGATAATTCTTGGAAACGTCTGCACATAGATTTTGCTGGCCCTTTCCTGAACAATGTTTATGATTGTAATAGATGCTTATTCAAAGTGGTTAGAAGTCTTCCGAATGTCACACATTACAACTCAAGGTACAATTACCAGAGTGAGGTGATTGTTTTCGACAACTGGATCATCAGACAATTGTGACTGACAATCCAACTACTTTTACTTCAGATGAATTTCAGAGATTTGTAAGAAGGAATGGTATTTTGCATAGTACTGGGGCACCTAGACATCCAGCCACTAATGGGTTGGCAGAGAGATATGTCCAGGCCTTTAAGGTGGGCATGAAAAAACTAAAGAAACGAACAGATGTGCATTGAAGATAAAATATGTTTATTTTTTAATCGCACCACCCCAAATTGTATTACTGGGCAAGGTCTCAGGGGGGTGCTCTGGGAGGTGTGCAGAACCCTCAAAGTGTGCGCAGTTGTAACGCCGGGGAGTGACACAAACAACTGGAGTTTTGGATCCACATGCAGGTATATTCAAAGTCAGGTAAGCGATGGTCAACACAGGTGCAAACAGGTATTTGGAGAAAGTCCAGAATCACAGTCGAATACAGGCTAGAGGTCAGAAAGGCAGGCGGCAGGCAAAGACAAAGAGGCTAACAAGGCTAACGGTTGGTACACAAGATAACAAGACTGGGAAACCGCGTTGTAATGTCACTGATACAGCTAACAAGACTCGGCAATGTGAATGAGTGTGTGTGCTGCTTAAAGAGCCCATATTATGGGTTTTTGAAAATTCCCCTCCATGTAGTGTGTAACACAGCTCTAAGTGAAGTGAAGTATCCAGCTAAGGCTTAAATCTGTAAGAGTACAGTGTTTAAAACGGTTGATTCATCTATAAAAGAGTCGACTCATAATGCTTCAAACGAGTCGCCTTGATACAGAGTCATTAGGTGTTTCGCCATGACGTACGAACGAAACCAAGTTATTCACGTGGACGCGCAAACCCGGTAGATTTCAAACCTGAGACCCCGCCCTCTGACGCAGAAACCCAGACACACACACACACCCACAAACACACGCACACAAACATGCCGGTCGATTGAAGTCACACTGCAGATAGATATTATCGAGGGTCTACCCAAAGATGAAACCTCAGCATTATAACCAAGCAGTTGGAAACTACTGGAAACTACATGCTACAAAGAATACTTCATCGGCGTTTGTTAAAGGAAGGATCAGTAAAGAGTAACTTACTGATGGACGTCAGGATTAGTTTCTTCCTCCATTTCTCAAGTGTAAGTTTGTGCGATTAAAGTTGTTGCCTCGTTGACTCTAGCTTGCAAATGTATTTAGTTGTGATTTGTTACTTGTAACCGTGTGTACTGTATCAGGTTAACTGGCTATATTCTCTTATCGCGTGCAAAGTCACGTTAAAAACGTGACGCGTGCTGCTTTGTTTATGGAGCTCCGTGGAGGAGTAGTGTGTGTGTGTGTGCGTGCGCTGTCGTCCGGAGGTATGTGTGTGTTTGTGTGTGTGTGTGAGCGCGTTGTCGTCCGGAGGTGTGTGTGTGTGTGTGTTTGTGTGTGTGCGCGCGCGCAAGGACGAGGGCAATGTGTGTGTGTGTGTGTCTGTGTCTGTGAAAAGAGCAGAGTGAGACAAGCTATGTGATCTCCTCGACACTTTTTGGAGTTTTTGCTCAATAAAATAGTCGTCTGAATTTTCAAGTCCATTGACTGTATTTACATTGACCCACTGGCAGCTAAAATCCACGTCTACACTATCGAGCGTGTATGAACTGTGATTACTTTTATATTGCTGATTAGCTGTTTGGCATTTCACTCTGACTGAAGGCAGTCGACCAATTGCAACAGGCTGTCATTGGTCCAATCAGCGCAGATTAGCTTCGCGCTAAGGAGGGGTTTGGGAACAAATGAATCACTGGACGATTCATACAGGAGTCGCTGGGATAATTAGGTAAAAATAAATGCAGATTATAAGACCATGAAAGTGTTTTTTGACCTTGCATGCATATTAGACTGTTGTTGGAGACCCTTACAACCAAGATATGACCCTATTTCATGTATAATATGGGGTCTTTAAATACTGTGTGTAATCAGTCTTTGACAATCCTCAGTGAGTGTAATCAGTCTAAATGAGGAAGCAGGTGTGTGTGTGGCATGACTGAATATGTAGTCCATTGTTCAGCAGATCTGTAGTCCTAAGTGTGTGTTTGTGTGTGTGTGTTTACCAGCGACATCTGGTGGTTGTTCGCTGGTGAACATGACAGCAGTACAGTTAGGTAAGGGTGAAACAAAGGGTATGTATGGTCTTAGTCTCTTTGGGACATCCATGGTTGCTTTGAAAAGAAAAAATAACTATTTCAAGTCCCACAGGGTTGTCGCAGTGCCTCTTCAGCACTGGATTCAGTTGTCCTGAAAGGAAAATGATTGATGCAATGACATTTGTTTGCTTTGTGGCACCAACAGCTCTTAGTTAAACCATTCATGGGGTTTGAGGTATTTTGGCAAAGTCTTATCTAATTGATAGGGGAAACTGTCTTATGCCAGATCATTTCGAGTCAAGTTCAGACACCAGACAGCAATGAAGGTTTTACGGATTCCTGACCAGTTACCTAACCTCCATCTCTAAACACCGCTGTGGCATGTTCCTGAATTTGACCATCTAGGAGATCAAAAAGGCCTCCAGAAGCCCGGACAGGTCTGCCTATGCCATCAATGTGAGTGTGACTCCTTGGCTCTGTGGGTGGGGGACACCAGTAGTATGCACTCACTCACCTTATCTCTCTCTCTCTTTCTCTCTCTGCTTGTTGCATTGCAGATCACCACGAATAAGACAAACCGAGTCTTTAGTGCTGCCTAGTTGTTACTCAACAAGGATTAACACAGCAAGTTCCAGAGGTTCTTGGACCTGCAGGCTTGTCTCCGTGGTGGGAGGCAGGGCACCTATTTTTTTACATCCAGATCCAGTCCCTGCAGGACCCTGAATCGATATTTTCAAGCTGTGTGGTCCAGCATGGGGCTTTCAGGGAGACCCAGTTTCACCAATGTCTGACTATCTGTCTCTGATGCAGGCATAGAATGCACATTCCTCAGAGAATCACCGTAAAGTGGCACACTTCATATGCCATGACACTTCAACCTCAGATAAATTCTACGCACTTCACCTAGGCCTTCTGCAAGCACATGAGCACCGCAGACTGTTTGAGAGGGCCTTGGTGGAGGAGAAGGAGGAGGCGGTGAGCAAAGAAAGCCACCCAAGAAAGGGGCACAAGAGGGCAGACAGTCCTCTGTCACCACTGCAAAGTCAGTTTCTTTTTTGGCTAGCCAAAGCATGGATGTGAACAGCAGGGCATGTGTTGTTGGATAACCAGTCTTACAGTCTCTCCTTTCCAGAAGGGAACCAGAAGGAGAATGCTGTCATTGCAACCTGCAAAGAAAAAAGCCAAGGGGAATGCCGGCTTAAACCAACGAATGGCTTTAAATCTCCCTAAAGAAATAAAAAAAAGTTTAGAAAAAATAAAGTTCATAGGGTGTTCAGACATTAATTGCTATGCAGTGTCTTTAATGGGGTGGGCTGAAGAGCCATGTGTTCGAAACGTTACACTGTGTTACATGTGCATTTTTGGAGCTTTGGTAGTGCCAACTTTTTGGATATATAATATGCACGTTTTGCCTTTTGGCTGAGCATCCAGTAAGGAGTGATGTGAGTGCTTGTGTACATTTTTTCAATGTTTAAACTTAAAAGTTTTAGACATTACTAACTCAACAGTTTTAGACATTTTGTCTTACAGTAGTCTCAGATGTACATTTAATAGACACCAGAGCTGAATGATTTTCTATATGACTTGAAAAGGCCTTTGATTTTCAATCACATAAAATAACAGTTATCTGCGTGGAGAAAGCTACAGGCACACTGGGTTCCCGCTTGTTCTCTAAACATTCGATAAAGGTACTGTTATGTAAGCAGGCACCCGTAACATCATTAAGAGTTGTTTTCTGCACCAGCTGAAGATGGGAAGTTTTTTAGGCCCTGGCGCTCTCGCAAGAGGGCTCTCCCAGGTAAAGGGCGAGGTAGGATCAGAGGTTTTGGAGCTCATCAGTTTTTGGTTGCTTACTGAGGACTTCTAGCAATGGAGTGTGAGAGTTTAGTTCCAGCAAAACTCAAGAGAGGCAAGCAAGATGACAAGCAGATCATGTCTGGTGACAAAGGCTGTGGCTCTGATGTTTCTGGCTGCTGAGATATGGCTATTTTCCTGAAGATCATACATGAGTGCTGAGGTTTGATGCAGTTCTGATGTGTCACAGTCTATCTGTGTTGAGCTCAGTGTGCAGGGTACAGGTGGCAGTGTGTTTGTGAGCAGAGGATGCTTTAGCAACAAGTCCCCTCAGGAGATGATTTGAAGTTCTGTGGTCATTTGGACTTTCAGTCATTCCGTGTGTGCCATTTGAGTTGATTCAGTGACACATACATCCAACTCTTGAGTATTCTTACTGCTCCGAATATCCTTCTTCCCCATATGGATGATAATCCATTTTGGAGTCTTGTTCTTCTCCAAAATTTTCTCAAGTTCTTGTTTACATCAGTAACCGTTGCATAAGGGAAGCAGTATGTCATTGTAGCTCTGTTCCTAAAACTCCTGATTATTGAATCTCCAACAATCAGTGTTACTATTTCAGATGTGATTGATGCAGAATGCTGCTGTGTGGTCAGCCTTGATTCCTTGTTCAATACAGAATTAGCTCATGTGATGAGTCATGTGATGTCTGTCTAACTGCATGTGGAGATTCAGAGCTGAATTTGGGGAAGAAGACCAAATGCAGCACCGTCTGATCCCCATGATCTGACCCTGTGAGTACTTTTTGGTCTTGTTGGCACCTTGTTTATGCCATCAGTTATTATGCTCATTTTCAACTGTTTCATTTTGTTTTTCTATGTTCATAACAGTAGCTGGAATAGATTTACAGGACTCACTGGCTGTATGCTGTCGGGGTCCAAAATGAAGTGGTCCTGTATGATCTGGCATTTCTGGTCAGATTGCAAGTAACTTTGTTTCAAGTACTGCAATATTTTGTAAAAGTCTGTGGCAGTTTGGGCAGCAGTGAGACTGTCTGAACCAGAGGCATTTTCATAGCTGTCTGTGTTTCCTGTCTTAGGAATGTAAGCTGGTAGTAGCAGGAGGATTGTTTAGTTACTAATTACACTCTTGTTAGTAAAGTTGTATTCCAGAAAGTTTGTAGATTCGATGTTGATCTTCAAGCTGTGTCATTTGAGCACTGTGCTGATAGGCTAAAGTTAAAATTAGAGTATAAAACATAAAAAGCAAGAATGCAAAAAACAGAGCAGTAGGCAAAGATGTCCGAAAAGTAGCAAAGCAGGATATGTAGGTTTCAAATAAGCCTGAATTACCTAATTAGATTGATCAGGTTTGTTTAATTAGGATTGAAGTAAAATGTGCAAAGTTGCGGCCCTCCAGGAACTAAGTTTGATCTAGATGCAAAAAGTTCTGACAACAGATAGACAGAGACATGAATAAAGCAACAGAGTGATTACCAGTCAGTGAAACATTGGCTGTATAAATAATCTAAACAGGATGCAGCTGATGCACACTAAATACGAGTAAGCTGATCTGTGCATATGCTGCCAGTACAACACAGAAACACGCACATCTGCACATCACAAAAACACCACATAGAATGTAATGTACAGATGCAAAGGTATTGGTTAATAAGTTTGAGGAGATTTGCTTGCCTGTAACAAATGTAATTATGGATAGACATGCATTTAATACAACAAATCAGAAGCCGCATGAGACAATTCAGTTGTATGCTGCCACGTTAAAAACAATTGCAAAAAAAATTCGAGTTTAGAACACTGCATGACGAACTGATAAGGGATCAATTAGTATACAGCATTCACGATTACAATATCTGCACACAGCTGCTAAAAGAAAAAAATCTAACTCTAAACTCAGCTGTTGAAATATGCATGCTACATGAGCAGTCTGAAAAGGAAAAAAAAGAAAAAGAAGCAGCTATCAAAGAACTCAAGAAGGAAAGCAAAGTTTCTGTCATAGAGTATCCCCGTCAAACTGTGGTAGCTAGCATTCATCCGAGCGCAGCAGCTGTCCAGCTTTCAACAAGCGATGCAATGCCTAAGGAAAATGGAACCACTTCTCTAAATGTTGCAGATCGAGCAGAACACGCACCTACAATAGACCCAGACAAAGTCCATCTCAGTCAACCAGAGCACCAAACACCATACGCAGGGGAGGGCAGACACATAGAATAAGTGAACTTTTTACTGTCTTTTACTGTGAAAGTATAGATGCCAGCGGACAGAGGAGAGATATTCACCACACTGTTATTTTCCAACACAGGGAACCAACTTAAAGTGAAAATTGACACGGGAGCCCGGTGCAATGTACTCTCCGATGGTGATCTCCAGCATATTGACCCAGGTGCTCATGTTGACCACAGCCACATAGTCAACCTTGTGGCTTGTGGTGGCTAGATCGAAAAGACTTTAGGTGTTACTAATGTAAACTTCACATGCGGAGCACTACAGTTCCATGTAGTTGACAGTGATGTAAAACCTTTATTGGGCCTCCAGGACAGTGTCAAACTAGGTTTTGTGCAACTTGGCCCAAATGTGCTGTAAGACTATGTATTGACCCTGTTTATCGCAACAAAGCTCTCCTCAGGCCACATCGTCCTATGAAAACAATAGAACAGGTGGTCTCTGACATGCCAGGGGCCAAGGTGTTCAGCATCAATGATGCAAAGTGTGGATTCTGGCAGGTGCCAATTAGTGATGAGATATTGAAGCTGACCATTTTTATGACCCCGGTGGGCTGATATGCCTTCCTCCGAATGCCCTATGGAATGTCCACAGGGAGCGAAGTTTTCCAAAGGTGTATGAAGCAGCTCTTTGAAGGACAGCCATGTTCAGTTGTTTTTGATGACATTCTTATTTGGGGCAGCACAACAGAGGAGCATGATCTGCGCCTTCGGCTGGTCATGAACAGAATTCGTGCTGTAAATCTTAAGCTGAACCCTGACAAGTGCCGTTGCCAGGTGTCCCCGCTGATAAGCATGATGTTCAGAGGTTCTTGGGAATGACCAATTATTTGTCAAAATTCATCCCAGGCTATAGCGAAATCTCAGCATCCCTGCGTCAACTCCTGCTTCAGGATGTGGAATAGAGCTGGCAGTAACACCACAGGGCAGCGTTCACCAAACTTAAAGAACTCCTGACGAGTCCTCCTGTACTCTAGTACTTTGACGTGCACCAGCCAGAGGTGTTGTCTGCAAGTGCCTCTAAGCATGGCCTGGGTGCTGTCTGTCTACAGAACAACAAACCAGTGGCATTTTCCTTAAGAGCGGTTACAGATACTGAGTCACGATATGCTCAGATTGAGAAGGAGCTGCTGGCCCTTGTGTATACTTGTCAGAAATTTCACGACTATATATATGGCTACCTAGTAACCAGAGAAATGGATCATCAGCCCCTTATCACCATTCTGAAAAAGCTGCTACACTCGGCTTCTGCGCGCCTTCAGAGCATGATGCTAAAGCTGCAGCGTTATAACCTCCATGTAATTTACAAGAGAGGCAAACAGCTATACCTGGCAGATGCACTCTCACGTGCACACCTGCCCTCCACCGATTGGGCCGACACTATTGAAGACTATGATGTGATGACAGTGGAAGCACTCTCCTCAAGGAGAATTGAGGAACTGAGACAGGAGACACAGGCAGACTATCAATGAAGGTGCTTATCTGAGATAATTTCCGTGGTTTGGCCTGATTCATCAAAGAAGCTACCACATGACCTTAGGCAGTTCTATGCCATAAGGAATGAACTAACAGTCGATAATGGCCTGCAGCTCCGTGGACAGCGTTTTGTCATTCCCCACTCTCTGCAACGACATCAGGCAGCTGCATCAAGGTCACCCAGGCATAGAAGCAACAAAGCGCAAGGCCAGAGAAACCATGTTTTGGCGTGGCATATACCAGGACACTGAGCAGGAAGTTTCCAGGTGTGCTTCTTCTAATGCCCTTAGGCCACACCAAACAAAGGAGCCCCTTCAACTACATGAAATACCAGACTTGCCATGGGCCCTTACAGCAGCAGATGTTTTAAAGAGAGGGGGAAAGAACATCTACAGTGAACAGTGGTTGTCGACTCGTACTTCAGCTGGTTTGAAATCAATCAGCTCCCAAACATGACCAGTGTGACCATCATTACCAGGCTAAAGCATCACTTTGCCACCCATGGAGTTCCCCAGCAGCTAATGACTGATAACGCAACATATTTCACAAGCAGGGAGTTTTAAGAATTTGGCTATACATGGGACTTCTGCCATGTCAGAAGCAGCCCCCACTACTCTCAGTCAAATGGGCTAGCTGAGAGGGCTGTACATTCAGCCAAACACCTGTTAGAAAAATGCACATGTGATGGAACAGATGTATATGTGGCACTGTTTAATCTACGCAACATTCCAAGAGATGGACTGCCCTCTCCAGCCCAGCGTTTGCTTTCTCGATACACAAAAACCCTCATTCCCATGACCAAAGCCATGTATGTGCCGAGCATTAAAACACAGATCCGGGCAATTGTAACACAGAACAGACATAGAGGAAAGGCACATTATGACAGGTCAGCCAGTCGTTTGACCCCACTGCAGACAGTAAGGATACAGACAGACAGGGGATATGACAAGTTGGGAACAGTAATAGGGACAGCTCTACAACCAAACAGCTTTAAGGTCCAGAAAGGAGATGCAACTTATGTAAGAAACAGGTGCCACCTTCTACATACACCTGAACAATACACCCAACCTACAACAAGAGAGGTCCCGCTTAACGCTAACAGTGTACCTCTGCCAGAGCCCCAGCCTAATGTCGACCAACCGCAGACAGAACAGGTGCAGGAACCACCTGTAATTGTCACCCGCTCAGGATGAATATCAAAACCCCCTATAAAAAGAATAGACTATATAAGCTCAGATTCTTCTCACCACCTACACTGCATTAGTCTAGGTTCTTTTAACTGTATGCTGTTTACTAGTCTTATGCTATTTACTGTTCTTATGCATTTTTATATTAGGTAAAGCTAAGTTTCAGCTATGCTATTTAAATGTATATATAATGTGTGTGTATAGCAGTTAAAATCTTTCTTTTGCTGTTGTGCATTCTATTTTAGTTGTAATACATGCTCTGGTGTCGTCTTCTAAGAGGGGGGATGTAGATTTTATTTATGGTTGCTTGACTCCCCCTTGTGTTTGTAAGAGGTTACTGAGAATGCCCTTAGAAAGTTACGTGTATAACATGGAAATTGTAGTGTGTTGGTTGGTGAATAAAGAAGACGACGAGACCGCAGTTCCACAAAGAAGTATCTAACGTTTTTCATTCATACACATCTACAGTCCCTTTAATATCAGGGGTCACCACAGTGGAATAAACCGCCAACTTATCCAGCAATATGTTTTACGCAGCGGATGCCCTTTCAGTCACAACCCAGCCCTGGGAAACACTTATACATTATTGCATTCACACCAACACAAACACTACGGTAAATTTAGCTTATTCAATTCACCTTTAGCACTTGTCTTTGGACTGTGGGGGGAAACTAGAGCAGCTGGAGGAAACCCACGCAAAACGAGAAGAACATGCAATGACTTACCTTCTTCTCAAAGCAAAACAACCATTCCCACTGTTATTAATTGATTCTTTAAGGTCTGTCGTTTGATACCACATCCTAAGCTCCCATCTGCACTTGAGACAGCAGAGCATCTGTTTAACTGTGTATTTTGTTTCTATGAACTACCATACGGCATAGTTTCAGAGTATGGAGGGTATTCTGCCAAAAACTCAATATTAACATTATCCTTACATCCCAATATCCCCCCCCCCCCAATACAATAGTCAGGTGGAGAAATTGAATAAACAATTAACCAGATTCCTCAGAACATACCGCTGCAACAACCAGACTGACTGAAATCAATAATTAATGTTGGCAAAGTATTTACAGAATTACCTCCATAAGCATGTCACTGGATCAAAATTAGTGCGTTTACAGATGGGATTAATTTGAAATATTAAACGTGTTAACAAAATTAGCGCAATTAACAGAGTTGCAGTTTTTTTTCTTGTTGTAGCTGACATGTGTTCAACATTCAAAGAAATATGGATAAGACCAAGGAAGTACTTTTTGAAGGCAAGTTTCAGTATAAAACAATTAATGTTGCATTACCAGGCTATCCAGCGTTTCCTCTAGAGTTTCATGCAATTTCAGGTGTTTCATTTTTAACTTTCGACTTCTGTTTTAATGGAATTTGATACCACATGGTGAACGGAAAGAAAAACTTCCGCATTTTGTGACTCAGTGGTCCTTTAAGGTAATCAAAAATCGCTGCTGACATGGTAGACTCTTTATAAGTCATATAGTAATATAGTATTATTTTAATCATATTAAAATCAGAGTATTGGTGTCCATATAAATGTACTCAGAAAGAGCCAGATGAAGTCACGAGCTATCAAAGACAGCGCATTCCTCTGCCTTACAGCATACACCCTCCAATGTTTCATTAAGTTTGATGTGTTTCCCCCTTTAACGCAACTTTTGTAAAGCATATGCTTTGTTTTGTTGTGTCAGAATCCTTGTGAAATACAGCCATACTTTGGAACGCTTAGTTTAAGCAAATTTGATGAAGATGATCATGCATGTTAAATCTGAAGGGAGTCGCTCCGGCTGCCCTGTCCTGCGTGCATTGTGTGTGTCTGTGTCTATGTGTGTGTGTGTCTGTTTTTCTTAGTAATAAACCTGCCTAAACGTTGTTGTCTGTAGCCACTAAATCAAAAAGTTACGAATAGCCGTGAGATTTCGCTCTCAGCTCACATCATTCAAAAGAAAAGGGCCACATTGTCCCCCAATAATGACAACAGACTGGACTGTCTTAGCAACTGGTTGAATGCAAAGGAGGACTAAGCAAAGTTGTGTTTGCTTCATAATTAATAGAGCTGTGAACCTACACTAGTCTCACGGTTCGGTTCGGTTCGGTTACGATTATCATGCCATCGATTCAGTTCAATTCGATATTTCGGTGCATCACGGTGCATTGACGGTGCTTTTCATACACAGTTTTATATTTTCTTCACAGCAGCAGTTCTTGTATTAAAATGTATGAATATATTTATATACTATTTGTTATACAATTTTGTCATTTAATACAAATAGTCAGAAATATAAACTGTACCTTTAAACAACACGAGCATTTAGCAAATAATATAAACAAATATAAATATCCAGCTCACTTTGTGATCCTTGTCTAGTTCTCTTACACATCTTTGATTGGTCACACTCTCAACAAAAACGGTTGCGATTGGCTCTTGCGCGCTGCACTCTTCACAGATGAGTGATACTGATAAGCGGCGGGCGGCAGCGGCGATCACAGCTGATGCATGATAGACACGGTGGAAAAAACTTTGCAGACTCGTGTTCGTTTCTGTATCCAGGAGAGGATAAGAAAAGTCATGCCAGCAGGTCAAATGGGCCACTGTGTGTGTGTGTGTGAGAGAGAGAGAGAGAGAGAGAGAGAGAGAAAAAAGTGAAAGACTGATCCAGCAAACACACACAGTGAAATTGTGCACAGTTTATGAGTTTTAAGTAGTTAGATCGTTGTATTTACTCGCGCTCGCCTCCCTCGTGACAGAGCGCATATGAGGTAAATGACGTCAGTAATAACCGGTTATGGTTATTACTGAACCAATACCGAATTGTCTGCGTCTGCATCGCGGTGCACTGAATAAACGGTTAATTTTGACACTCCTAATAATTAATGTTCTCAACTCACAGCAATACAACTTTTCAATGAGTGCAATTGTTTGTATTCAATACTTTATTGTTATTATAATTTTCCATATTTTGCAATGTCTTTTATGTGTTTATGATTTATTGTGGGTATGTTGTTGACATGAAGAAATATGCGTTACAAGGTAAAAAAAAAATTCTAAGAAAGAATTACATTTTGAATTTAAATAGTTTTTGTCTAGCGTTTAAATAAATTTTACATTTAAATATCAAAAATGACTTTGAATAGCGAAAATGAAAAAGTTTTAGTCTTTTAATGTGATTACTCGCAATAAATTTTCGCGAAAAAAAATGTGATTAATTAGGTTTTTTTTTTTTTTTTTTTTTTTTAATCGATTGACAGCACTAATTTTAAGATATCAACCACTGTTATTCCCTTGGTCAGGTGACCCCACAGATGTTCCAGCAGTGTATGACTGGTTAAGGAAAAGTGAGGCTACATGGTATTCAGCTCACATTCACTTAAGACAAGCTGTAAGGAGATTCAAGAACGAAGCCGATCGTTAGTGTCATCATATGCCTGAATACAGCGCCAGGCAATTATAATTACTTACATTTATATAGTACATTTATATATACTCATCCACCAGCAATGTGAAGCATTTACTTGGATGATGCGACAGCAGCCATATTACGCTAGACCGCACAGAAACCACCAGCTGATTGGTAGAAGAAGAGGAGGAGACTGAATGATAAAGCTACTTATGACATGAGGATGGTTAGGAGCCAGGATGGGCAGAGATCAGTGTTTAAATTTGGCCAGGATGCCAGGGTTTAACCCCTACTCTTTTTCGAAGACCATCCTGAGATTTTTTTATGACCCCAGAGCGTCGGTTTAAAGAGCCCATATTATACATTAAAAAGGGTCAAAAATCAGTTATATGGGTCTCAAACAACATGCTGATATGCATGCAAGGTCAAAAAACACTTTCATGGTCTTATATGAATTTATTTTTACCAAATTATCCCAGCCACTCCCATATGAATTGTTCAGCGATGCATTTTTTCCCAAACTTCTTAAGCAGGTCGCACACCAGAAGCGCCGCTCGGCGCCGCGACACGGCGCGTACATGACAGATTAAAGTATCACACACCAGACGTTGGGGTCGAGTCCACCTTTGTCGAGTCCAAGTCGAGACCAAGTCCTTAACCAGTCGAGTACAAGTCCAAGTCCGAGTCCAAAAGGGGTCGAGTCGGACTTAAGTCCGAGTCCTTAACATCCGAGTCCGAGTCGAGTCCGGCCGAGTCCAGACAGTCTTAAAACTCATTTATTAATTTTTCTTTTGGCTTAGTCCCTTATTTATCAGGGGTCGCCACAGAACGAACTGCCAACTAGTCCAGCATATGTTTTACAGAGCGGATGCCCTTCCAGCCGCAACCCATTTGCTCTCATTCACACTCACACACCACGGCCATTTTAGTAAATTAAATTCCCCTATACTGCATGTGTTTGGACTGTGAGGGAAACCGGAGCACCCGGAGGAAACCAACACCAACACACGGAGAACATGCAAACTCCACACAGAAACACTCCTGGCCCAGTCGAGACTCGAACCAGTGACCTTCTTGCTGTGGGGCAACAGTGCTAAGCATTGAGCCATGGTGCCACCTAAGTAAAAAAGTGTAAAATAATAATAATAATAATGAATCAAATATATTTTTCTATTAACAATTAACTGTTAAATGAAAATTTTAAACTTTTGGTACATTTTTACAAAATGCCTTGTATTTTTTGTTAGCTTGCTTCAAATTAAAATGAAAATTGGAGGATATATGTAGAATTTTTATTATTTTACAAGAGTCACGCGTTTGAGATTATTCTAATGCCACTTTTTCACATTTCTTGTTTAAATTACGCTTGCATTACCAAGCCAACAATGCATTTTTTTACATTAATTCCAGAAAACTCTGTTATCAGCCCCAGTGTGGAAAATTAAACCATATTCATGCGGACTGACCCAGATCTGCACAGAACATAAAGGTTCAGCAAAGGGAGACCATTTGGCTTCACCGCTGTCTTAACAGGGAATCAACAGTCAGATGAATTTTGTTCTAAATAAACAAAGAGTAAATAAATAGCAGGGGCGATTAGGTGCAAAATAAAACCAGTGGGAATCAGACTGAAAAAATAGTCCAGTGCAGATTTCTAGGCACATGATCTGGGTCTATCTGTTAATGATAGCCTGAAACAGGGGTTCTCAATGTCTGCATTAAAAGTTCCAAATCTGAATTTTTTTTATTAAGGTCAAAGGTATGAAACAATTGATATTACATAACTTGTTTTTAATAAACATCCATAAGATGCAGCACCATGGCGCAGTGGGTAGCACAATGGCCTCACAGCAAGAAGGTTACTGATTCGAGCTGGCTTAGGGCAAAATAAACACATACTTATCTGTTCATTGAACTTTGAACTGTCTATTCTCTTAATCAATTCTTTTCAGTGAGGCCGACATCTTCTTCCATTCAAATGATTGATTTGCTGCAGTGTGTTAAAACAGGCGTGTGCGCGCAATTATCCAGCATGATCATGATTAGGCCCAGCCCTAACCAATTTGGAGCCCTAGGCAAGATTTCAGGTGAATTCCAGTAAATTCCACTGCTAGTGTAGATATACTCATAAGACACTTATTAGCTTTGTCTTGGACATTCTTTCATTTTAATAAAGCAAGTGTACATTCCAAATACTTAGAAGTTTTTGCAACTCTGGAACACCTCTAAAAAATACGCAGCGATTATGCATTGTGAAACCTGTGTAAGTTTTGCAAGTGGACAAAACAAAAATTAAAACAATATGATGATGATCTTATTTTAACTAAACATGCTATGAAGCAGAAAAGAAGGATGAAGAGTCAGACAGGTAAAATTAGGCCTAAAACAGTTCACAATTCAGGTCTAAAAAGACAACAGATAATTCTCATTCATTCATTCATTCATTTTCTTTTCGACTTAGTCCCTTTATTAATCAGGGGTCGCCACAGCGGAATGAACCGCCAACAACCATGTTTTACACAGCGGATGCCCTTCCCTTCATATGCTATGGCCAATTTAATTCATCAATTCACCTATAGTTTTTGGACTGTGGGGGAAACCGGAGCTCCCGGAGAAAACCCACGCCAACACGGTGAGAACATGCAAACTCAACACAGAAACATCAACTGACCCAGCCGTAGCTCGAACCAGCGACCTTCTTGCTGTAAGGCGACAGTGCTACCCACTGCGCTACCGTGCAGCCCACAGATAATTCTATAAAACACATCTTTTTGTACCTTATGGAATTGTCAAATTAAATTAATATTCTTGCAAAAGACTTCTCAAATGATCTTAATACATCACTCCTGTTGTGTCTTTGTGTTCCAGTTACATTTAGGACAATTTCTGTTATTTATTTAGAATATTAATTGTATAATAATAATAATAATAATAATAATTTTCATATATTTAAAAAAAATTATATATATATATAATATATATATATATATATATATATATATATATATATATATATATATATATATATATATATATATATATAGAGGGTGGGGGGCTTTTGAGGATAGGTCATGGTCCTGGTCCTCAGTTCAAAAGACAGTGATGATGACATCAGCATACAACTATGCATCATTCTGAATCATTTTAAAATGAAACATTTGAGATGATTAATTATGCAATACACATATTCTTGCACTCTGTCATTGACTACATATAAATAGAATCAGAAATGTGTCATTATCAGATTGTCTCTTGCATATTCAACATGTAGGGCAGATATATACTGCTACTCACAATCAGTAATGTTTATTCTCACACAGATGACTCACAATGTGTACGCAGGCACCCCTAATCTCTCCAATGTCTCTCATCAAAATATTACCTGAATATTATTTTTTACACAAAGTCAAACCTCATTCTATCTTTAAAAAGATTAAATTATTGCTTGAATTTGTGGACTTAGTCCAGTGATTATCCATTCTGAATGTTGTCTGGATTTGAATATAACTCTACATTAAATCCATTTGTGCTTATATTGACTTAATTTAGCTTGGAGTTGCATATTATATTATTACAACATTTTTGCTATTCCATCATTTAATTACTGTAATTTTACACACTCGTTATACTCTCCTAACCTTACCCTCAAAAGCAGAAGCTGATCTGGGATCTGGGATGAGTTTATTATACGGAACGCGTCCGTCAGTCAGCATGTATAGGCTACACTGATTCAGAAATGTGATGATCGACGCACATCTTTAATGGAAAGAAAGTGAATGCAGACGTTTTTGTATTCATTTTAACGTGCTTTCAAGCCAAAATAAAGCAAAAGCACAATTCTCTTGAACAGCTCTTGCAGTTCCATCGCATTTCAGATCGCTGTGTTGATGGTACTTTCACTTTTCATAGAAAGATTAAGCATAAGGTGGAAGAATTGGAAAATTAATCGGGATGATAGCGGGATGTCTTTACAAGAGTTACAGGAAAAATTTGAATATTAAGGAGTGCGGATTTGAGAAGCCCTGGCTTAAATCAAGCGCTGAACGCATAATTCTCTGGCTCAGAGCCAAAGCGCAAAACTTTGAATTTGGCAGTTATTTGCGGATATATTGACACAAATATAAACAACAAAACAATATCGCCAGTATGTTTTAACATCATCCCTACGATATGAATGTACAATTCAAGTAAATAAGCTCTCACCTTTCTTTGTTTTCTTTTAACATGTCGGTAGAAGACAAATTATTGCTGATTTTGAAGACATTATTGTCCTAAACTTAGCCACGCATTGTGTGATATGGCTATTTCTGGTTACACGTTTAAGGTGATGACGTGCTGCTGCTGCCTGCTGGTACGGTGCGGTGGCATAAATAAAAGCTGGCATGCAGCCAGAGAGATCGCTAATTCTTGTTATAGTTTTTTGCTGTTATTTATTCATTTTAAATATCTTATATTTGTTTTGGAAATGATGTGGACTCGACTGGACTCGTGATATTTTCCGAGTCCAAAATGTCCAAGTCCGAGTCAAGTCCGAGTAAAAGTTTACCCAAGTCCGTGACAAGTCCGAGTCCAATCAAAACTGGACTCGAGTCCGGACTCGAGTCCGAGTCCAAGGTCGAGTACCCCAACACTACCAGACACGCACATTCGAATGATATTTAACATGAAACTAATCAGATGGCGCTCTGTGGCGCGGCTGAAAAATGAACTGCGTCCTGAGCCGTCGCCGGGCGCCGCCGACAGCCGCCGACTTGCGGCGCCGGTGTGTGTATTCTGATAGAAACCTATGTTTAGAATTCTAAAATACATGGCGCTGCGCGCTGCCGAGCGGCGCTTCTGGTGTGCGACCTGCTTTAGAGCGAAGCTAATCTGCGCGAATTAGACCTATGACAGCCTGTTGTGATTGGTTGACAGCGTTCATCGCGAGACAAATGCCCAGCACGGTTTGTCCAGCCCCTGGGTCCCCAACATTGGTATAGGATCCAATCGCAGCACAACATGCTTCATAGTAAAACTTACTCAACAGTATTATTCAAACACTTTACCACCAAAAGCAGTGTAGTCAAACACGAGCTTATTGCTCCCTTCTTAACTATGACACACATTCATATTCAACAGCAAACGGCAGTTTAACACAAGCTCACAAACGCTTTTAAATCTGTAAACAAAGTGGCACGCGTCATGTTTTCAACGTGGCATTAGACGCGATATGAGATTCTAAAGAGTTAACCTGATACAATTCAACTGGTTACAAGTAACAAAACACAATTAAATACATAATTTGCAAGCTAGATAAATAAGTAAACAGCCTTTTACTTACACTTATTAAATGTGTCATGGGCCAGGTCTGATTTCAATAATTATCTTTCATTTTGGAGCTTTTCTCCCTTCTCAGTTGTAGCTGTTCACAACATTTGTAGCTTTTTCCGACATTTCACATCTCTGCTTAAACCTGCTGCTTTTTCCGGTTGAAAGGGAGTTGGTAGATGGTGCACAGACCTCAGAACCCATCCTTATCGATGGGGAGGAGGCATACCAAATACATAAGATCCTGAATTGCAGACGCCAAATCTACAATACTTAGTAGACTGGGAAGGGTTCGGCCCTATGGAGAGGTCTTGGGTCAATCAGGAGAACATTATTAATCCATCTCGAACCCAGGAATTCCACCCACTTCACCCAGAGATGCCGGCCCCTTGACTGCATGGAAGAAGCTGGTGTCAATTGCCTCTTTGCATCAAGAGCCACACACAGAGGGGGGTTCTGTAACCATCTCGACCCCGGCTATACCCCTTATCAACCAGCAGATGTTATCATCACTGGAATACAAGCCATTAACTAAACTAAAATTCCACAATTCCGTTCAGGAGAACCACCCTATATATATATATATATATATATATATATATATATATATATATATATATATATATATATATATATATATATATATATATAGGGTGGGCCATTTATATGGATACACCTTAATAAAATGGGAATAAAGGGGTGATATTAACGTCCTGTTTGTGGCACATTAGTATTTGTAAGGGGGCAAACTTTCCAAGATGGGTGATGATCCAACTTTTGTTTTTTCAATAGGAAGATGGTCATTTGACACATGAAACTTATTTGAAATTTTACAAGAAAAACAATGGTGTGCTTGTTTTTCTTGTGAAATTACCAATACATTAGGTATGTCTTTCTATAAAAAAAAAAACTAAGTTGGATCCAAAATGAGTGACTTCAAAATGGCCACCATGGTCGCCAAGCATCTTGAAAAGTTTGCCCCCTCACATATACCTATGTGCCACAAACTTAAATATTAATATTACCAACCATTCCCATTTTATTAAGGTGTATCTGTGAAGAGTATGTAGACCTATCTGTTTGTCATTTGTTGTCTTGCGTGTCGCCTTCATGTTTCACTGCAGAGCACATGTTCTTTGTTTTGACAGTTCGCCATGTGCTTCGCTGTCAGCGTATCCTTTTCCCCACCTCCTTGTTATCCTAGTTATTATCTTATTAAGCAATGATTATTGTCACCTGTAGCTCTTTGATTTTCTCCTCTATTTAATTCCCGTTTGCGCTTGTCTTGTGTGTTTTACTAGCTCACTCGCTCTAGATTCGCGTTTTGTCCTGTCCTGTCTTGTTTATCACTTTTGCTTCATAGATATTAGTTTCGGTTTCGTTTCTTGCCTCCTCTACTCATCTCTCTTCTGCCCTGTCAGGCCATTCTTTTGGTGTCATTGTTTGTGGCTCTCTGACTCCACCACCAGCTGGACCCGTTCCTCCTGGAGAGCTGAGGAGGGTTTTTCATGCTTGCTCCACACTCCACCTATTCCTGATCAGGAGCCGATGCAGTTGGGGCATCTGCGACTAACCACGCAGGAGAAAGGACATCGGTTGGCTAGGGGTCTGTGCCTGTACTGTGGGAAACTGGGTCATCAGGCTGTCCGGTGCCCGTTAAAAGCCCCAGCTCACCAGTAGTACAGGGGGGTTCTGGTGGGCACAGTCCCTTGCTTTGACACCCCCACATATCGTACCTCACTCGTCGTCCATTCGTGCTCTTCCCTGATCGACTCCGGAGCCGAGAGCAACTTTTTAGACAGCACCACCGCTGAGTCCTGGGGCATTCCTGCTATCCCTCTTTCCTCTCCTATCACTCTTCGTTCCCTGAATGTTTTTACCATCACCTCCATCACCCATTCCACTCCTTCTGTAAGTTTATTTTTTCTGGCAATCACCGTGAGTATATTAATTTATATTTATCGGACTCCCCGAGTGCTCCTGTAGTATTGGGGCACCCGTGGCCAACCAAACACAATACTCATGTTGATTGGTCAACTAGTTCTGTGTTATCTTGGAGTCTGTCTTCTGGTTCTGTTTCTCATGTGTTGCAGGTCGAAGCTGAAGATCTCTCCAGAGTCCCGTCGGAATACCACAATCTGCGTCGGGTCTTCAGCAAGTCCTGGGCCACTTCCTTACCTCCCCACGACCATATGATTGTGCCATCCATATGATTGAGCTCCTCCCAGGCTCTTCTCCACCCAGGGGTCAGTTGTATTCCCTTTTACGTCCTGAAAGAGAGGCCATGGACAGGTACATTCAAGAGTCATTAAAAGCTGATCTCATTCGTCCCTCTTCCTCTCCGGGTGGGGCTGGGCTCTTCTTTGTTAAAAAGAAGGATGTCTCTCTTTGTCCTTCCATTGACTACAGAGGTCTCAATGACATTACTGTTAAGAACAGATACCCTCTGCCTTTGATGTCTTCTGCCTTTGAGTTATTGCAGGGAGCCAAGGTCTTTGCTAAGCTAGACCTCCGCAACGCCTATCACTTGGTGCGGATACGTTAGGAGGATGAGTGGAAGCCAGCATTTAACATACCCACGGGACACTTTGAATATCGGGTCCTACCTTTCTGGCTCACTTATCCCCCGGCTGTCTTCCAGGCCCTGGTCAATGATGTGCTGAGAGACATAGTTAGTGAATAGTGAATAGTGAGAGTGAATAGTTTTGTCTTTGTGTACCTTGATGATATCCTCATCTTTTTCCCTTCCAAGCAGGTATGCACTCAGCATGCTCGACAGGGGCTGCAGCGGCTGCTGGAGAACCAGCTTTACGTCAGGGCAGAGAAGTGCATGTTCCACACAAAGTCTGTTTCATTCCTGGGGCATATTGTCTCGACGGAGAGGATCAAGGCTGATCCCACTAAGGTAAGGGCCGTGGCCGAGTGGCCAATGCCCAACTCTAAAAAGGCTCTGCAGCAGTTCTTGGGGTTCGCCAACTTCTATAGGCTATTAATTCGGAACTTCAGCTCGGTCGTTGCACCCTTAACAGCTCTCACCTCTCCTAAGGTACCGTTCATATGGAACAGTCGAGCTCAGGAGGCCTTTGATGTTATAAAGTCCCGTTTCATCACTGCTCCTGTTCTTTCTCTTCCAGATCCTAAACGACTTTGTTGAGGTGGATGCCTCAGAAGTGGGGGTAGGCGCGGTCCTGTCTAAGCGGTCCTCTAGGGATGAGAAGGTGCATCCTTGTGCCTTCTCCCACCGCCTGAGCCCAGGCGGACGAAACTATGACATAGGTAACATAGAGTTGCTGGCAGTCAGGCTGGCTCTGGGGGAGTGACACCACCGATTGGAGGGAGCAGCACACCTGGACGGATCATAAAAATTAAGAATATATCCGTTCAGCCAAAAGATTGAATTCGCATCAGGCTCGCTGGGCACTCTTCTTTGGTCGATTCACCTTTTCCCTCTCGTACCGGCCTGGATCCAAGAACGTCAAACCTCATGCCTTCTCCCGGCTATTCGACGTCCCTGGAGAAAATGTTACCCCAGAAGCCATCCTTTTAGGGTGAGTGGTGGTGGGGTCTCTTTCTTGGGACGTCGAGCGGCGGGTGAGAGAGGCCGGTCAAGGAGGGGAAACACCGGCAGGGTGCCCGGGGGGTCGCCTGTTTGTGCCAATTTGGTTAAGACCGGAAGTCCTCCAGTGCGGGTCATGAATCCAGAGTAGCCTGTCACCCAGGTATCCGGAGGTTGCTGGCTACTATTCAACAGCGATTTTGGTGGCCGTCTATGGCCCAAGACACCAAGCAGTTTGTGTTGGCTTGTGCAGTGTGTGCCCAAAATAAGACTTCTAATCAGCCGCCCATTGGTCTGTTACAACCCCTCCCCATTCCCTCTCGCCCCTGGTCACACATTGTCCTTAATTTTGTCTCTGGCTTACCCCCATCGAGAGGTAACACCGTGGTGTTAACGGTGGTGGACCGCTTCTCTAAGGCGATCCATTTTATCCCCTTACCCAAACTTCCATCCGCAAAAGAGACTGCTCAGGTAGTAATTGACCAGGTCTTTCAGATCCATGGCCTTCCAATGGATGTGGTCTCTGACAGAGGGCCTAATTTGTCTCTCGGTTTTGGAGTTCTGCAGACAGACCGGGGCCTCTACGAGTCTGCCTTCAGGTTTTCACCCCCAGATCAATGGGCAGACTGAGCGAGCCAACCAGGATCTTGAGAAAACTCTCCGCTGCCTGGTGTCACAGAATCTGGGTACCTGGAGTCAGCAACTATATTGGTGTGAAGAGTGTGTGTAGACCTACCTGTTTGTGATTTGTTGTCTTGCGCATCGCCTTCATGTTTCACCGCGGAGCACATCTTCTTTGTTGTGACAGTTCGCCATGTGCTCCGCTGTCAGGCATTCTCTTGTAGGCAGTCCAGTATTAGTTACTGCTGCCTGAATGACCTTTTAGATTCAGTGCTTTTTCTTTTATAGTTTTGATTCTCCGTCGGAGGCGGAAATCTTCACCTGCAAATTGAATCTGTGGTTTCTTCCTGACAGTATCCATATAAATGGCCCACCCTGTGTGTGTATATACAGAATCTTACTCTAATTCATGCGAAGTCTTGTTTTGCTAAGTGGACATTTCTGAGCAATTCATGTATTTCTCTGGAGGGTTTTACTGGTTGTCCACTTGTTTGTATTCCTGATTGTAATTGTTCTCTACCTGCCCCGAACCCAGCCTGTGTACTCGTGTATGATTCTATGCAGCCAGACCTGACCCTTGCCTTGATTCTCGTTTATGATATCTCTCTGTGTGGCCTGACCACTGCTTTGTTTGACAACGCCTGCCTTGAAGCCCAGTTATCCATTTCAGCAAGTGTTACATTGTCACTGTGATTTATATTAAAAAGCTTGAAAATGGATCAACAATCTCCTGAGTCTCCCTCTCAATTAACACAACATTTACCATCTAGTAGCCTAAAGAGTGATGGACTATTAATTGATATTTGTTTTATTTCCATGTACCCCCTTATTTCTCTCATTATGCTTTTTGTTATATAAGCTACTTAAATTTAGTTTATAATTATCTTATTGTTGAAAATGAAATTTTAGTAGTTGTAGAGACTGCATTCTGATTTATTTATAGAGTAACTCTTTTGTCGTTATTGCAAAAATAAACACATTTGGCAATACATTTGGCCTTAGCTGAAGAAAGGATGATCGCTTTAAGAGACCATATTTCTCACGAGCCTGACATTAATGTCCTCTGGCTCCATAAGGTCTGGAGAAGAAGGTCGCTGTGCATGACACCTGCTTAATCTATATTGTAGATGGGGAGAAGGGAGAAACTCTGTTCCTTGGGTGCATCTTTGCAACCCGAGACAGACTACCCCTACCTTTTTCGATACCCACACGCACCCCTGAGACACACACTATTGAAAAAAACTATTAGAACTCAAAGCTCACTCCAAATGATATGTAATGTGTGTTGGCAATCTATATACTCTGCCCTATGGTGAAAGTAGTTAAAACAGTATATGCATGCTTTTATAAAGTCCTTTTTGAGCCTTATACGGTATAGAAATATCTAGGTGCCAGCTAACGTGTGTTTAGAGTGTCGTGTTTAGTATCATTACGTTTCTCCTGCTATTTTACAACACATGACGCTGAGTGCATGATAATAACTTGTACGGTTTGCATTATTTAATGCTCATAGTTAAGGTCAAGCTGTGTGATGAGGGAGGTCCCTCATTATGCATAGGAGTGGTCCAGAGTCAAAGAAAATCTCCCGCTCAAACTTTGCCACGAAACCATATGTCAGTCAGTAGAAGATGGGTGTAACTTTATCAACAGTTCAAATCAGACTACTCCCAATGCCCAATGCCCTTTAAGGGGGCAACCCGCAGTTCTGTACCTGTGTGCCTTGCTTGAGTCTGCGCTTTTCTTATTTTTCCAGCAAAGAAACCCAGTTTTCGCAAGTTTGCGCCTTGCGTACCCTCCGACCTGCAGTGCAAATTTCACGCCTCAAGAAG
The DNA here is from genome assembly GCF_052040795.2 of Danio rerio. NCBI lineage: Eukaryota > Metazoa > Chordata > Actinopteri > Cypriniformes > Danionidae > Danio > Danio rerio. The sequence goes on from NC_141022.1 coordinate 16,528,842, forward strand.
GACATCAAAGGACTCTATCCTCCAGCGCATCGAAAGAACTCGCAAAAAGAGAGACAGAAAAACCCCACCAAATCCAGGTATTTAGTTATGCAATAAAGCTGTGCTCCTGAAAAAAAAGGTGTTTTTATAATCTTGGTTATTCTTAATAGTGTGTGGAACTGAGGTAGATTTGCCATTCTTTTATCTAAACTCTTAATTTCCTTGATTGTTCTCTTTTCCACGTTTGTTCTATGTTTGACATTATGTTTGTGCGTTTGTTTGTTATATGTTAGACTAATCAATAAATCCCATTATAATCAAATGGACTGTATTGTTTGCCTCACAGAAAAAGTCACTTTTTGATCGATTTTTGCTACAAGCTGTTCTTAAGTTTTCATAAATTATAAATGATTAATCTACTTCACAAGAAGTAGTGTTAACTCCCTTTCTAAAAATTAGATCATTACAGAGTCCGCTTGGACGAGCGGACGAGGTCTGGTTGTATTTATTTGGTCAAATTAACAGTAAGTTAATTTGGAATATTAATAATTAATAATTATTTGTTATTATTGATAATAAATATTCATAATCTGAGAGTACGCTCGAACGAGCGGGCATAATTATTGAGATTTTTTTTTTTTCAAATTAACCATAGGTTAATTCGGAATATTAATAATTAATAATAACTCATTATTATTAATCATTGATATTCATAAACTGAGCTAATTTCGCTACAGTATTTAAATGGCTCACCATAAAGAAAATCCCTTTCGTCATTATTTCTCCAATGACAAATCATCTGATGAACTAATCTGTAACTGGCTATAGAGTTGGGGACATAAACAAGACAGCCTGATAAATCCTATTGATTTTTTTACTTATATACACTCATCAGCCATAAACTGTTATTGCTCGAACTACAGGTGATGAAGAAAATCATAAATGGAGATGTTTTATTGCAGCAGCTTGTTGATGCCCTGTCTGTTACAGACAAACTCAATTATTTGATCCTCCTACTTTGCATATGTGCTCGGCTTCTCAAGTTACACTTCACCACTGGACACAGAATGTTATAAAATTCATATTATTAGCCTCTCAGACACACAAAGTGTGTTTATAAAAGGTATATACACATTAGTCCATTTTATTCTGAGTGTTTTTGAGGTTTATTTTAAAAGATATTACAATAAGGTTTTTTTGTTGGCTGCAAGACCAATGCAATAACTGGCACTCTAAAGCCACATTAACACAAACTATTGCAATTAGAGATTGACTAGGCCACCCAGTACATTACCTGGGACATAAAGTACAGGTTCGTACCTCTGACAAAGACAATGAGACGTGGATATAGAAAAATATGGTTTCGTTTATTACAATTCAATGTGGACCACAAATATTAACAAGACTCTTAACATGCACTCTTTAAAAGGCACTAGTGGAGGTAATTACAAAAAATATATATCCTCATCCAACCAGAGGAGCTGGGGCTTACCACAGTCAAGCAGGCTAGGCACTGGGCCCAAAAATGACCCACAGATTCACACGTGCACACTTTTAGATTCAAAACACCACACAGTGAACTTCAATGCACACAAGTGAGCAAAAGACTAATTCATAGAAAAAGAGTCACACAGCGGCCCTACTGCCCATACTTGACACCCCCAGCTCCTGAAAGCAGCTACCAGCCACTCAGGGGGCACGGAGGTGACAGGCCCCAGCTAATTACACAGTGTACATTAAAAATTAAAGCACAAGGTCGCAATGTTAGAACAGAACCACAAATGCCGCGATTGAAGCAAAGCATTCCTTCAGACCACACACTTATTTTACGTTTCCCACTTTTGTAAATATGCAAAAGAAACAATGATCAAAGATAACAAATATGCAAAAAGAAAAAAACTAATACAAAAGCAGCAAAATAAAATCAAAGAAACAACAAATCAGAAACAAAACCAAATCTAGAAATAAAACCAAAACGAAAAAAAAAACAGAAACAAAAACAAAACAGCAGCATCCAGCATGTGTCAAGAGCAGGAGGAGATGCTCAAGTCGCAGTGCAATCGCTGCACGAGATGCCAATCATCCCTCCGACAGAGCAAGGCTTCCGAACAAATAACTAGCGACCGGGAAGACAGCTGTCACGGGAGCGTGCAGAAGTGTCAACAAAATCACAAGGGAAAGTTTAGCAACATGAAACATGATTTCATAAAGCTCACGATGCCCCACAGCAGCCACTCTACAGTTTAACAGCAGCCGAACTCACACCAGCCAAATGCAAGGCAGTGACACACCCACCACAGGGAGTCAGCTGGACGATGACGCAACTTCCACTATTCTCAGATGGGCTTTTATACACCTCTTAACAACCCCCAGTTAGTAATGGACATACGCAAATGCTTAATGCATAACATATGCTACACTTATAAACAATCTCTTTATAAACTACACAATTTATGAGGCTACTGAAGAATAAACTGAATATGCATTATGATCCTAGTATATTGATCACAGTGAAATATATAAGCGCTCATTTTATATACTGTAACTGTTTTCACTGTTAATGACAAAATCATCCATTGTGCCAGCCAGTTTCAATTTATTTGTTAAATATAGTTAAAGTTGAAATCTGAAGGATGAGAGAAATTAAAAACTCACTGTAAGGATGGAGATTGCCGCACGTCTGGCTGTAATGCATGATTTTTAAAACTATAAACTGCATATTTATGACAGTCTGTAAAGATAAAATTACTTAAAACACCTTAATATTTCAAAGAAAGTAGATGAAGTTTGCATAACCAATGATAGATCTTATCCACCCACAATCTATAAATAACCATCAGCTGGTGTGTGGTGAGCTTTCTAGCAAAATATGGCTGCCGTCATGTCATCCCGGTGGATGCTGCACACAGGTGGTGGATGAGGAGATTCCCCCAATGTGTAAAGCACTTTGAGTATCCAAGTGCTATATAAATTTAATAAATTATTATTATAATTATAATGTAGCCTGCTTTTTGATTACCTGTCCTGCGGATTAACAGCAGCACAGCGACTATCCTATTTACTGATATTTATATTCAAGTGCCCTCTTGCTTCCCCCTTATTTCTCTCATACTTTGTTATATAGGTTACTTAACTTTAATTCAGAATTTCCTTCTTTTTAGTTGTTTGTAGAGACTATATTCTGTTTTATTTGAAGTGTAAATCTTTTGTTGTTATTGCAATAACAAACATACAATAAATAAATTAATAAAAAATTAATCACGCCATGTGATCGGTCATCATGACTGCAATAAACTATGAGCCCCAGTGTCTCTGCCACCACCTGTGCTTGGCAAATCTTGTTGATTGCCGGTTGCAGCCATAGTTCATGTTGACCGCACCTATTCAATAAAAGAGAACTCCAGGAAGTTTGTACAGCCCACTTGAATGTCAAGTCCCACCCACTTGAAGCTGACCAGCCCATTTGGAGCTGGCTCTGACCTCTGTTCATATCTTTCTCACTCCATGAGGTTAATGTACTTCTTCAGTTAAGATCTACATATTTCCACCCATTTAACCACTGAGTGAAAATTCCATTCAACAGTAAATTAATAGCACACCAACAAGCGGCATAATTTGGTTTAGTCATTAATATCGAGAGACATACAAATACAATGAGAGTAAAGCATTCAAATAAACTACCTATATTTTATGTGGTAGCAATGCAAATAGTGATGCATTGTTTTTCCCAGATTAATTTGTAACATCCAAAATCAGCTATCTATGTGGTAAAATATTGCACGGCTTTTAATTTCAATAAAATCTTTTTGCGAGTCTCAATTAAAGCAAGGTTACAGCGAGATAAATTTGTAAACACAGTCTTACCAGGTATGAGACACAGCCACGGTGAAGCGCCTGCGTTGGCGGACAGTTTTATTCATCACCAGTTTTCTGAACATGCCTGAGGAGGTCTGGCCTGACTTACTTGCACCAGCTGTTAGCTCTTTCACCTCAGACTGGCAGACTGTGTCCAAATCAATCTCCATCCTCTGAGTGACAGGGCTAATGTCAGAATTTTGCTTTAAATCCATGAGGAAGTATCATGCGCAGAGCCTTATATCCAGTAGTTGGATTGTAATAGTGTTTGATGATTTGTTATGGAAGCCAGACTCCCTTTCACATTCATTCTCTGTCACTATTAGTTTACTCCTACCCTTTTCCCTCTATCCCTCTTGCCTAATTGTTAGGCTTCTGCCCAGTAGACCCTCCTTTCCCAAGAGTTCTTCTGGAACATTCTTGCGGTCTTGACATGTCAATCTGCTTGGCCTAGTTTGGATGAAGTGTGAATTTAATACGAACATATGCTAAAAAAAGAAGGGGTGCCAATTGGTAATGGCAATACCAGGTGTCAACAGCACTCTTCTGTTCGCACAGTGTTATTGACAATGTAAAATTAGTAAATTAAGATTATTGGCGTACTAGTCATGTAGATAAAGAAAATGTTTTTTTTTTATCTTTAAATTTACATTGTTGTTTCTACTGTTATTTAAATTAATTTCTTTTTAAATGTAATAAGAATAATATTATTAATTCTTTTGAGTAAAAGAGTTCCTACACTATTTTTAAAGTACTGGATGATAGTATTTAATATAATATTAAAGTATGACCTTTTTTGTGTGAAAAATGATTATTTCATAGGCATTAGGCAATTTTGGAAAATGCTTTAGACCACAGTGCTAAACCAAGTCCCAAGTTCCAAAACACAATATGGCAGTCAGCTGTAGGGGGTGTGTCTAGTAATGAAAGGAAGAATGAAGCGCTAAGTGCACAGGAGTGACATTTACAAATTGACCAAATATAGAGATGGAAGAAATAAAATAAGAGATAAAAATAAAATTGATATAATCTATAAGGTTGATATTGTATATAAAATGTATTATGTATGTCAATATATTATACAGTAATATGATCTGTTAAAAAAAAAAAAAACAATTTGAGAGAAAAAATATTACTAAGGGCACAATCACACTATGCTATCTGAACCATGCACAGGTGTGTTTCCTCAGGCGCGGTTCAGTTGGTCGGCTCTGGCCAGATTGAAAGATTTGTGCCAGAGTATGTTTCACTTGGGCTTTGGCGAGGTACGCTTGAAGTATGAGTGCAAAGTATGCCTGAGCCCGAAACCGAAGATGAGATGTGACTATTAGGGACTGTTTCATTTGGATTCATTAATCATTCTTACTTTTTGATGAAAGCAAACTGTCGCAAACCCCTCGCTGCACGACAGCTGCACTTTCAGCAAACTTCCTAATACCTGCAGCAGGAAGTGGCAGCATGAACTGTTCGGCAAATTATTTGACTGTGTGCTACTGCGTATCAAACAAATAAAATTGTATAACTAAAGAATTCTCCATTGTGCTGAGCAAGAGCACTTCTCTTCTGTTAAACTGAGCAGCGCATCATCATTGACGTAAGCATGCTCCGGCCAGTTATTTTCACACACTTTTATTGTACAGCATACAGTACATGCCATGTCTAAAATGAATGAGGATTAATGAGTTAATTAAATAAACAAACAAATGAACAAACTGAGCAAAAAAGTATAATATGTGGTATGATGTGTATATACACACACACTCACCATACAGACCCTAATAATATAATTTATCCATATTCCTTTTTGAGCCACAATATTATTAATGCAGCTCCATTTACTGATGTACCTTAAGGTAAATATTAAATTGCCACTGCTGTCTATTGAAGGTGTGTGCGTGCTGTCAATGAAGATCAGAGAGGCCAGCAGTGGCGGTTCTAGTTTAAATGACACCCTGGGTGAACCACCCCATACACCCCCACCCCTCTTAATGTCACACAACCAGCGATCGCTCTCCAGAGATCGCTGGTTCTCACACGAACTTCAGGACTACACTTTCGCATTTCCCAGGACTACATTGTCATACATGCACTGCTCCCAGACACCCATGCTCGCACATCTAGCTTGATTGCACTCACCAGCTGCACCTTGTCAGAGAAACGCTAGCCTGATATTCCTTGTTATCCTGTTTAGCCGCCTGCCTTATGACCTATTGCTTGTATATTTACTACGATTCTGGATTTGCCAGCACATACCTGTTTGAACCTGATTTGACCACTGCTTGCCTGACGCTGAATAAACCTGCATATTGGATCTTACCTCCAGTTGTCTTTGTCACTCCATCTCGTCGTTACAGAAGACTCGGCCAAGATGATGGATCCAGCGGGAACCCAGATAATGCGCCTGCGTCAGCGAGCACGGTCCATCGAAGAGTATGTGGAGGACTTTATTAATCTGGCCCACCGTACAACCCCGAGTGAGGTATGCTTGATGATCTTCTTTCACGGAGGACTGTCCGAACCCTTATATTCCCACAAGCCTCTGAACAATCCCCACTGGACGTTAGCTCAATATATTGATCTGGCTCTTCAATTGAGTGGATCCTCCTTCACCATAGGTGAGGCGGAGGAAAATCCAAATCATCTTTTGAGGGGGGGCTGTAGAGAGCAAGACCCGCTGGCGACGGGGCTTGCGACTCAGTTTCCACAGCCAGCTCACAAGATGGCCGCTACCAGTCAGCCAGCTCACAAGATGGCTTCCAGTCCCAAGTCTGTTCCTGCCCCTGAAAGGCCATCTCCAGAGCTGCCAGACCCTCCAGTGTTGCCAGATCCTCCAGTGCTGCCAGACCCTCCAGGGCTGCCAGACCCTCCAGAGCTGCCAGATCCCCCAGTGCTGCCAGATCCTCCAGTGCTGCCAGACCCTCCTGAGCTGCCAGAGCTGCCAGCGCCGCAGCGAGAGCCAACGCCGCAACCAGCGCCTCAGCCAGAGCCGACGCCGCAGCCAGCGCCGCAGCCAGCGCCTCAGCCAGCGCCTCAGCCAGAGCCGACGCCGCAGCCAGCACCTCAGCGAGAGCCGACGCCGTTGCCCGAGTGGCTGCCGTCGCCGCCGCCGCCGCCTGAGTGGCTGCCGCCGCCTGAGCTTCCCGAATGGCCGCCGCCTGAGCTTCCCGAACGGCCGCCACCGCCTGAGCTTCCCGATTGGCCGCCGCCTGAGCTTCCTGAACAGTCACAGCTCCTTGCCTTGCCGGCTCTGGCTGAGGCTCCTCGCCCTGTCGGCACCATCCAGACAGCTCACCCGGCCGGCGTCATCCAGACTCCTCGCCTTGCCGATCCCAGCCCAGCTCCTCGCCCTGCCGGCTCCCTACAAGCCTCCAGCCCTGCCGGCTCCTCGCAGTACTCCAGGTCCTCCATTGTCTCACGATCCAGGTCCACTACAGCTCCACGCTCCAGGCCCTCCATTGTCACACGATCCAGGACCACTGCAGCTCCACTCTCCGGGTCTTCCGCAGCTCCACGCTCCAGGCCCACCTCAGCTCCACGCCCCAGGTATGCCCCAGCTGCCCTCCATCCCTCCCCCTGTTCTGCCTCCCGCCTGAACAGAATTGGAGTGTCTGGAACCCACTCTAGAGGTGGGGCTATGTCACACAACCAGCGATCGCTCCAGAGATCACTGGTTCTCACACTAACTTCAGGACTACACTTTCGCATTTCCCAGGACTACATTTTCATACATGCACTGCTCCCAGACACCCATGCTTACACATCTAGCTTGATTGCACTCACCAGCTGCACCTTGTCAGAGACTGTTATCACACCACTTATAAGCCACTTATGAACCCTTCCAGTTTGCCGAGTCCTGTTTGCTGTAACAGTCACATTACAACACGTTTCTCCCTGTTTTGTTTCTCCGTGTGTAAACCCTAGCCTGGTATTCCTTGTTATCCTGTTTAGCCGCCTGCCTTATGACCTATTGCTTGTATATTGACTACGATTCTGGATTTGCCTGCACATACTTGTTTGAACCTGATTTGACCACTGCTTGCCTGACGCTGAATAAACCTGCATATTGGATCTTACCTCCAGTTGTCTTTGTCACTCCATCTCGTCGTTACACTTAAATTGTCAAGATTAATTTTTTTAATAAATATAATAATTTATTTATATTTATTCTAAATAAATACAATTATTATCAATAGTATTATACAATCTTGCTAGAAAAACTAGCATCTTACTATCTTACTAGAAAAAAATATAACTGGAGTGATATGCTAAGATCACTTAAGAAATATTGTGCTTGAATATTAGTTATGACAATTCTACAGAATACAATAAATATCTGTTTTATTGAATTATCTGTGGTCTTAGACCCGACTCATGGCTGAGAATTAATGTTATGAAGTTTTGAATGGTTCAATGGTTCAATCAGTTCTGTCATTCCGTCAAGTGGTGGCAGAGGAAGGGTGCGACGGGGACCTCATGACCCTGTGCTCTTTGGCATGCGTGAAGTACCCCAAGCATTTACTGGCTTCACCCCATTCAAACTTTTGTTCAGCTGCCAGCCCACGGTCTTGGTCTTAGATCCCACAGCAACAAGTTTCTGGCTGACTGGAAAGGATCCTTCCTGGTCGTAGACTGGGTCAGCTATCATGTTTGTCAGCTGGGACAAAGACAGGAGGAGCAGTTGTATCACGTAGACGTACTAAATGTTTAGTCCCACCACTGGAAAAGCTGGCCACCTTGGTGAATGACATGGAACCCATTATCCATGTTAGTCAGAAACTGTCCTCCTCCAAGAAAACTCCAAACAAAAGGATACCTTCAAGTTCCATTGACACCCAAAGCCAAGAAAAAAGCTCACCACTACTGGGGTTCACTAGCACTACCACAACAGACCAAAATTTAAGCTCTCCAGAAGATCTCCCAGCCCACCACTAAATCTCAGGTATGTGCCATTTACACAGAAACTGCTCATGTTTTGTTGATTTATGAATTTCTCTCATTGAAACAAACTAGTCCCTTGTGACTAGCTTATCTTGTCCTTTATATGAATTTAATTTCCTCACAAATACGCACTGCATCCATAGACTGCATCAGTAAACTGCATTTTTCCCTTTCACACGTCTTTTAAAATAGTTTTGCATCACAAAAACACTCATCTGCAATCCACTTAAAATGGTACTATGACCAAATGCTTTAAAAGAATGTATTTTTTTCACAAAAAATAAATATTTGATGAAAACTTTTTTTTTTTACTGAAATCAACAGAGTATTCAGTATTCTGAGAAGTTGCTTACTTGGCCAGTCACAGCACTGTCTAAAAAAACTTTACCACACCATCAAAATAAAAAAAAACATAAACATAAATGCAAAACAAAAAAATTTATTGTCTGATGACCATATTTGAAAAAACAAATATTGGTTGACCACAACTTTTACTATTTCTGCACTATCCAGTATACACATTTTCTGTATGCACTGAATACCCAGATGTCCAACTAGATTTTCAAGAATCTGCTAAATGTAACTCAAATCGGTACACTGAATTTGAATGACATAGTACCACGCATCTCATATTATATTGCAGCATGGAATATGTACTGTATAGTTTGAATACTATGTATGTGCTCTCTCAGGCATGGATCACTAAAACGTTGTATTTTTGCGCAAACACAGTTAATATATTCACATAGTTGTTAAAATTAATGTATGTTGTGAAGATAATCTGCAGAGACATTTTAGCATTTGTTTGCCATAAAACACTGACCATGTTTAGATAATGTCAAATTTGTTTAGTTTAAAAATAATTACATGGAACTGAAAAGTAATAACATCTGAATACAAAGGGGTAACAGACAGTATTGATTTATCTGTTAAATAGTTTTTTTTTAGTAATCAATTATTGTACAAATATTGCATTTTAGTAATGTTATGTCAAACCGTTGGTATAAACACCTTTTTGTGATTGGAACATGTATTTGAGCAGCTGCATAAAATTAACCCTTGTGGTTTGTTCAAATTTACTATCCTTTTGTTATGTTAGGGATGAAAACATCCTCTGAATTTAAATGCTGTAAAAATGCAACAGATATATATATATATATATATATATATATATATATATATATATATATATATATATATATATATATATATATATATATATTAGGGATGTAACGGTATTGTAAATACCATCATACCGCAATATTAATTTTTTTCGATATTACCGTAGTCGCATGACTCGGTAAAACTATAGGTCTTCTGAGAAAATTTGCTCAGGCGAATGAAGCGAATGGGAGGTACCGGAAACTACAATTCCCATCAGCCCAGGCTTGGCCATAATCCCTTGCGGTCTGTTGTCGCTACAGATCCAGTAATGCGGAAATAGAGTGTGCTGCTAGAAGCAGGGATGAAAAAGAGCTGGGTGTTGTCGCCGCGCGCGTACTGAATAGTGGTGTTGTCGCGCGAGTTCTTATCAGCTGTGTTGTCGCGTGCGTACTGAATAGCGGTGTTGTCGCGCGAGTTCTTATCAGCTGTGTTGTCGCGCGCGTACTGTAAAGCGGGGACGGAGGGTATGTTGCGTCGCGGGGGCACTTTTGATCATTTTGGAAGGGAACTTTCTATCCAAGACTAAAAAGGGCATGTGCACTGCACAGGTTGAGCCCTGTGTGTGCATGTGCCTGCAAGTTGGGGAATAGGACTAATAATCAGTCATGGGGACTGCAGAAACACAGCACACTGTTCAGATTGATGCAGACATGAGATCTCTATCTCACTCATGGTTTGTCCTCTCAAGTGGGGGAAAGACAATAAACAACGTTACCCACTGCTGTCAACCTGGGCCAAGTCATATCTCTCTGTCCCAGAAACCTCAGTCCCAAATGAGAGGGTTTTTTTTTCTGTTGCAGGGGACATTGTAAATACCCAGAGACACCAGCTTTTACCAGATTATATTTATATGATAATTTTCCTTTAAACCCATCTCTATCTAAGTGAGTGAGTGATTAAATGTTGAATGTGATGAGTTTTCAACACTACTAAATTGAAACTTAATTTTTTTACATGGTTTAATATTTTTTTGTTATTAAAATTGAAGTTCCTGTTTCAAAGCTTACAGATAGATAACTAATTTGTATGTCATTGACACTTTTGGCACTTTTTTGGAGTATTTTCATAAGTTTTGTTTTTTCCTGTAAATGATTCAATAAATACCGTACCGTGACATTCATACTGAGGTATTACCGTACCGTGAAATTCTGATACCGTTACATCCCTAATATATATAAAAATATAGGGGGGGGGTCTTTGGGGGCTTAAGGCCCTGATGTATTGTCAAAAGCCCCTGACCATTTGGAATATGTTGCACTTAAAAACATTTGTATAACTATTATTTCGTTATCCAAGTAGTTGAAATTACCACACACATGCCTCTTTCACTAAATAGTCAGCAGTACCTGTTTCTACTGGCAGGTGGGAGTGGAACTGCTGTCTGTTGTAGTGTTCAAAAAATCCTGCCATTGCTTTGTTGTCATTCATATATTCATTATTTTGAGTAGCTGAAGCTGATGAGGTAATAATACTACTGTTTCGCGAAACTGAATAGTTCTAACTACTGATGAAGCTTAATGTTTGTTTTCACAGTATATGTCACATAACCAGCGATTGCTCTCCAGAGATCGCTGGTTCTCTCACGAACACTATGGACAACACTTCCTCCTTTCCCTGGACTACATCTTCATACATGCTCTCCTGTTACACTCACGCCTGTTCACTCATCAAGACTGATTACATTCTCACCAGCTGAACCTTGTCAGAGACTGATACCCACCCTTCATAAGCCACTCATGCACCCATCCAGTTTGCCGAGTCTTGTTACTTATAAGTGACATTACAACGCGTTTCTCCCTGTCTTGTTTATCCGTGTTTAGATCCTAGCCTTGTATTCCCTGTTATCCTGTTTAGCCGCCTGCCTTACGACCTGTTGCCTGTTATGCTGACAACGATTCTGGACTGCCTGAAAATACTCGTTTGCACCTGTTTGATCAAACTCGTTTGCACCGGTTTGAATAAACCTGCATTGTGGATCTTAGCTCTAGTTGTCTCTGTCACTCCCCCCGCCGTTACAGTATAAAATGTGTGTAGTTTTGGTGAAATAAAATAACTGTAGGTAATAAAATGTGCGTCATATCAATATAAATACATGCTAATTATTTCAGAAAAACATAAATTGTACTACAGTAGCTTTCTAGATATGATATAGAGATCTAGACAAATTTATCTGAATATGATATAGCTATCACATCTGTTTCTGTAATAGTTAAAGCACAGTGAGTTCTTGCATCTAGCATGTTATTTTATAGCTATATTCTACTGTAAAATGCTTAGTCAGTTAGCATCAGATTGTAAACAGATTTTATTCCTATGAAAATACCTAAGATGGCTGGAAGAACACATATAGACAATTTATTGTTGCTGGGGGTGTTTAGCAGGGTGAATTAGAACTTCTTTTTTTAGGGGTAGGGGGATGGGGGCCCTTATCCCTTTTGACCCTAGCAATGCCCCTGATCAAAACTACAAAATTGTTTAGAAAAATACATATTAACTCTTTAATTGCCAAGTTCACAAATTATGTCACTGATTTGGTGGGAAAAAAACACTAAATGACATTGTTATTGTGGACTGTATTTTTAACCTTTTATCAAAGTCTTGTACAGTATGTATGTACAATAATTTTGATTATTTGTATTTGTCACTTCCTATCTCTGTTAAAAGCTAACCTTCAGGCCAACTGACTGTCCTCATGGCAACATAATTCATAATTCATAGCGCTGATCTCAAATTGTAACATCTCCGACCTCTGTGGTTCCGATTGCCACCAGAGGTCATCGTCACCAGACTACTAATTCAGTTTTACAACATCTCCCAGCATTCCTCTCGTCTGATTACCCTGGCACCTGAAAGCTATCCTGAAGACTATTTATACTCCATCTCCACAGCAACTCATTGCAAAGTCTTGTTTTTGCCCCTGCATACAATTCTGAGCGTTTCTCTGTGTAACGAGGAGACTGACACGGAGGGATCCATTGTGCAGTATTTATTGCTCAAGCTCTTATTCACACACACAATATGCACTAACGTGCAAACACACAACAACAACAGTCTATGATGAATAAAGACTGGCGATGAATAGACACAGGGAGTATTACCAGGCATAGATCGAGGGCAGGCTGCAAGTATCAAAGTCCGTGAACCAGGCGTGCGTCGTGGGCAGGTAGCGAACATCAGAGTCCGTATAACAAGCGTGGTTCGTGGGCAGGCAGCGAGTATCAGAGTCCGTATACAATGCGTGGGTCGTGGGCAGGCAGAAGGCGAAGCAGAGTCAAGAAACAGGCTGGAGTAATACACAAGGAATCAGGCAGGAATAACGCTCAGAAATGCTGGCCGGGGCTAAACAAGACTTCGCACTGAATAAGCGTTTGGTGCTGGCTTATAAAGGGTACGTGGGTCATTAGCGGGATTCAGTTCAGGTGTGCATGATCAGAGTAAATGGATGATGTATTGCTTAGAAGTCCGGAGATGGTGGCCTCTGCTGGCCAGCGAGGGGAATGACTGGGACCGAGTCAGTGACAGAGTCCCCCCCAACGAACAGCTCCTGAAGTGAGAAGTCTCGACGCCGGGGTCTTCCACGGGGGCGAGGGGCTGGCATATCCGGGTGCTGTAAGTGGAACTCATCCAGTAGTGTTGAATCAAGAATGTCCTTACGGTTGATCCATGATCTTTCCTCCGGACCGTACCCCTCCCAATCGATGAGATACTGAAGTTGACCACCCCGGCGTCTGGATCTCAGGATCTCGTGGATCTGATAGGCTTCCTCTCCGACGATCATGAGAGGCGGGGGACCCTGTTCACCGGCTGCCACCTCCCTATCCGCCTCGACTGGACCAACAGCAGGCTTGAGCAGGGAAACATGGAAGGTAGGAAAAATGCGATAATGGTTAGGGAGTGTCAGTCGAAAGGAAACAGGTGAAATCTGACGTTCGATTTGGAACAGACCCACGTATCTGGGACTGAGCTTTTTACAGGGGAGTCTCAAGCGAAGGTCTCTTGCGGATAGCCATACCCACTGTCCTGGGGAATACGTGGGACCAAGACGACGGTGACGGTCGGCTTGTTCCTTAAACCTTCGGATGGCGTGTGACAAATGAGTGTGAGCTGCGTTCCAGACCTGCTCACTCCTCTTGAACCACGTGTCGACTGCGGGAAGGTCAGTGGTCTCACCGGACCAGGGAAACAGCAGAGGTTGGAAACCTAATACACATTGGAAAGGGGTCAGACCTGTAGCTGCCTTTCTCAAGAAGTTCTGTGCGTATTCCGCCCACATTAGGAACTTGTTCCAGTCAGATTGGTTGGAGTGACAGTAAGTGCGGAGAAAGCGCCCGATCTCCTGATTAGGGCGTTCTGTCTGTCCGTTAGACTGAGGGTGATAGCCGGAAGTTAAACTGATGTTAATCTGGAGGTTCTGGAAAAAAGCAGACCACAATCGGGATGTAAACTGGGGAGCTCGGTCTGAGACGATGTCTTCGGGAAGACCATAATAGCGGAATACATATTCACATAGAAGCTCTGCGGTTTCTAAGGCTGTGGGTAGCTTGGGTATAGCAATGAGTCGACAGGCTTTGAAGAAGCGGTCCACAACCGTGAGAATAGTGGTTCTTCCTTGTGACAGGGGCAAATCCGTGATGAAGTCTATGGCTATGTGAGACCAGGGTCGACGGGGAATCTCTAAAGGTTGTAGTAAACCAGCTGGACGATGACGGGAGTGTTTAGCCATTTGGCAGGGAGAACATTTATTCAGAAAGTTAATCACATCCTTATTCATGGAGGACCATAAGTAACGAGACTGAATCAGTTGAGCCGTAGCAGTGCTGCCTGGATGACCGGAGCTGGGGTGACTGTTTACTTCAGCGATCAATTTCTCACGGAGCATGGGGGGCACATATATTTTGTTCTCGGGACATGCCTGCGGAATAGGATTTTGTTCTGAAGCCTGCGTGATCTCATGTTTGATGTCCCATCTAATGGGTGCAATAATCAATGGGTTTCTCAGGATGGGTTCTATCTCCTCTAGCGAAGTTTCCTCGTCAGAGATACGAGAGAGAGCGTCTGCCTTAATGTTCTTGGAGCCTGGGATGCACGTGACTTGAAAATCAAATCGAGTGAAGAACAACGCCCATCTGGCTTGTCTGGGATTCAGGCGTTTACATGATCGAATATACTCCAAGTTCTTGTGATCTGTGATGACGGTGAACGGGTGTTTTGCTCCCTCAAGCAAATGTCTCCATTCCTCGAGTGCAGCCTTCATGGCGAGGAGTTCGCGATTTCCCACATCATATTTTCTCTCAGCAGGGTTCAGCTTACGGGAATAGAATGCACAGGGATGGAGCTTATTCGTAGTCGGGGATCTTTGGGACAGGATGGCTCCGATACCGGAATTAGAAGCATCAATCTCCACAATAAAGGGTCGTGTGGGGTCTGGATGACACAGAATGGGTGCCTCCGTGAAACAGGTTTTGAGTTGGTTGAGTGCCCGAATGGCTTCCGAGTTCCATTTTAAGCGGGCATTATTGGCTTTTACCATCGCGGTGAGAGGGGCAGCTACTGAACTGAAGTTTCTGATGACCTGTCTGTAGAAGTTGGCAAAAACTTCCAGGAAACGTTGTAATTGTCAGATGGTTTCAGGTTGTGGCCAGTGAGTGACAGCGTCAACTTTCTGCTGGTCCATAGCAACTCCCTCGTGACTGATGATGTAACCCAGAAATGAGATACATGTCTGATGAAACTCACACTTGGATACCTTGGCATATAATTGATTCTGGATGAGGCGTTGTAGCACTGCTCTGACATGTTGAATGTGTTCTGGTAGGGAATCGGAGTAAATCAGGATGTCGTCAATGTATACAATGACCCACTTATTGAGCATGTCTCGAAATATCTCATTGATAAAGGCCTGGAACACGGAAGGACTGTTAGCTAGGCCGAAGGGCATAACAAGATATTCGTAGTGCCCGTTGATGGTAGAGAACCCGGTCTTCCACTCGTCTCCTTGGCGAATACGGACAAGGTTGCAAGCACTACGGAGATCCAATTTGGTGAAATATTGGGCTGAGCGGAGCTGTTCAAGTGCTGCTGGAACTAGAGGAAGGGGATAGCGGTATTTAATGGTTATTTCATTCAGACCTCTATAATCAATACAAGGGTGCAAACTGCCGTCCTTCTTCTTGACAAAGAAGAACCCAGCTGAAGCAGGTGACGTAGAAGGTCTTATAAATCCCTTCTCCAGTTCTTCAGAGATGTAAGAGTTCATGGCTTCGGTTTCAGGTTGAGAGAGAGGGAATATGCGATCACGAGGGGGCGTGGTGCCGGGCAATAGTTTAATGGCACAGTCATACTCACGATGAGGTGGGAGTCTGGTTGCTTTTCTCTTGTTAGAGGCTTCAAGTAAATCGTGATACATTCTGGGAACTTGACAGGGTTCAGAATCCTCCATACTAGAGATAACGTTAATCTGGATGGGAGAAACGGAGTATAGACACTGGGTAAGACACCTCTCGCTCCATTTTACAATCTCACCCGTTTTCCAGGAGACTTGGGGATCATGACGTTGTAACTAGGGGAGTCCGAGAATCACATTGTGTCGGGGAGAGTCGATAACGAGGAGGGAGATTTCTTCCACATGGAGAGAGCCTGTGCGAAGACATAACGGCAAAGTTCGGTACTTTATGTGTCCTTTCCCCAGGGGGCGCCCATCTATAGCAGTGATGGCTAGAGAGGAAGTACAGGAAGTTAGAGGGATGGAGTGAGCAGCAGCAAACTTGCAGTCAATAAAGTTACCAGTGGCTCCTGAATCGACCATAGCCAAAGTCGAAATCTCAACCTCCTTATACTTCAAACAAACAGGTACACTCATGGTGTCATTAGTGGTCGTGAAAACGGTGGTTGCACTCACCGGAAGTGCCTTAGGTGGAGGTTTATTGGGACATAAGTTCTTCATGTGACCTGAAAGTCCGCAATACAGGCATAGTTGGTTCCGTCTCCTCCGTTCACGTTCTTCGGGGGTCAGACGAGTTCTACCCAACTGCATGGGCTCCGTGGGAGTTTCAGGGGGAATACAGGACTGGGAATAGCAGAGCATATGGGGTTACGAGTGCGAAGCAAGGTGTCTAACCTGATTGACAGTTCGATGAGCTGATCCAGAGTCTTCCCCTCATCCCGACATGCCATCTCCTTTTGCAATTCTGGTCTTAGAGCTTTTCGGTAGAGTGTAGTGAGTGGATTATCAGCCCATTCTGTTTGTGAAGCCAGCGTGCGGAAGTGCAGATCTATTATGCAGTATTTTATATATATATTTATATATGTATGTATGTATGTGTGTGTATATAAACTTTCAACAGAAGAAAAAATATTATCAGGATTACCTTGCTCTGTTAAACATTATTTGAGGATTATTTAAAAAAGAAAAAAAAAATTCAAAAGGGGGGCTAATAATTCTGACTTTAAGTGTGTGTGTGTGTGTGTGTGTGTGTGCATACTATGTACTATAATATATACATATATATATATATATATATATATATATATATATATATATATATATATATATATATATATATATATATATTATGTATATGTATATAGATATATATACATTAAATTTTATTGTCATTACACATGTACAAGGCAACAAAATACAGTTTAGGTCTAACCAGGCGTGCAATAGCAGCAAGTGCAGGATACAGGTACAAATTATAAAGTGCAGATATAGATTAACTATGGTGATATTTACAGATGGATGTACCATGAACATTATATACAGTTTGTATTAGCTATGAACAGAGATTAACAATAAATAAAAATATGTACAGGTTGCGCATAATAATTAGAAGTGTGCAGATAGATAAACAAATACAAATGTATATGCACAGTGGGTGCATACATAATTACAAATGTTCATGTGCAGTGGTTATGTACAGTTCAAATAAACAAATCAGTGCAATGTAGTGCAATAAATTTGGGCAATTTTTAAATGTGCAAATGTTAAATAGTGCAGTGATTATAAGGAGTATACATTGAGGAGATGGAGGGTGTATTAGGAGGCCAAAAGAGTGCTGGTTTTTGTCCGGGGGAGCCTAAAGCACCTGCCGAAAGGCAGAAGATAAAACAGTCTGTGAGCAGGGTGAGAGGAGTCCTTAAGAATACTGTGTGTTTGGCGCAGACAGTGTTTCTTTTGGATGTCCAATTACGGCTGGCATTGTGGTCCCTGTGATGAGTTGGACAGTTTTCACCGCCCGCTGCAGTGCCTTACGCTCAGCAACAGAGCAGCTTCTATACCAGACTGTAACGCAGTGACAGCTGTTTCTTCTTAAGTTGCTTTAAGAAAAATAGGTGCTGGTGAGCTTTCTTGACCAGGCTGGAGGTATTGGTGGTCCAGGGAAGGTCCTTTGAGCTGTGGGTCCCCAGAAATTTGAAAGATGAGACAGGCTCAACGGCCATCCCATTGTATGGATGGTATAATGTGAGCCTGTTTGTCCCTTCCTGAAGTCCACAATGAGCTCCTTGGTCTTGGTGGTGTTAAGGAGCAGATTATTGTCTGTGCACCTAGTGGCCAGATGCTGTATCCCCTCCCTGTAGGCAGTCTCATCATTGTTGCTGATTAGACCAACCCCTGTGGTGTCATCTGCAAATTTGATGATGGTGTTTGATCTGTTAACAGGCCTACAGTCAATGGTAAAAAGGGTGTAGAGGAAGGGGCTCAGCACACAGCCCTGTGGCACACCAGTGTTGAGTTTGGCGGTAGTGGAGCAGATGTGGCCTGATCGAACATTCTGAGGTCTGTTAGTCAGAAAGTCCATAACCCAGTTGCTGAGAGACGAGTTGATATCCAGGTCTCTAAGTTTGATAATTAACTTAGAGGGTATGACAGTGTTAAATGCTGAGCTGAAGTCAACAAACAGCATTTGTGCATAAGTGTTTTTATTGTCCAGGTGTGTGAGTACAGAGTGCAGTGCTATGGAGACTACATTTTCTTTGCTCCTGTTGCTCCGGTATGGAAACTGATGTGGGTTAGTGTGGATGGCAGAGAGTCTTTCAGATGTGCTAGGACCAACTGTTCGAAGCACTTCATGATGATGGTGTGAGTGCTACAGGGCGGTAGTCATTCAGACATGTTGGGCTAGAGTGTTTCAGCACTGGCACAATAGAGGTGGTTTTAAAGCATGTTGGCACAGCTGCTAGGTTAAGAAACAGGTTGAAAATGTCTATGAATACCCCAGTGAGCTGTTCTGCACATGCTTTGAGGATGCGCCCAGGAATACCATCTGGTCCAGCAGCCTACGCACATTGATCAGACTCTGCCGCGTAGACTTCTGAGGAGGTGAGTGTGATAGGTAAGTGGTCGGTTGAGGAAATGATCCTGGTGATAGATTCTTTATTGTCTCTTTCAAAGCGGGCAAAAAAGTAATTTAGCTCGTTCAGGAAGGAGACATTTGTGGGTGTGGACTGGATGGGTTTATAGTTGCTGATGGACTGGATGCCCTGCCACATGTGCCAAGGATCAGAGTTGGAAAAGTGCTCAGTAAGGTTTGACTTGTAACAGTGCTTGGCCTTTTTGATGCCACTCTTCAGATTGGCACTGGAAGTGCTGTAGGCCTGTGCATCCCCTGATCTGAAGGCAGTTTTGTGTGCTTTCAGCAGGACGTGCACCTCCTTGTTCATTCATGGCTTTTGATTTGGGAATGTGGTGATCTGCTTCTGTGTTGTAATGTTGGTATTTCAGGACAGAGGAAGTGTAAGGGCATACTCAGACTATGCTATCCCAAATGTGCCCAGGCCTGTTTCCTGGATCGTTAGAGAAGTGTGAGTGCTCTGAATCGGGCTCAGGCACGGTTCACTTGGCCGGACCTGGCTCAGTTGGAAGAGGCTGGCCTGAGCGCGGTTCACTTGGGCTTTGGCACGGTGCGCTTGTAGTGTGAGTGCAAGCGTGCCAGAGCTTGAAACTAAAGACGTTATGTCATTTGCTGCAACACTTCAAAACAGGAAAAGGTCATGTTATGTCACTTTTTGCGACGCTTCAAACTCTCAAAGCAAACGGAAAAGGACGAGTGACGCATTTTCTGCGACTATTTCAAACAACCATGGCGTGGAAAGGATCCTTTTGGTCAACAGAAGGGGTGCAGTGATTGTTGGACGTTTGGGCTGACGAGAGTATTCAAGAACAGCTGGACAAAACAAACAAGAACTCTATAATATTTCTGAAAATTAAGGATCTTCTTTTTGTCTGTGGTTACAAAGAACCACCGAACAATGCCGGGAAAAATCAAAAAACTACTTAAAAGTACTTAAAAGTGCGGGACGCACTCCATAGATCTGGCAGCTCTGCTGACGAAAAATAAAAATTTAAATGGTATGACACTGTCGACAACATTATCGGCAGCAAATCAGTCGAACGTGTTGGAGTCTCATCCACAAAGTGCGGGTGGTTCTACGCCATCTGAGATGGAGGACACAGGATCAGAGAAATCCCAGAGTGGTAAGTAACGTTGCTTCAGCATATGCATGTCCCATTCGTAAATTACATGTTTTCTTACAAATATAACATGTTTTATTACAAATGGGAAAAAGCAAAATAAGGCATGTTTGTTTACTGTAAATTATTAAAATGTTTATATTTGTGTTTTCTTTTCCTTTTATTTGACAGTTATATCCCCTAATTCAGACTCACCTAGCACCTCAAACAATGGTGTTGAGATGCTGGACACAACACCTTCCAGGGAACAAAGGAAGAGAAGGGTGGAGGCAAATGACATGATGGCTGTATTTGTAAACCAGCAGAAACTGCATCATGACGAATTCATGGAGGGGGAACATCTGCGTTACCCACAAGAAAAAGAAATGCGGTAACACATTATAATAACTACACACTGAGTCATTTTTTTTTAAGAATTAGCATCTAGTGAATTCATTATTTGTTAAGCATTAACTCTACATTAATAAACATTAGTAAGAAGTTTATAACTGCAGCTACAAATGCTCTATTCTTGACGTATAGGCACCTATATAATGTGTTTAATAATTGTATTTTCATATTTAATGATTTATATTTCATTACTAAATTACGTACTGCATTTTTTACAAACCAGTTGTATTTAAGAGAAGTTAAGGTTTTTTAGGATAATTCAGAATCAGTTTGTAAATTATGATATATTAATAGACTATTGAAATTAACGTTTATATATCTTATTATTCAGGCATATACTAATAGTTAACTAATATGTTAATAAATGCTTTATTAACTCAACTTCATGCAGTTTTGTGAACTAATCTAAAGTGAGGACTATTCATGCTTTATAAATTCCTTATAAATGACTATTAAAGGCTCAGAATCAAATGAACAATAATCTTTGCAATCTTTTCTAAAAAGTAAAATTGCTGTTAAGTTTAAACATTACTGAATAACATGAGTGTCAATACAACATAAAACTGGATAAAACAACAACAACAACAACAATATAATAGTTTAACAATACAATAAGATGCAATGTTTAAACTCTACAGTGATTTTATTTTAGATTAGGTCGCAAATATTCATTTTTAATTTGAAGTACAGTTTCATTTGTGTATCTTTAAATGAATAGGAATAAATAATGTCATTTTTCCTGTTTAGAATTTAACTGAGCCTTTATTTGTCGTTTATACAGGATTTATAAAGCATAAATTGTCCTCACTTTAGATTAGGTCACAAAACTAGATGAAGTTGAGTTAATAAAGCATTTATTAATATACATAGTAACCATTAATATATGCCTGAATAATAAGACATATAAACATTGATTTCAATAGTTTATTAATCTTTTACTAACTCATTCTGAATGATCCTAAAAACCCTCAACTACTCCTAAATACAAATGGTTTGTAAATAATGCAATACTTAATTTAGTAAGGAAAAATAAATAATTAACTAAGGATGAAAGTACAATTATTAAACACATTTTATAGATCCTTATAAGTCAAGAATAGAGAATTTGTCGCTGCAGTTATAAACTGCTTACTAATGCTTATTAATGTAGAGTTAATGCTTAATAGATAATGAATTCACTATTTGCTAATGCTTAATAAATTATTTGTAGTGTGTAGTTATTATATAGTGTTAGCAGAAATGCTTTATAATTGGATGAGGACTCAAGCTCATATGGAGGAGCGTAGACTTTTTTATACATATATATTAGTGCTGTCGATAAAAAAAAACTAATTAATCGCACTTTTTAAAAAAATTAATCGCGATTAATCGCATTTAAAAGACTGAAACTTGTAATTTTGGCTATTCGAATGTAAATTTAATGTAAACGCTAGACAAATACTATTTAAATTCAAAATATAATTCATTATTTGAAATTTTGTTTAACTTGTAACACAGATTTCTTCATGTAAACAGCATACCCACAATAAACCATCAAGATCCTGGCTTGACAGCCATATTTATTACAGAAACAAAAACACAGGCATGTTAATGCCATTTGAATTTCAAAACAATCAATGCCAACATTGATTTCCAAGTTGGATTCTAAGTGGACTGCAAAAAAATGCTATTAAAAGTTTATAAAAGTATTACAGATATGGAAAATGGAAAATTACAATAATAATAATAAAGTATTGAATACAAACAATTGCACTCATTGCAGGGCTGGACTAAGACAAAAAAACTAAAAATAAATAAATAAATAAAATAAAAGAAATCAGCCCTGGCATTTTGGGCCAGAGCGGCCCATTACATCAATCAAAATGCTCCCCATCTGTGCACGCCCTTGAATATGTTTACCAACTCCCATTCTATAAAAGCACAAAAGCCGTACATAGGAAATAACGAGAGTTGACAAATTAAAAACTTTATTTTTTAATATTTATTATTTTTATACTAATAATACTTATACTAATATTATTATTATTATTATAACTGCTGACGCACAGTTAATGTTGATTAATAAAACAAAGCTAAATAATAAAAGCAATGTTTCAGAGACCCTTAAATAAATGTATAATTCAACAATGAAACATCAAACGTAGCTAAAAGATTTTACATTGTCAATCAAATGAACAAACAATTGAAAAAATGCAACAAACATTATTTTCTTTCCGAACTACAAAACTAAATATACAAAAAAAACAAAGTTGCTCAAGTTGCACACTAATTTGGTCATGTATAAATATCATTATAATAACCATATTGTATAAATATTATTGTCACTATAAGCCTACATCATGCTGATGATCAAAAACACAATGTCATGATATCTCATGCGATTGTCTTCTGACTGAGTGCATCTTAAAATACATGAATGACACTCCTCATAGAGCTTGAGAAGCAGACACTCTTTATAATTTGTAAAATAAAGACTTGCAGGTTAAGGAAACATCATAGGAGGAAGTTGCCGCGGGCCGTGGTGCCGATTAAAAGTAAAAAAAAAAAAGTATATTTATATGGACAGATAGGTAACTAGATAGAATAGACAGGAATATATTGATTTGTGCCCCGCTGCACGCTGTAGAGCGCAGACGCAAATGTCAAATCCTGCTCTCCGCTTCTGCTCTCCTGTGGACCCGAGCGCAAGGCGTGACTATTGACTATTCTGACAAATACACACCTACGTTACACAGAGCCCAACATGGAAGTTTGTGATTGGGTCAGCCCAATGTCAATAAAGAAAAGAACCAATGGGCTGCAGATTATGTCATACGGCCGCTCTGTCCTGAAAAAAAACATCTTACTTTCAGACCGTGACAGCTCAAAGGATTGTCAATCGCTTAGGCAGAAAAACATGACAGTCTGCCAAGTGTTTTATGGGTCGATCAGATCATAAGAAGATGATCAGCCCAGCTCAAAAAGTACGTCAACCCAGCGGGAAACTACCCCTGGCCACAACAGGAAAAAAAAAAAGAAAAAAAAAAGCGTTAATTTTTTTTAACGCGTGAATTATTTCAAACTAATCGCATGCGTTAACGCGTTAATTTTGACAGCGCTGATATATACTAAAACTGAAATAAAATCAAATCTAAATACTAGAAAAGAAAGACTTGAGCAATCTAATAAAACAAAACTGAAATAAAGACTTTTAGAATCTTAAAGGGAATAATTAAACAAATCAAACAACAACTAATAATCAATTACTAAGAAGACTGGGATTGACAGAAAAATGGAACAATGGCTCTAAGGGTAAAAGTAAAAAAGATTGGAACATAAAATTAGGTAAATACTAGAAACAAACCATAAATAGACAAGCAAACTAGAACAGGCAAGACCAAAAGCTTAGTACAGATGCAAGGATACAAGACAAGTTCACATGGAATGAACCAGCAAAGAAATGAGAACACACAGCACATTATATAGAACAAAGCACACGAGAGACAGGTGAAAACAATCAGGATAATTGATAAGAGGGTCTAAATAAGAGGGTGGGGTAACTGAAAGCAAGGAGGAAAGACAAGAGGAGCACATAGCCAACACAAATTAAGACTTAGCAATGTAAATAAGCACAGGACAAACAGGCAAACTTTAAACACTGACAGCACAGACAAGACTGTGCTAATTTATTTATTTATTTATTTTTTTAATAAACATTTTTTTATAGTTATTTGACCACAATGTATATCACCAAAAACTGCACTTTATTGTTGTACCTCATTACTTTCTTTTTGCTGTTCTTTTTATGTTCCACGACTGCACACGGTCATCTACTGTAACGTACTGCAGAAAGTGCTTCTTATATTATAAATAAAATTGTTGGTTATTATCTAATGTTTTGTGTGTTATTAAATAATTTGAGCAGTTCTGAAAATAAGCAATATGACTTTATTGACAACAATCACAAAAATAGTAGACCAATACTAACGGTAAATAACTATGCAACATTACACAAAGTATACAATCAAAACCATTGTTCCACAAAATCTGTTTTTCTATTTGAGAAATATGAGCAGAGTGCATCTCTAGTGGGATTTGACTTGGTGGCTAGATGACAAGAATTCACATTTTCGTCATCAGTAGCAATCTCATCACAATCCTCACCATACAAGTGACAAAAATTGTGAAGCGCGTAACAGGCACTGATAATAGTGTTTATGTTGTTTATGTGACAATCACACCTCTTTATCAAGCATCTCCACCTACCTGATCCCAAGGATTCCATATCCGGGACCAGGCCATATCCTGAGCTGCTGCCGCGCTGATGGTCGTGGGGAGTGGAGAACATGAGTCTGATTCCAGCGACGCTCCAAGGACAGACGAGTCTTCGCTGAGGCCATCTTCCAGCCTAAACCATGGCGAATGAAGCTCTGCACAAGACTTTTGGCCAGCGGAGAAATTAAAATGGTCGTGCCCAACTGAGTCTGGTTCTCTCAAGGTTTTTTTTCTTCACTCCCATCAGGTGAAGTTTTTTTTCCCTCTCCGCTGTCGCCACTGCCTCGCATGGTTCAGGATTGGTAGAGCTACGCATCGATGAATTTGCTCTTCAGTGTTTGAACTCTCAGTAATGATTAAATCACACTGAACTGAGCAAAACTGAACTGAACTGAACTTAAACACTAAAACCTGAACCACACTGTTCCAGTTACTATGACCATTTATGTGAAGCTGCTTTGACACAATCTACATTGTAAAAGCACTATACAAATAAAGCTGAATTGAATTGAATTGAACCTTTCAGGAGGCCAAATGGTCTTTTTACAGTCATCCGTGCCTTGCTGAGGCGGTTGTTGAAGGTAGTCTGTGCAGGGGTTGTCTGTTGGTTTTCTGGGTATGGTTTCATCAACCATAGCAGCAACGGATATGCAGAAACCCCTAAAAGCATTATGGGCACATCAACTTCCCTAAACCTTAATAAGTTAGGAGGGAATAGGGCATTACTCTGACCCTTATCAAACAAGGACGAATTAGCAAAAACCCTTGCATCATGTACCTTGCCTGGCCATCGCACAATAATCTCCCAGAACATAATTCTATGATCAACCACACCTTGCAGAATAACAGAATAGAAACCTTTCCGGTTATATTAGTCTGCAGGGCTGACAGGTGGAGCTAAAATCCCAATATAAGTGCCATCAATTGCTCCTCTACATTGTGGGAACCCCCACTTGTCTCTGAAACCCTGAACTATGCTTTCAAATTTCTGTTCAGAGGGTGTTCTGATGAAAAGTGAAAGCAAATTTTTCACAATTGCTGAGGCAACAAAGTTTGTAATGCTCACTGCAGTTGAATGACCAATCCCAAATAAATGGGAGATTGTTCTGAACTCAACATTTGTGGCCAATCTCCATATGCAGATTGCCACACATTGTTCCACAGGCACTGGTTTCCTGAATGTAGTGGTTTATCTTTGAATAGCCCCTTTCACACAGTGATACCGGTAAATATCTGGAAAATTTCCGGAACGACTTTACCGGTATATTGAAAAAAGCGCTGTTCACACAGGCGAGGACGTTACGGAAATTTTCCGGAAAAGAGCATTCACACATCCATTCCAAAATACCGGTAAATTCTGACATCATTCACTACAAATGAGCTTTAAACGGCTGCGCTTGTATTTGTAAACATTTGACTAAATTACAAACTCTGTGGATGATCAATATTGTGAACAACTTTCGCAGGATCACTTTCGCATGTCGAGATGTTCATAATATGTGCGTGTGCTGGCGCTCACAGGCTGTTTCACAAGCACACGCAAAGCTTAAAGGTAAACAAACAACGGCTTATCATAAGCATCTCATCGATGATTATTTACACAGTTGGCATAAAGAAGAACATATAAACGTGACCTGACTAAATTCTAGCAGCTAAATGTGTCTGGAAAAATATTCAAAGGTTTTTATTCTCACAAAGCGCGCGGATGTAAATGCGTCTGACTGTTGTGATTGGCTAAAGCAGACGTCTCACGTCAGCACGTTCTAGACGTGCACGCGCTTATTACGGTAATCTTCCTTCTGCATTCACACAGCGCAGCATTCCGGCAAATTGCCGGTAATGTTACAACTTCTCTTTCTGGAAAATAGCCAGAACGAATTTACCGGTATTTTCAAAAAGGACCTGTTCCCACATACAACCTTTCCGGAAAATTGCCGGCAATTTTCCGGAAAGGTCTGTATGTGTGAAAGGGGCTAATGTGTGGCTGCAGGCTGTTGCACAACAGTAAGAATGCAGCCCTTCCCATTCTGAAATTATCCTTCCACTCACAATCTGTCCAGCTGGTGAGAACATGCTGCCACCACACATCAGATATCTGACGAATCCATATAACCCTGCAGCAGAATGGAAAAAAAAAATTGATAATTGTATAGTTTTTGCATACACAATCAAGTTACAAGCTCTTTGAAGTGGAAATAAACAAACAACAAAGCACTATGACAACGCACACATAATACTTATGTACTTAATATTAAATACCTAAAATACAGCTGTTATATCTGCTATATCACTGTTTACATTTAGTTGTGAATAATAAAAATAAACACTGATTAAAAACATGATTTCTTATGCATTTCCACTAAAAACTTCAACAACATATTGTTACAATGTAAATGCTAAACAATTTAATCAAAATGTAGATCGAAGTGTTACAGTTTTTTATGAAATAAAAAATTAATAATTAAATAACCTGTATATAACAGAAGTAGTAACAAACAAATGACGTTATGTATTGGACATTTGATTGTAAAATATGCAATATTTACAGCTTTTTAATAGTGTTATCGAACTTTATCTACAACATATCCCTAATAGTTTAAGGTGTTACACCATTATTAGCCATACTACACTACAGTTATCATTAATACATACTGTGTTTGACATTTAATGATACACCTTCCTTTTGTTCTTATTACTTTTCATTTTTCTCACCTTATAGATGTACGGGAACTGTAGTCGCTCATTAAAGCTGCAAAGTCTTTGCTGCATTTCAGCTGCCACCTCGCAAACTTCCTGATACGAGCAGCACGATTTTGTGAAAATTTCCGAGCCACATAAACGATAGACCGGCTCTTCGTTATGCTGTGAAAGGGCTGTGCACCACTGAGGAGCTAACGACTCAAAAAAAATCACCCACAAACTTAACAAAGCAATGGACTCCATTGTGCTTAGCGCATCTCTTACTGTTTATTTTGAGTACGTCACATTATAATGACGCACTATAATGATGTAAACAGGCTTGGGTATGAATGCTAAAAACACAGTGTGAGTACGGGCCGTCAGGGGAGAGGGGAGGGTGCGATCATGCCTCGGCCCGGTTCAGGGCAACTGTACATAGTGTGAGCACGGCCTAATTGTCAATGTCTGTTTGAGAGCCACAGTTGGCCTAGGAAGCAAACATACTTCAGTCTGTGAGTTGAAACCTGTCCTGGAGTGTGGAGTCTACCCCTGCTGGCCACACTTTGATGGTCCTCACTGATGGCTTCACACAGTTGATGAGGGGTGAGTACTTGGGGATGAGGAACAAAGAAAGGTGATCTGATTGACCCAAGTGAGGGAAGGGGGGGTTACAGAGTAGGCTTCAGCCCTGTTTGTGTATACATGTTACAAAGTTTTGTTTACCCTCGTATGGCAGAGTAAAAGTTTGAGTGAGTAAAATCCCCCGCAACAATAAATATAGGACGATTCTAAGGGCCCATGCATTCAGGGGGCCCCCAGAGACATTATTAAGGTCATAACCCCCCACCCCCATTCTTCACTTTCATTCGCGATCATTTTTTCAGTTTAGAGGGAAAAACCTTAATACCTTAATACTGATTTTCTAAAACATTATTATTGCTTTTATGTGGAGCTAACATTTCCACATTCATTTATAAAGAGATTTTATTAATTTTGTGTAAAAAATACACACAAAATTAATAAAATCTCTTTATAAATGAATGTGTAATATTTCAACTATATCTGAAATGCAGAAATAATAGCTTTTTAAAAAATATTTGCGCTTTATTAGTTTTTTTTTTAAGTACTGCTATGTTATTTAAACAAAACTATATATTTTTAAGCTGAAGGAAAATTTTATAAATAAATGTATGTATTGTAGTGTTTACAGGAATTTTGGTACCAATTGGTATTGAAATTTAAAAATTCCATAGTCAGATTAAAATACTGTTAAGCATGTTATTAAACACCACTGATTTGCCATTGTGTTTATGTGCATAATATTTACAGATGTTTTTTGACAAAATCAGGGTTGCTTGGAAGCACATTACAATGTCTTAAGCTCACCTATCAGGAGGGACCGGTGTGATATCTATACGTGGTGGAGTAATGAAGCCCAGTGATGTGGGTCTGGAAACGTTATCTTCTTGAGGACTGCGAGCCCTCTCAGCCTGTCTCCATGACAGCGGTGGCAACACAAGGGTTCCTGAGTGCCGTCTGGGACATCGCCAGAGATCCACACCTAAAGTAGCCCCTGAAGATGTACATCCTGAGAGGTCCTTGCTGTCCTACCATAATAAAAATAAAACAAAAAATAATGCACACTATCCACTGCAAAGCCTTGCACAATTAAAAACCTATTAGGATATAAATACATAAATAAACAATTGAAGGTATGCTAAAAATATGTTAAAAGTATGCAAAATTTATTGTAGAAAAGGATGGACTCTTCACACAGTTGTGTATAGTGGAGGGCATTCTGCTACACACCATCAATCAGTATGGATAAAAATGTATCTATTTTCTAAACATAGTTCCAGATGTTAATGTGATTGATTTTTTAGGGTATAAAATAGCATACAACCCATCAGCAAGAAAGCAACCAATGCCATTTAAACTATCAGAGAAAATCTTCTAGGGAAAAAAATGGCAATTGATGATAATGAATTTTCTATGGAAAAGATAGCTATGGAGGTGTTGACTCAGACGCATGTTGTAGTTTAACATGCCTAGAGAGTATTTATTGAACAGTAAAGTGGGGTGTTCATGCGGTGCTGGGCAATGCAGTGCAGTGGACATGAAGAGGAAGTGCTGGAGTGAGTGAATGCAGGCTGTCCGTCTAATCATATTCCTAATCATTCCTTCGTCTAATCATTTTCCTTAAGCTGTGGTTGAACTAGAGTTTGTGCATGTGAAATTATGTAGTACAGCGCTGTGAAAAGGGGCGAAATTATACAAGAATATTAGACATTCAAAAAAGCGAGTGATTGGTCCATATTTTAAATTTCTGTCCAGAGAGGTCATGTTTTGATTCTCGATTGGTTTCACGCAATCATGTGATGTGATTTCGCAGGTCAGAGTTCACCAAGCTTGAACTTTCCAAAGCAGCGAACTGCGAAACTTGCCACATGACCATGTGTTTCCGGTCCTACGCTTTCACGCGCGTATGAATGAGTCTATAGTGAGAAAAGTCCAGTGTGACTACAGCTTTAGTCCATGAAATCTGTATTAAAATAGGAGAGAACAATTAGTCACTCTAAATGTGGAAATAAGTTCAGCTTATCCTGAGTGAAGCTATCCCTTTACTATGCTCCGGGAGATTGTGCTCAGATGCTAGTGATCATAGTTGCTCCAGGTGCTGGTAGTTGTGGTAATGATCCGTTGATGCCACAAGTGGAGGTCTGGTGTTCTCTGATGAGATGAAAGAGGTAAGAGAAGGGGTTAGTTGTCAAACCTGCCAAGCCTGACCACATCAGAGATCACCCACATTGTCATGGGCCTTTCCAGAACAATGTTGGACTTGAAAGTTGAAGTCCTGGAGAGCAAAAAACCACCTGGTGATTTAGGATTTTCCTTGACCTGGGACATTCACATACAGCAAGCCAAGAGGTTGATGGCTGAACAGGAGCTTGAATGGCATGAATCCTGTTAAGCTTTGGGGTACCTCCCTCACCCCGAAGAGATTGACAATCACATTGGTCAGGTAAAGGGGAATCGCCTCAGGATATTTGGTGGTATACTTCATGATGACCAGGATATGCTCATGGCCTTGAGCAAAGTGTGGCATACAAATGCACTCAATGGACACCTCAATGATGGGCAGCGGCACAGGTTTACATTGTCCTGTTTTTTTGGGAGTATGCTGTTGTATGTTGTATTTTGCACTGTCTGTATTTTGCAATGTCGTTGTATTTGCACTGTCTGGAGCCAGCACCTCAGCGTTTCACTCATCATACCACACGGGCTGCTGATGATGTGACAATAAAAGTGATTTAATTTAATTTGACACGGGCTACAGGGAGGTTTTTTTTAGGTGAGATTTGTTGACAGGTGGCAGAACCATTTGACCTCAATGTACATCCAGGCAGTTGAGTTGATCTTGGATGTGCTGGTATTAGCCGCTCCAAGCATTTAATATATACATATAGATATATTAATTTATTTCATTAAATGCCATATTTTCCCTAGAAAATTGTCTCTGCTAGTGTATATATATACTACCAGATGATGACCAAATGATATTTAACAGAGCAATGTATTTCTTATTTGTTTTATTTCAGCTACATAAAAAGCAGTTTTAAATTTTTTATAAACTATTTAAGGCAATGTTCATTTTAAGCAATATTTATTTTTGATTGTCTACAAAGCAAACCATTGCTATACAATGATTTGCCTAATTACCCTAACTTGCCTATTTGACCTAATTACCCTAGCATTTAAATTGCCCTTTAAACTGGATACTAATACCTAAAAAATATCTAATAAAATATCATCATGGCAAAGATACTGTCTTTAATGACTCTAAATCAGTCATTAAAACTATTGTGTTTTGAAATGTGTTGAAAAAAAATCTCTCCATTAAACAGAAATTGTGACGTTTAAAAAACAAGACGTGGAACCCAAATGTAAGTAAAAGTCTTTAATGCTGAACTTAACCCTTAAAGACCTAGAGGTATTTTGTGGGCACCTAATGGGCCTATATTATTATTTTTTTTTAAAGCAGTTTTATTTTTATTTTAGCAGTCAGCCTCAAGTGTCATATATCATTTTAAACAGGAGAACCTGAAGTTTCAATCTGTATCATTTAAAGGTCCAGTCTAAAATATTTTTTGGTCCAAAAACATATGAAAAGACAGAAAATATTCCAGAATTTTCCAGAAACGATTTTTTTAAAAAAGTGGCATTTTCCAGTTATTTCAAACAAAACCTTATGAAGTTTGTTTTTCTTTCTTTAGAAATACATGCTATGATGTTTTATACTTCCAAAATAAATTTTGTCTACATCCACAATTCCCTGAGCAAGTTATAGCAATTTATTTCAATGTTATTCCAAGGCGTTTTTCTATGGGGGAAAAAATGCATTTATTTACTGACAATGTATTTGCCCAAAAGTTCTGGGAATGAACTAAAGAGAAAAAAAAAATGTTACAAAATAATAGAACAGTGAAGCAAATTTGACTTTTTCCAAATAATATATTTTCAGTTACTATAAACAACACCACTTACAATGAACAAATAAAAAAATAAGAAAATAATAAATAATGTGTCAAAGTCCAAATAAACATGGTGCAAATCCTCAGTAAAAAAATAGATATAAATATTTACTGTACCATAAATAGTTACATAACTAAACTAGATTCAATATGGAACATCCATATACATATGGATTTGGATATGGTTGTCTGCAATGCAGACAAACAGCTGCACCTTCATTTGCGTCTTTTGAAAACAGCAAGAGCAGCAGTTCGTCTTTGCTGTGTCACTGTTTTGTCATGTTTCTGTGCTGCTGTGCATGCAAAAGTACTTAGTATGAAAATTATTTTATGCGTTTTTTGCGTTTTATTTAGCCGCGCATAAATGTATGCCTATCTCTCATTCCGTGTTGTTCAAAAAGCTTGTTGATCCACAAACAAAAGCGAAACCTATGCTTATTGGTTGTGATATAGCGAGTTTGAACCAATCTGGGCATGGAGGAGGGACAATGCATCAAAGTATGATGTCTGGTTTGTCCGGAGACACAGTGACGAGCGTTTCTTTGTCAAATCAGCGTTGTCAAATTTTGATGACGTAACCGCACTGATTCCGGAGCATTTGAAAGTCCGCGAAATGTTATGTGATACAGCACTGGAAAGCTGAGATTCTCTTCTTTATGCCAATCTTTGAATTGTATGAATCGGATCAGCGGATCAAAAGTTATTAAACATTTAAGAGCAATACTTATTTTTAGCCGCGGGCGGCTGTCTCGGTCTTTAAGGGTTAAACAAAACAGGGAAAATGGTGAGTGGCTGGAAGTATAGAAACTATAGGAGTAATTAAAGAGATGGTCCGTTTTGGCAGCGCTGATAAATGTTCATATAACTCATCAACAGAGCAGATCAAACATTCGTCGTAGAAGAAACAGGAATGTCTCCGATGTACTCATCAACAGAGCAGATCAAACACTTATCGTAGAAGGAGCAGGGATCATCAGAGACAGCAACAAGGAAATCAACCAAACCACTCACCACAAGCGATCTCAACGAGAGGAGCCTGACAAAAACACAAAGGACCATGAGCAAACAACGAACTGACAAAGTGAGACAGGAACGCTGAACATTTATAGGCACATAAAATACGCTACACCTGTAGCGCGCTGATTATCAGCCGAGCGTGCTACGCAACAGTTCTGGTAACAAAGATCATGTGACCGCTCAGCTGATGACATGAAAACAAACACCCACTGACAGACACGCGACACCCACACAAACACAGAGAGAAAAAACACGTATCATGAGATTAGAAACACGTATTATGATAGTGAACTGTCACGCAAGCCAGACACTTTAAATAAGGAGCAGATGGATCCACAACCGTGACATTACCCTCTCTCCTATGGACGCCTCCTGGCGTCCCCAGACGAGCCTACCTGGCGTTGTAATCATCAATAAGAGAGTGGTCCAGTATGTTCCCGGCCGGAACCCAACTTCTCTCCTCCGGACTGTAACCTTCCCAGTCCACCAAGTACTGAAATCCTCATCCCGTCCGTCTAGAGCCCAGAATGCGCTTAACCGATTAAGCTGTCTCCCCATCTACGAGATGGTGGGGGGGGGGTGGGGGACGGGGGGGGGACTGGTGTGTGTGGATTAATTGCCGTATGAAAAACGGGCTTTACTTTGGATACATGGAACACGGGATGAATTCTCCTGTACGCTGGAGGTAATTTGAGGTGGATTGCCACATGACTAATGATTCTAGTGACAATAAAAGGGCCGATAAATTTAGGAGCTAACTTATTACAGACGGTGCGGAGCGGAATGTTCTTAGTAGAAAGCCCCACTTTTTGACCGACAACGTAAACGGGAGGCTTAGACCAGTGGCGATCAGCTTTATCCTTGGTGCGCGTCCCCACTTGGAGGAGGGTCTGTCTGCCCCTATTCCAAGTGCGGCGGCACCTCTGGACAAAGGCGTGAATGGAGGGAACCGCAACTTCGGATTCCAGACTGGAAAAAACTGGTGGCTGGTAACCTAGACTACACTGAAACGGAGAAAGGCTCTTGGCAGACACTGGTAACGAATTATGTGCGTACTCCACCCACGAAAGTTGTTGACTCCAGGAGGAAGGATTCTACGAGACCAAACATCGCAATGTACGCTGAAGATCTTGATTGGCTCTCTCAGTCTGGCCGTTACTCTGGGAATGAAAACCAGAAGAAAGACTAACAGTGGCCCCCAATAAACGACAGAATTCTCTCCAGAATTTAGAGACGAACTGTGGCCCCCTGTCAGAGACCACATCCCTCGGGAGGCCATGAATGCGAAAAACATGGTCAATGACTGCAACCGCTGTCTCTCTGGCTGATGGTAATTTGGGCAGAGAGATAAAATGAGCAGCCCTCGAGAACCTGTCCCCCACGGTTAAAACTACCGTGTTACCGTTAGAGGATGGAAGACCCATAACAAAATCTAGCGAGATGTGTGACCAGGGTCTCGAAGGCACTGATAGTGGTTGGAGGAGTCCAGCAGGTGGACGATTGGAAGACTTGGAAACCGCACAGACAGAGCAAGCCAAAACAAAATTGCGCACATCACGAGCCATAGCTGGCCACACAGCATACCTCGTTGTTTGATAACAAATAATGTGAGACTCACCCCTGGGTGACAAGCTACCTTGGAGGAATGACCCCACCGGACAACGTCAGACCGTAATCCCTCTGGCACGAACAAACAACTCGGTGGGCATCCGATCAGGGGATGCACGGACTCAATCTCCCAGGAAATGTTCGCTACGATGATGTTCTGGGGGAGCACAGGATCAGGCGATGACTTGCGATCCGAAGGATCAAAAAGACGTGACAACGCATCAGGTTTGATGTTCTTGGAACCTGGTCTATACAGTAGGTGAGAGTTCAAAGTGGCTATTAACGCCGCGGCTGGTACCGCCGCCGTTTGAAATAGGTGCCGCTCTGTTTTTAGTGTATGACCGCAGTTTGTGAATGAGCCGCCAGGGGGCGCAAAGGGACGGGATGCGAACGGACAGAAATAGATCATACAGCTACTGTGCTTGTAAATGATATTAAACAATAAGTCAAAGCATTATAATTCCTTCATTAATCATTTAAAATTTGTTAACACGCTTTATTGTAAACTTTTTAAGTGCAAAGAGGATTCGTTTTGGAAAATAGAATTGAAGAAGTAAAAGACAACTAAAATGAAAGCACAAACATTTAGTACAAATAAGTAGTCTTAAATAAATAAATAAATAAATAAATAAAGCAGCCTAAATATAGAAAGATGTTCAGTGTTTGCTATTTTGATAGGACTAAGACAAGACATTTTCATTTATGTTTTATTTCTGTTTTTATTTCCATTTTCGTTGTTGATTATATTTTACTATCTTATTTATGTCTCAACAATTGTACATAAACGAATAATAAACGAATAATGAAAATAAATGAATAATGAAAATAGGCCTAAATAAATTATTTATTTAAAGACATTGCCGTACAGTACGTGAAACACTGAGAAAAATAAATTGACCTACCTTAAGCAGATCACTAAAAGTATAATAAAATTATTTTTGCCGCAGGACATAAATTAAGTCTTGCAGGTTTATTTTTAATAATTTAGTTTCAGTTCTGTTCATTTTTTTTTTTTCAAAACGTCAATGTTCTCCTTTAAAGTAGCTATAACTGTTGTTTTGTTTTTTTGTTTTTTTTTTTTACTTATGGCTCAGTATGTTTTGTATTTTAACTTCATATTCAGTCACCTTGCAAATGTGTGTGAAATATAATGCCGCATAACCGCGGAAAAAGAAGAAAAAACTGTCGAAGGTTAGAGCTAATTCATCAAAATAAGCTATATTAAAATACAACATTTATGTTAATACAGGCAGAGTGTGAACAAACTCAAGGCTAAGATATGCGCTTGCCTTTTAATGCATTTGCGGCCTTTTTATAGGCTAAAGGAAACTATGTATAATAATGTTTTTTTTTTCTTGTTTTTTTTTTTGTATGATAAAGGACAATACACATTATGTTATTGATGTAAACTTAGGCTAAAACTTACCATTGATAAACGTGACCTACCTCAAGCAGATCACTTAAAGTATAAAAAAATAAAGTAGGCTATATATATATATTCTTAATAAACTTCACAGCCACAAATATAAAAACAACTTGTATTAAAACTGGGCGAGGATTAGAAAGAATACGATGCTTGTTATATATAATTTAAATTTTGATTCCAATTTCTGCAAGCACATTTTTTCACTCGCTACTCTGCCAGAAACTTCGCCGCCGGAGAGCACCTCAATAATGTAAACATTTGTTTAAAGATGGAGCGCAAGATGTGCCGAGTGGCAACATGTGAAGAACGATGGCAAAGCTAAGTGTGATTATTGTAATAAACTAAGTTATAAAGCAGAGTCCCGACCAACAGGACTAAGCATATGCGGTTGGCTCATTCTTCACGAATATAGAATTAAAATAATGGCGCGTTAGGTTCACTAAGCAGCGCATTCTCTCCGCCTCATCGTTTAACCAGCGGGACACGCTGCTGAAGCAGGAGAGACGTCATTCATAATCTTAGCTGATGTATCGGAGTCGAAAGAATATATCAAAGAGGAATTTTCTTTTAACAGTCCCGATATGTTTAATCTTTTTATTTTATTTTTTTTTTCGTGTCATTTCTCTTCAGCAAATTAGATATTTTTTAAAGCTGCTTGATTCTTTTAAAACCGAAAGCAGGGCCCATAGTGTTTTTCCATAAGATACTCCTTTATGAATGTTTTAATTTTTTTATTAAAGTTTTTAATGTGCTTTTTGATAGTTTTATTTTATTTCAAGCAGCATCTAAATGCGAATTTATCCTCAAAACTTGGCATGAGAGCGATGCAAGTCATGTGTGGCATAATTGCCTTTTTTCCCTGCGCGTGCGAGATCAATTTCTGATCTTTTTGCAACTAAAATGAAAGCATAAACATTCAGTACAAATAAGTAGTCTTAAATAAATAAATAAATAAATAAATAAATAAATAAATAAATAAATAAATAAAGCAGTCTTTTAACCTAAATATAGAGAGATGTTCAGTGTTTGCTATTTTGACAGGACTAAGACAAGACATTTTCATTTATGTTTTTATTTCTGTTTTTACTTACATTTTCGTTGTTGATTATAGTTTACTATCTCATTTTATGTCTCAACAATTATAGATAATAATAAACGAATAATGAAAATTAATGAATAATGAAAATAGGCCTAGATATATTATTTATTTAAAGACATTGCCGACATTGAGCTTAAGTTGAATGCAGCTTCATCAAAAGCAGAAAAAAATAAAATAATTTGACCTATTTTAAGCAGATTATAATAAAAATATTTTTGCCGCAGGACATAAATTAAGTCTAGCAGGTTTGTTTTTTTAATACTTTAGTTTCAGTTCAGTTTTTTTTTTCAAAACGTCAATGTTCTCCTTTAAAGTAGCTATAACTGTTGTTTTGTTTTGTTTTTTTACTTAATGGCTCAGTATGTTTTGTATTTGAATTTGACGCGTCAGAAAAAAAAAACCGCTGAATCTCTGCAAATATTTGGTTAACTTATAAAACAAATGTATGGTTTAGTGATGTTAGTAATGCATAGAAAAATGCAAAGCAGAATTATTAAAGTTATTATTTCATTGATCTGAACATAACCATTTATAATATAATTACTAACCCGTCGTCTAAAATATTAAAATAATAAAATAGTCTATTATTTTATTCATGGCTAGAGCTTGATTAAATTGATTAACAAGCCATGTGCTTTTGTTTGTTTGTTCTCGGTACTGGGTATACGCAAAACATTTTCTAAAATGTCAAGCAGTATTTGTCTATAGAGCAGCATTTTGCTAATTATAATAGTCCTTTATATTTATATACATGTGTTTTTGCATATTCGTTATTTCACTTGATGCATTCGTTATTTAATGTTTGAATACTGAAATAAAAAGCCATCGTTTAAAAGGTTATTTCACCATCAAAATGTAGCCTGTTATATGTATCATTAACGTTTTATATAAAACTGCTGTGCAGTGTAAATGGGACCTTAATACAGTTTAAAGCGAAGTTGTCTGTAAGGATGATGGGCATGGCATGTCTATTGTTGTGGCTCGCGTTGTGAATATTAGAAAATAACTGTCGGGTGAAGATTTATGGTCGTGCGGAATTGTCTGCTGCTGTCATGGCTCAGCAGGCAACACCCTATTCAGCTAGGCTATGTTCGGTGTTTGTATGTACAAATTCGTTTTGGCGAATGCTAGAGCGTAATAGAGATATTTTAAATAACAAGTATAGTTCAGTCCAGAAGTTGCTGTGCATAGAAACATTCATTTTCATAAGGCCCCATTTGCGGTTTGGTTTTAAAACGCATAGGTTTTGCTACGGTTACGCCATCCGTCCTCGGGAGTTTTGGATTTTGTGTAACCATGTTTGTGGAAAACACTTGAGGGTGGAGACATACCCCTTCCCCCGTCTCATAACCAAAAGCTTGTCTTTCAGGTGTTAATGGGCATCGAGACCGAAGTCATGTCGCATTTCCACTGTCGGCCTATAGCTCGCAGCGCGTAACGCAAACCCAGCCCCCAGAACGTCCCCCGAGTGTTGGCATCGTGCATCCGTTAATAACTCGGTAGAAAATGTATTTTATAACATCCTCATTTAGACACAGTCAAACATTCAGCCCAAATGCACTGGAGAGACCTGAAACGTGTTCCCAAAAATGCTCTGTTTGCACGATTTGATTATTATCATCATATCCAAATACTTTATAAATAATATTCTTAACCTTCTCTGGTGTTTATTGTTTTTAGAAAATATCTAAAATCTTTTAAAAGAAAATATCTTGTAAAATAAAAGTTTGATTTGGCTTTAACGGTTTTATTTATGTATAGGCCTACCTAAACTGTTATAGCTTGCTTTTGCTTGTTTTATATTGGTTTATTTATTTAATGCGATTTTATTATATCCGATAATGTAATTCTTTAAATTATATTTCAATGTGGCTTAGGCTTATCAAGATATGACACTTGTTTTGAGTCTACAAAAGGTTATTTGTAAAGTGTTATGTCTTTCTGTTGTATTCATATGGTGTATTATCTGCAAAATAAATAACAAAAAGAAAGAAGCCGCTAGCAGCATCCACAGAGCTGTGAAGAGAGCGCTCTTTTGCTCGGTCTCTCACACACAACCTTTATGTCTGCTGTGTCTTTAATATGGTGTGTAGATTATTATGCGTTATTGAAACATCAAGGGGGACGCAGCAAAATCACTTATAAATTAAAATTGTATTATTCTATGCAACAGCCTTACATTTAAAACGGAAACATAAGGGCGATTTTAAGCAAAAAGACCTCAGCCTATAAGTCTAGATGTTTTCTTTTCCTTTTTATTTATTTGTTTATTTGTTTGGCGCATGTGTGCGATAGGAAAACTATAGTGTAATTACGGCAAGCCATCTTTCCCAGACTCGGGGCAAATTCCTTTCACTCCGTCCCGAAGCCCCAGCTGGCCCTCCTGCCATCCACTGCGTAAAACATATGCTGGATAAGTTGACGGTTCATTCCGCTGTGGCGATCACAGACTAATAAAGGGACTAAACCGAAAAGAAAATGAATGAAGAATGAATGAATAAATTAATAATAATAAAATAAAAATAAGGTAATAATAAACACAAATGCCGCGTAAGCGGCCTTTTTTTTAGAGATGGTACATTTGAATTGCCTCTTCCCACTTCCCCCACCTCGAAATTGAAAGTTGCAAAGAGAACTCAATAGCAAAGATCATAGCCCATTAACACATCAACACATAGTCCATTTACACATCAACACAGTGCAAGTTTAGCGGAAGAATGTCAAATCAGAATCACGCAGATGAAGCACACCAGCTACTACTATGAAACTATTAAAATTGTTTTGTCATAAATTTGCTTATTTGCAGCAGCTTTTTTTCGCGCAACAGAAAAGCGGCGTTGGGAAGCCGTCAATGAATAAAAACAGGGTCAATAGTGAAAATCGGCTTTTCATTGTATCCCTATTACCTATATCAATGCATTGAAGGCCTTTTATGGTGTCATCTCGATAGAATAGCCTAAGTTATAAATAATTTAAAGAACAAAGTTATAAAAACTCACATTACATAAATAAACAATTAAAAATATGTTTAGGTTGTCTATTTAATTGCCCTCGTGATGATGGTGTGCTTTATCATTATGTGCGTTTTACTTATAACTAACCTGATTTAAATGATGGATCTGCGACAGAGAAACTAGGGGTTTTGGGGGACATGCATCACTATATCCTTTTTTTCCCCAAACTGTGCATAGTTCAGCTGCAAGTTACTGTACGTCTTTTTTTGGAAAAGCACCCCATGTCCGCTAGTGCCGCGCGCCTCTTTCTCTGGGCAAAAATGAGTTGATTTTTAAAATAATAAATATATAGATTAATTAAATTTTCAGCAAAAGAGACATTTATTTCATATTTCACTATGCATTTCATCTGATCTTTATAGCTTAATTAAACACATATTGTCAAAACCCACACATAGGCCTATTGTATGAAAATGAAAAGGGCATTTTTTGTTATTATTACACTACTATTTGTAATTTGTTGCCTAGGCTATTTTCACATTTGAGGTGCTTTATTGGCATGACAAGTAACTGTACATTCGTTTTGCCAAAGCAGTGCGCGTCTCACAAACAAGACAGTGCAAAAAGGGCAGTAGTGCAAACAAATATGAAAATAACATATAGGCTAATAAAAAAATGATTAATAAAAATAAAAATAGAATAAAAAATAAAAATATAATAATAAAAATAAAAATAGATTTTTGATAACATTAAACAGGATAAAGGTAATAATAGTAGCCTATTATCAAAAGTAAGTCCACATAAAGAGTTCCAGTATTTGTGTGTTGGAGACAGGAGCGGGTATTGTTGGGTGAACACACAGCAGCACACACACTCCCCCAGTAAGATGGGTTCTGTTCGACAGGGACTCAAAGTTGTTTTGTATGTGTTGGATTATCGGGTAGAATTTCTCCCGGATCTCGGAGTATTTAGTGCACTCGGGATATGCAGCTCCGACTCAATCAGCTGCTGAGGGCACAGCCGCTTCTCCACCGGCAGCCATGTTTTTTTTTGTGCGGGCCCGTCTTTACGGCTAGCTGATGTCCGCTGCCCGCTTCTAACATGTTAGAAAATACTGCAAATCAAGCTGTCGGTATCTCCCCGCGGTTGAAATTGTTCGTTATTCCGAAAAAAAGAAGAAATATCAGCGCGCAGTAGTTGCTTTCTAGATTATTTAGGCCTATATTCAGCTGTTTTAATCTTGCAATTCTGATAATTAGAGATAATGTCTGTTCAACTTGTCTGTCATTTATTTCTCATTTGCTACTTATTTTATTAATTTGTTGATGTTAATATACTACATAGTCTTGTATATGCATATCTAAAATCCTTTGGCATTCAAATTTGCTTTGAACTTGAAAGAGAGAAAGAATCGGATTTTACCTGTCAGAGCACATTGCATATGCTTTTTTTGAAATAACATTTATTTAACAAATATTTTAGCACATCGAAAGTAATTAAATGACCTGTCTTTTGATTAAAACCTTTATGCAAAAAGATCAGAAAAAAGGCAATATGCGACACATGACATGCATCGCTCTCATGCCACGTTTTGAGGATAAATTCGCTTTTAGGTGCTGCTTTGAATAAAATAAAACTATTAAAAAGCACATTAAAGAATACTCATAAAATAAAACCTTGATAGAGGAGTATCTTATGAAAAAACACCAATTGACGGGCTCTGCTTTCGGTTTTAAAAGAATCAAGCAGCTTTAAAAATATAATTTGCTGAAGAGAAATGACAGGGAAAAAAAGATTGAACATATCGGGACTGTCAAAAGAACATTCCTCTTTGATATATTCTTTCGACTCCGACACATCAGCAAAGATTATGAACGACGGAGTGTCCTCCACTGCTTCAGTGGCGTGTCCCGCTGGTTATAAACGAGGAGGCGGAGAGAATGCGCTGCTTAGTTTCGGCTCGATATATTTAAATAAAAACTAACAACGAGCTGCTTATAACGCTCAAAAAGTTAAACTCAAATGCACAACCCTTGTTGGTTGCACCTGCAGGATGCACAATGAACCTAACGCGCCATAATTTTAATTCTATATTCGTGAAGAATGAGCCAACCGCATATGCTTAGTCAGTCCTGTTGGTCGGGACTCTGCTTTATAACTTATTAGTTTATTACAATAATCACACTTAGCTTTGCCATTGTTCTTCACATATAGCCACTCAACACATCTTGCGGTCCATCTTTAATGTTTAGATTATTGAAGGTGCTATTGACGTTTTGAGAAAAAAATTAATAGTACTGAAACTAAATTATTAAAAATAAACTTGCGGGACAAGGCAAGCACATATCTTAGCCGTTTGTTCACACTCTGCCTGTATTAACATAAATGCTGTATTTTAATATAGCTTATTTTGATTAATTAGCTTTAACTGACAGCCTTTTCTTCTTTTTCCGCGGTTATGCGGCATTATATTTCACACGCATATGCAAGGTGACTGAATATGAAAATAAAATACAAAACATACTGAGCCATTAAGTAAAAAAACAAAACAAAACAACAGTTATACTTTAAAGCAGAACATTGACGTTTTGAAACAAAAAAACGGAACTGAAACTAAATTATTAAAAATAAACCTGCCAGACTTAATTTATGTAATATTTTCATTATTCATTTATTTTCATTATTCGTTTATTATTATGTACTATAATTGAAACATAAAATGAGATCGTAAATATAATCAACAACGAAAATGTAAATAAAAACGTAAATTAAAAATATAAATGAACATGTCTAGTCTTAGTTCTATCAAAATAGCAAACACTACATCTCTCTATATTTAGACTAAAAGACTGCTTTATTTATTTATTTATTTATTTAAGACTAATTATTTGTACTGAATGTTTGTGCTTTCATTTTAGTTGTCTTTCATTTCTTCAATTCTATTTTCCAAAACGAATCCTCTTTGCACTTAATAAGTTTACAATAAACCAGGTAAAAAAAAAATTAAATGTAAGTTGAGGTGATCGCAAGTTCACAACTGTGAGGTGATGTGCTCTATCGGCAGGATAATCTATATTATTTTGCTGTTTTTCATATGCGCACGTTTAAGATTTGAGATTATAACATTGCCATGATAGTCAAAGAAATCAAAACATTATTTTCACCCCAACGCAATTTAATCGGGCACTGAAGGCTAATAACTTAATTCTTATATTAGCTTTTTGACTTCTCACCATGTATCTTTTCTACAGCATAGTATAGTGTAAGAGCATGTCTATTACCAGAAAAACTAAATTAAAATTATATTTTAATTGAACACATCACATCACATACAGTAAGCTACGCCTACAGAACAGTCTGTTTAGCATTGTGAAAAGGCAAAGCTGAATATCTGTGGTTAAAGTGCCACCCAGCGGTCAAATGCTGCTGGCGCATCAAGCACCGCCGTCGCCGCGGCATGAATGGCGGTACAAGGAACACATTGAAGTAGTAACATCTGTACGAGATGGTAAAATTAAACCGTTCGAAAAATAATGCCCACCGAGCCTGCCTGGAGTTCAATCTTTTAGCGGATCTAATATATTTAAGATTTTTATGATCGGTCCAGACGATAAAAGGCACCCCCGAGCCTTCTAACCAGTGATGCCACTCCTCCAAAGCAAGCTTGACGGCCAATAACTCTCGATTATCAATGTCGTAATTTCTTTCAGCAGGAGATAATCGATGACAAAAATACGCGCAAGGATGGACCTTGCCATCCGAGGCAGAGCGCTGGGACAGGATGGCTCCGACCCCAACCTCCGACGCATCGACCTCCGCCACAAACTGCCGGGAAGGATGAGGGGCAATGAGTATCGGAGTTGAAACGAAGCAGCCCTTTAGTTTGGAAAAGGCAGCTTCTGCTGCGCTGGACCACCTGAACGTCGTCTTGGAGGAGGTCAAGGAAGTCAAAGGTGCGGCGAGCTGGCTGAAATTGCGAATAAAACGCCAGTAAAAATAGGCAGAACCCAGAAACCTCTGCAGGGCCTTACAGGAATCTGGGGTTGGCCAATCTACCACAGCCTGAATATTCTCTGGATCCATGCGCAACCCCTTGACTGACACGATAAGTCCCAAGAACTGAACCGACTGTGCATAAAAAAACGCATTTCTCCTCCTTGACATAAAGCCCATTCTCTAGCAGCCTCTGCAACACTCGCCTGACATGTTGAATATGTTCCTGGAGAGAGAGAAAAAATCAGAATGTCATCCAGGTAGACATAAATAAACTGATCTATCATGTCTCTCAACACGTCATTGACGAGTGCCTGGAAAACAGCTGGAGCGTTGGAAAGCCCGAAGGGCAGAACGCAGTACTCAAAATGCCCTCTAGGGGTGTTAAAAGCTGTTTTCCACTCATCCCCGGGTCTTATGCGAACAAAATGATTAGCATTGCGAAGATCTAATTTTGTGAGCCCCCTGCAGGCGCTCGAAGGCTGAAGACATCAGCGGCAGCTGTTTAGCCCTCGATAGTCTATGCACGGACGAAGGGAACCATCCTTCTTTTTCACAAAAAAAAATCCCGCCCCCGCCGGTGAAGAAGACGGGCGGATGATTTTGGCTGCTAAAGAATCAGAAATATATTTCT
Organism: Danio rerio; assembly: GCF_052040795.2. Taxonomy (NCBI): domain Eukaryota; kingdom Metazoa; phylum Chordata; class Actinopteri; order Cypriniformes; family Danionidae; genus Danio; species Danio rerio. The sequence goes on from NC_141022.1 coordinate 16,573,838, forward strand.
CCATGGCCTCCCTCTCTGGAACAGACAGCGAATATAACTTGCCTTTAGGCGGAGACGTACCTGGCAGTGAGTCTATAGCACAGTCATAGGGACGATGAGGAGGAAGAGAAGCAGCCTGGGACTTACTGAACACTCTCTTCAGGTCGTGGTACTCACAAGGCACGTTTGACAGATCCACCTGCTCCTCCTGAAACACAGAACAAGACACAGTGGAACATGCAGACAATAAACAAGACTTATGACAGCTCTCACTCCAGTGTTGTGACCCCAATTAATATGAGGCTTGTGTAACACCAACCACGGGTGTCCCAGAAAAACAGGATTTTTGACAGTGTTAGTGAGAAAGAAGGTAATAGTCTTAGTATGGTTTCCTGAAGTGATGAGTCTAATAGGAGCTGTAATATGTGTGATAGTTGGGAGAGGTAGACCGCTAAGTGCGTGAAAAGCTATGGGTGAAGAAAGGGGAAAACAGGGAATTTTTAACTTCTTAGCTAAATCAGAGTCAATAAAACTCCTGAATGAATGAGCGCATGACAGGGATGAAAGTTCGAATTGAATTCCAATTTAATGGGTAGGAAAGTGGAATCGGGTGAGTCCTTCCCTGTCATGACCTCGCCCACCAAATGACTCTTACCAGCGGATGATTTATTGTTCTTGGTCGGACATAAAGCCGCATAATGACCAGCAACCCCACAGTACATGCACAAGCCCCCTGTGCGACGGCGTCGTCTCTCCTCCGATGAGAGGCGGAACCTTCCCACCTGCATGGGCTCGGGTTCCGGATCGGGGGGTGAAGCCTCCGGAAAACAGGTCTGTGAGCGAAACTCCCTGTGCATACCTCTGCGCTGCATATGGTTGTCCACCCTTATGGCCAGGCTGATGAGACCGATGTAACTGGCCTCATGTAACTCCAAAGCGTAAATCTCATCTTTTATATGGTCCGCGAGTCCGTGAAAGAACATGTCCCACTGAGCTTCACTGTTCCAACCACACTCAGCAGCCAGGGTGCGGAAATCGATGGAATACTCCGCCACCGTGTGATCTCCCTGAAGCAGCCTGATCGAAAACTGTCTTGAGCTCCTCTGTAAAGGACTTGAATGTTTGACAGCAGGGAAGTTTCCTCTCCCACGCCGTGGTTCCCCATAATGCCGCCTTACCAGTCAAAAGGTTGATTAAAAACGCCACCTTGAAAAGACGATGGTTGCAGTGAAATGTACAGAGAACACTTGGCGATAAACGCTCTGCAAAGTTGAGGTTCACCTGCGTAAGACTGTGGTGGAGGCAGTCGCGGTTCGGTGAATCTCATTAGCAACCGGAGTGACTGGTGGTTCGACGGAGGGAACTGGTAGGGTGGATCCAGCGCTGAGACCCGAGCTGAGTCGCTGGACTTGTGTTGTCAGCTCGGACACCTGATTTACCAGTGCTTGTATAGACTGACTGGTCACCTTCATTTGTTGCTCCTGGTGATCCATCCGGGCAACACTGCATGACAGCGCATTCTGTATCTCCGCCGCACTTGCTGGGTCCATGTTTGGTCAGTTCGTTCTGTGACTTTTAAAAAACAAGATGTGGAACCCAAATGCAAGTAAAAGTCTTTAATGCTGAACTTAAACAAAACAGGGAAAATGGTGAGTGGCTGGAAGTATAGAAACTATAGGAGTGATTAAAGAGATGGTCCGTTTCGGCAGCGCCGATAAATGTTCATATAACTCATCAACAGAGCAGATCAAACACTCATCGTAGAAGGAGCAGGGATCATCAGAGACAGCAACACGGAAATCAACCAAACCACTCACGACCAGCGATCTCAACGAGAGGAGCCTGACAAAAACACAAAGGGCCGTGAGCAAAGAGCGAACTGACAAAGTGAGACAGGAACGCTGAACATTTATAGGCACATAAAATGCGCTACACCTGTAGCGCGCTGGTTATCAGACGAGCGCGCAACGCAACAGTTCCGGTAACAAAGATCATGTGACCGCTCACACGCGACACGTATCATGACAATGAACTGTCACACAACGCAGACACTTTAAATAAGGAGCAGATGGATCCACAACCGTGACAGAAATTGGGGAAAATATAGAGGGGGGCTAAAAATAAAGAGGGTTAATAATGTCTGTCTTCAACTTGGAATGACACAAGGAGAAAATACTGAACTACTGAAATGTAATTAATACTTTAAATGAAATTCCTTTTTTTTGTGAAGGCAGCTTAAAAACACCTCTCATATGGAGAATGAAGTCGTGTATTGCAACATTTGAGTATAAAACAGTGTCAAAATCTTGATAGTTCTGTTGATCTTGTCTATCAATTCTGATCTTAATTTTGTATTTTCTTTTGGATTCAAGTTAGATGGTTGACTGGACCATTTGAGCAGCTTTATTTTATTTCTCTAAACCATTTGAGTTTCCTTGGCAGTGTTTTGGATCATTTTCCTGCTGAAATGTCCACCCTGGTTACAACTTCATCATCCTGCTAATGAAGATGTTGGACTGAAGCAGCTAATATTACTTTCCAATGAGGAAGGGCAGAGAGTTGCTGAATTACTACAGAGAGATTTTAGCTGCTGTCTGGGCTTTCACTGCCTTTTTGCACCTCCATTTTTTATTTGTTCAAAGCTTTTTTCCGTGTCATTTTATTACAAATAACTTAATTTGTAATCAAATTAGTTTAGATTTCTTTACATAGACATCATATATACCTGAAATCTAAACCACTTGTTTTCAACCTTATCAAACTGCCAATCATTAAATGTTTATTACTTAAAAAGAAAAAAAAAAAACAACAATACATCCATATTCTAAATATTCTGTCAGCAAACCATAAAGGTAATCAGAAGAAAATGTAGACTTTGTTCTGTGTATCATTCAAATTTGTGGCTATATAATAGTCAGGCAGACTGAGATGACAACAAAGTGAACGTTTTCTTTGTTCTAAAAAACAAGGTTCACAAAAGAATATTCACAAAAAAAATAAATAAAAAAGTTACTGTTTTGAATTATGTATTTCTCATATTTTTATCACCAAAATGACAAAATATGTATAGGTTTCACTGTCATTTAAAAAATTGAGTATACACATACCTGCGTGTTTGTCCAGATTATATATTAAAGCTTTTATTCAGTGAGTATTGCATACTTTCAATAATCAAGCATTTAAGTCAAATTAATAAATGCTTAGTCCGTGAGGTGGTGTTCGGTGGTGGTGCTTAACATCTGAGCCTGAGACTAATCGAAGTTAATTTTCCCTGTTATAATACACAATTTTATATCTACTTTCGACCTAATAATTTGAACAAATACACAAAATTACCAGATTGTATAGCTGATATTAATAATGCACTATGGTATTACATGATGTTTGATGATATTTTTACTGATATTATAAATGTACTTAATTCTGGACAATTTTTTTGTTTTATGAAATATAATAACCAGCTGTTGGGGTAGATCCTTCTCATATCCAGCACTTAAATTCTGGAACAGCCTTCCTAGCACAGTTTGGGAGGCAGACACACTCTACCACTTTAAAACTAGACTAAAGACACATCTTTTTGCATTATCATGCACATAAATGCACATAGAGCACAATCAAAATTCACTTCACTTAACTTTGGATTGTTAGGCTGCATTAATTAGGACAACCAGAGCCAGGATCACTTCCGAAAAAGCAAATTGTAATTAAAATAGCATCTATGCTTACATTAGTCTGTTTCTCTTATGAGGAGGTCTACATAATCTTATCTCCAACCAGTATCCTGAGCAGACGGCTATCATTGTCATGGATGATTACTGCAAAGACAACAGTGATATATGAGCCTTGGCACTAATTCTGTGAGTTACCCTAATCAAAATAAAGTTGGTGCTATCAGCATAGCTGTGTTAAGAGATTTGGTTCTTTCTCATTATTTGGCTCATTGGGAGTTTATAAAGCTTGAACAGGCGAGGTGCTAGAATTGAACCTTGTCATGCACTGTAAAAAATGTCCATTATTTAAACGGTAAAAATCTGTACAATCTACAGTGAAAACCTGTTAAACGATTAACAGCTAATTTCAGTGTAAAATAATAGCTGTAACAGATCTAAATAGCTGTAACAGATCTAACCTTCCTCTACAAAACTCCCAGCATGCATTGCAACATGAATAAATTATGCAGCTTTATGCTCTTAAAATTTCTTTCTTGGCGAATCAATGGTGCAGTAGGTAGTGCTGTCACCTCACAGCAAGGAGGTCGCTGGGTCAAGCTTCGGTTCATTTGGCATTTCTGTGTGGAGTTTGCATGTTCTCCCTGCGTTCGCGTGGGTTTCCTCCGGGTGCTCCGGTTTCCCCCACAATGTGGTACAAAAGACATGTGGTACAGGTGAATTGGATAGGCTAAATTGTCCGTAGTGTATGAGTGTGTGTGTGAATGTGTGTGTGGATGTTCCAAGAGATGGGTTGCGGAAAACAAAAATGAATGAATGTGTTCCTGGCCTTCACTAAGCTTAAATAATAGTTTAATGAACAAAAATTGTGAATAAACTTGACTGTTGATGTAATAAATTACGTTTTTAAATAATAATGTCAAATAACCAACATTTCTCAAAATTGATATATCTCTTTTTTGCAACTTGTTTTGTGTGTGATATGTATATGTGTGATTGTTTGCTCCAGGGAACAGCCAATGCTGATTACATCGGTGCTATCACAAGCATTAAAAGGGTTAAAGGTGTGTTCATTTTCTTTTATTACCACAAGAAGGAAGCCCATACCACACTTTGAGAATCACTGGCTTAAAGCATTTTTGGATCGAATTTTGTCTCATGGAATGGAGGTCATTGATGTAGAGATTATACCACAAAGTGATGATGTAACAGATCACTAACTATTATTATATAAGCTGTGTATACCAGAGATTAGCCAATCTTTACAGGAATCCCTCCCTCTCGCTCAGAGTTATTGGAGTTCAATAGCGCAATGTGTTACATACAAACACCCCCATGTGTAAAGTTTAGACACTGCATAGACCTAGGCCTACGGTGTGTTATAGATTGCATATTTTGAATGACAGCAAGACATGCTATTTAGTTTTTATTGTGAAATATATACACATATACCACTACACAATACTGGTGGCGTAGCTGTTTATCTGAATTAGACTAAGCGTGTTTTTTATAAATAATATTATAAATTAAAAACAAGCCACCTTTTGAATATTTTGAGTATATATATATATATATATATATATATATATATATATATATATATATATATATATATATATATATATATATATATATATACACACAGTTTAATGGAGTTTTAATAGTTTTAATAACTCATTTCTATTAACTGATTTATTTTATCTTTACCATGATGAAAGTTAATAATATTTTACTTGATATTTATCAAGACACTTCTATACAGCTTAAAGTGATATTTAAGGGCTTAACCTGGTTAATTAGGTTAAAAGGCAGGTTAGGGTAATTAAGCAAGTTATTGTAAAATAATGCTTTGTTCTTTAGGCAATCCACAAACTATATAGTTTAAAGGCGCTAATAATTTTGTCCTTAAAATGGTGTTTAAAAACTTAAAAACCATTTTCATTCTAGCCCATATAAAACAAATAAGACTTTCTCCAGAAGTAAAAAAGCTATATATATATATATATATATATATATATATATATATATATATAAGTAATTTTAGTGCATTTTAAATGTAAAAATAACGATTGTTTATTAAACAATTGCTAACACAATATGTAACACAAATATACTTCATTTTCATATCATAGCCTTTTTAAACAAAACATGCGATGCGGTTGAAAATTTGGGTGGACCAGTGCAAAAGGTTAGTCTAGAACCCCTGGGCCTATTTCAAATTTTCCATTTATGTCTAAAATATTTTTTTAAAAATTGTGTTTGCTCAATTAAGCTAATTTCTACAGATGAAGAAGGTTTTTGAAAGGGTTTTAGTCAGGTTTCAGGTCTCATGATAGTACAGAAACTCCACTAGAGAAAATAACCAACGATTCACTCTTAGCTGCTGACTGAGGCTGCATCTTGCTACTAGTTTTACTTGACCTCAGTGCTGCATTTCACACTATAGATTATGATATTCTCATAGATCGCTTTACCTTTAAAGGTGTCCAGGGACAGACTTTACAATTGTTTAAGTCATACTTAACTGTTCCCCTTCGGGGGGGAACTTCAGCACTATAAGTGGATTTGATGTTCTAAATCCACGTATGGGAGATTCGGTTCAGAAGCTACTTGTCTGAAAGAGTATTGAACGGGCCAATGAAAGCCCAGCGTAAGCTTGCGCAGGTGTGCTGCATCGCCAATTAACTGAGCATATAAGCACACCTGGCGCCAGCAGACGCTATCCTTTTCGCTTCAGAGACTTTTCTGATCGAGCTTCATGAGGGTTCCTCTTGCTGTCTTAAGCCACATCAAGCGAACGAGTGTCTCCCGGTCCAGAGCGAGTCCACGCAGCAGCAGACGGTCGAGCTGGGTTTTCTCCCTTGCCTGGCGTCCCTTTGGGTGATATTCTCATAGATCGCTTTTAAATCGCACCCTTTGGGTGCGTATTGTTGCAGTTTTCTTAAAAGAGCAACACAGTCGTGCAGCACGTCCTTTTCAGGATGGCGCTTCGACTGTGCGTTTCCGGTTGCGGGGGTTTCCTGGCTCCGGATGATGGGCACGATCACTGCATTACATGTTTGGGGGTCCAGCATGTTAATGTGGTGCTCGGGGGCGGTTTATGTCGTCACTGCGATGCCATGACCGTCGCGCAGTTAAGATCGCGGCTAACTTTCGTAAGAGAGCGAGCCACCCCAGTCGCCTCCTGCTCTGCAGCGGGCGCTCGGGCAGATCTGAGGGTTCCAGCGAGAGATAATCCGCCACCTCAGGGCTCGCGGACCTCTCGCTCCTCCAAGCGCTCCATCCAAGCTTCGGGTACTGGGAGTGATCCGTCTAATCAGATGGTAGCTCTCACACTTGCTGACACCGGAGATCAGATGTCCCCCGTGGCATCGGAGGGTGGGCTTTCATTGTCCGACGATGATCCGGACCCGCTCGCCCCCTTCGGGCAGGTGAGCGCTGTCAAAACGGATACTAAAACGGACGTGTTAGCCGTGCTTTCCCGGGCTGCTTCGGCCGTGGGTTGGAGATGGTTCATCCCCCAGCTCCGCGGCCGGACCGACTAGAGGGGCGTTCCCTTCTTCCCGGCGACGCACAGTAGGCTCACGCGGTCTTAAAGGGCACTTTTTTCTACTCGTGCTGCGTGTCCCTCCACCCTCACCACTCTTGGTGGTGGAGCGGCCAGGGGATATGTGGCGATTCCTCAGGTTGAGTGCGAGATGTCAATTAATCCGGGCGGCGCCTCTTCTTGGCGGGGTCCGCCTCATCTCCCATCCAAAGCCTGTAAGTTTCTGCTCCTCGGAGTCAGAGCTTGAAAAGCTACGAACCAGGCTGCTTCCGCCTTGCAAGCGATAGCCACCTACCAGCGCTACCAAGTGCAGGCGCTGGCCGAGCTGCACGAGGGTGGGTCCAACCCAGGCTTATGAGCTTTGCACCGCAGCCGACTAAGCTCTTCGGACTACTAAGTCCGCTGCGTGTGCTTTGGGGAGGACGATGTCCACACTAGTGGTCCAGGAGCGCCACCCCTAACTAAAACTTGGCTGATATGCACGAAGTTAACAAAGTCCGCTTTCTTGACTCACCCATATCCCAAGCTGGTCAGCAACACAGTCTGCGAATTCACCCAGGAATTCGAGGCAGTGAGAGAGCAGTCCGATGGGTGATGTCTTATCGTCGGCCCCGTAAGCCCGCTTCGCTTGCCGTGCCATCCATACCTGCTCCTCGCTGAAGGCGCCCGCCTACGAGAGCTGCACCGCCCCCGCACTCGCCTCTGGGGAGCCGTGTGTCACGGGCATGCAGCTGCGGGCCTGTGGGTAGGTGCCCAGCAGCATTGCCATATCAATCGCCTAGAGCTGTTGGCAGTGTTCCTTGCCCTCCGCCGTTTTTCTCCGGTGCTGGAGCAGCAACACGTGCTGGTCAGGACGGACAGTACGGCGGCGGCAGCATATATCAACCGCATGGGGGGTATGCACTCTCGCTGCACCCGCGGAGTCACCCGCGGCTGAAGTCACATCCCAGGTATGCTCAACCGTGCAGCCGATGCGCTCTCACGGCAGCGACGGCCCTCCCATGGCAGATCCCTTTGAGAGAGGACCTACTTTCTCAGGGACAAGGCACCACCTGGCACCCTCGCCCCGATCTCTGGAACCTCCACGTGTGGTCCATAGACGCGAGGAAGACTTAGGTAGCCTGCCGCCCGCGGTGGTTGATACCATCACTATACTGAATATACTGTCGTATTTTCCTAGAATTATCTAGACGCTAGCGACTCCCAAAAAATATATCTATTCCGTAAAGCTTCTTTGAAGTGGGAATAAGTTAGGGCCAAGGGCACGTTGGAGGACCACGCCTTCCATGATTTGGTTGCGTCACGCTTGCCTGACTGCCCTCTCATCGGAGGCGTTGGTGAGGTGCAGTCATTATGGTGCTTTCAATGGACTCCCATACGTGGATTTAGAACATCAAATCCACTTATAGTGCTGAAGTTCCCCCTGAAGGGGAACTTTCGAGGTTACTAAAGTAACCCTTCGTTTCCCGAGGAGGGGAACGGAAGCACTACACTCCGTCACCATAATAACTGTCCCTTAGCTGTTAAAAGTCTCTTCAGCTTAAAAAGGATAGCGTCTGCTGGCGCCAGGTGTGCTTATATGCTCAGTTAATTGGCGATGCAGCACACCTGCGCAAGCTTACGCTGCCAATTCATTGCTTTCATTGGCCCGTTCAATACTCTTTCAGACAAGTAGCTTCTGAACCGAATCTCCCATACGTGGATTTAGAACATCAAATCCACTTTTAGTGCTTCCGCTCCCCTCCTCGGGGAACGAAGGGTTACTTTAGTAACCTCGAACGTTACCAGTTTAAATATGAACTGACAACTTTCACAAGTTAGGTCAGTGCAGTATGGGGTGCCTCTAAGATCTCTTTTAGGCCCTTTGTTGTACTTGATCGGATTCGGACCTCCCAATCACAACTCAGATCCATCCATCCATCCATCCATCCATCCATCTTTTTTTAGAAATATTATCTTCACCTTTATTTATATTGTGTTGTCATTTTGGCTTAGTCACTGTCTGTTGCTATACGTGTGCAATCATTCATTCCCTTTCTTCATGTAGCTCTACAGAGGTTTGGTAGAAAGACTGGTAGGTAAGTGGGTCAAGTGACATTAGTGGTGGTCAAAGCGAGGCTTCATTAAACACTGAAACGATCAAGAAAATGTGTCGAAGCTTCAAAACATTTTAAAACCTGCACTATACACTATTAATGTTGCTGAGGGACAATGTGAGAGACAACCATCAAGTTATAATATAAATATTAAAAAATAGGGAAAAATAGTACTTATTTTTCCAGTTTACAAAAGCTACCTTTAAAGTTGTTGGATTTGCCATCAGTCTGACTCCTGGTTGTTGGTGTGTGTGACTAACTGTAAGTGCTTGTGTGTGAATGCCAGCACAACTCTGATTGGCAAATGATGGAAATGTACTCTATCTAAGCCAATGATCAGTTACACCACATTCACAGTCACACCAATCTTCAGCACTGGTTGGTTATATGTCCCGCCCCAGCCTGAAAACACATACGTACGCACCCACCTCAGAGAAAGAGAGGTTTAATGGCTAAGACAGAAACTACTTGTGCTAAAACCGCTTTAGTGTTCTCAATTATAGTAATGTCATTTATTGCCATTGTAACAGGTGAAACAGTAATTCATTTGATCATTGATAAAAAAGTATTGTCATTAGTTACGCTGTTTATTTATTGCGCTGTTATTCCCATAACTGGTGATTGCTGCATTTACATTAAACTGTAAACCATATGTTCTGATCAAGGTCATGTGTAGTAATCAGAAAATAACATGGATTTTTCACAGTTCAAACGGTTTGGCACTGTACATTGAACTACTGTTCTATTTTTGCACATTTACAACATCAATAACATTGACTGCACAAATACTGCCTGCAGCACAGATGTGACCTGATTGTCCAGCTGCAAAAAGTTTCAGACACTGAATCAAAATAAAGAGTGCAACAATTTGGTGCAGGAATAATTAATTTTTATTTTATTTTATATGTTTATACTTTTTTAATTCACATGCAGAAAACAACATGGTCAAACTGATCGCTGTTTACCACAAAACAAAACAAAAACTCAATTTGTCTATCCATGTCATGTCTATAAACTGAACATTTAATACACATGCCTATGACACACAAAATCATGTATCTGTAGGTTACACAGAAATTTGACAAATTCTACATTGTAGTGGTGTACCCAAATCAGAATTTTAAATTGTTGAATCTAAATTTTCAAATCTTCTCTGTAGTTTTTTAAAATTTTAAAGTTATTTTGAAAAAAAAAAAAAGATTTGTAAACGTTGTAAACTCATAACACATTAAACCCACAATGTACAGAACATTACACAAAGGATATGAAAGAGTTTTTAGAAACTTAAAAATTAAGAAATAACTGCAGAAATGAAAACGCTGTAGTTAATTTGCTAATCATATTTAAAAACATGTTTGGAGCACAACATCAATGTGCAGTAAAAAAAATGTAATTTTAAATAATTTTAATGAATTACATTTAAATCGAAAATATAGCTACCTTTCTAATAAATAACAAAGTAATTTTATTAAATTCAGAGTCTTTCTAATAAATATAGAAAGAACATATTTAATACTGAAAAAAATTGGACAACACTGAGATCGATAAATGAAGTAAAAATAAAGAATCTATTAAAATGACGAAAGTATAGCCACAATGCTTTTTTATTTTTGTCTTTTCGACGACATAAACGAATGCTAAATTGTCAAGACAGTTGCTTTAGACAAAGTTGTGCACTTTCTTTTGAGGATGTATCAGCCACAGAAGGGACCCCGCAAGGATGGTGAGTATTAACAGTTTATTGCAGAGGATGGCAGTAGTAACAGATAATGTTGAGGCTTGATGGCGATGACTGGTGAATAGCATATGGTAACAGCAACGGAGGAGACCAAACACAGGGGAGACTACGATGATCAGACATGAAACCAGGAGAAGCTGAACATCATCCGGCCAGCCGGATTGTTGTGCCAGGAACAGGAAACTGTACGAATGGTCCTCGAGGCTGCTTTCCCCTCCACTTTATCATCAGGATGAGGAACTCAGGGGTGTAAATGGAATCTATGAGTAAGCTAAGGGAAGGAAAAAGAAAAGACTGGGGGCAAAAAGGACTATAAAAATAAAACGACGGGAAAACACGCCACAAAATTTTTCTTTAGGTCTGGTATTATCTAACACCTGGGTTCACTTCAGAAAGTCAAAGGATAAATTTATTAATAAACACTCTCATGGAAGAACACAGAAATTACATGGGGTGAAAACAAGTATCAACGTAGAAAGAATACCAGACAAAGACTAAACTAAACTAAGGGGTATAAATACACATGAACATGATGACAATAATTACACACAGGGGAGAAACACAGGTGAAACTCATGAGACTGTCTGGTGGCGGGAAAACAGAACAAAGGAACACATGGTGAAAGTCACCTGATGAACACAAAACCTAACAAACAAATTTGTAGCTGTTTTTGTTGCATGTGTCTTCAACGCAAATGAGATAGTTTTACCTGACAATTGTTCCCAGGTGCCTGTCAAATGTGACAGAATACACAAAAAGCAAAACAGTTCTGGCTTGAAGAAATTGTTGAAAAAATGTACTCTGGTGTCAGTGATGATTCAAAGGAGTGAGGTTCCATCCATTGACTCGGTTGCAGATATATTTGTGAGTGTGTGCACGTGCATGTGTGTGTATGTGTGTGTGTGTGTGTGTTTAAATCATATAAACACATACTGCTCAACATGAGTAGTTACCAAACATCTTTCGAAATAGAAAGATAATACACTTAAATTCATGTGAAATTGTAAAAAAATTACAAAGTGTCGATAAGATTTTGTATACTTTTTTGTTTCTCTTGAATTTAGCTGTTTTTAATTTTTTTGTTAATATTTTTCTATAACATAAATTTGGGTGTACAAATTTTGGACCATTATCATTAGTTATTTTGTTAGATAAGCTCCAGATTTGGCTGCAATACTGACTGATGTAGAGTATGCACAAAATATAATATGGTAAATCTTCCTATTAAAATTATTTATCTATATCAGAGATATATGGGAGTGTACTCGTATGTTGAGCACTATGTATGTATATATATATATGCAATTTGTGTTAATACATATAGACTAGGGATTATCACAGTAATCGATTACCCGTAAACCGAAAGGGAGCGTTGGACGAGGGTCTCACCACTCCCAGAGTAAGAGTCAGGAGCCATCCCAGCAAAGGTCGAGGCAGTCATCACCCTCTGCCAGGGGCCGAAGCTTGCTACCATCTGCCAAAAAGTGTAGCGGAGGAGAAAAGAGGAGCATTCTACCAGATGCTGGAGCCATTGCCGGACACTGAGTAACCAAACCCCAAGAATTTTTTTTTGCTCTTTCTTTTGCTCTCCCCTTTCTCTGTCTCTCCTTATCTTTCCATCTCCTTTTGTCTGACCTGTCTTTTCTTCCCAGGTCTCATAGGTGCTGTGTCATCTCCTTTGTCATCCGCTTCATTACAGTCATCTCTGGATATTTTGCACTGGAACCACTCACTGTGGGATCATCTGGAGTGCTTTTAGTGAAACACGCATGTCTCACAGCTAGGAAGCTCTATGCACTCTTTTATGTTCATAGGTCAAAGTTTAACAGTGTAATTGGAAAAAAACAATAAAAGAACAAACGCAGTCGGCTGCACTGGTTAGACATGTTGGATGGATGTGTGGGAACTGATGTCACAGGATTGATGAAGTGGTTTTGACTGACACCTCATGTCTGTAGGAGAATTTGGAGATGTATCTGCACAAACACCGGTTATGTACTGACTGCAATAAAGATTCCTGGCCATAAGGAAGTAGAAGGTGGAGAACCGATGAACTTTTAAATAATTTTAATAAAAAAAAACAAAAAACTGGTGGCAGCTACTCACGGAGACCACCGCCAAATTGAAATCGAAACCAAACACAAGTGTCCAGGCCTGGTCCTCTCTCATCTTTTACATTTAAGATCAACCAGATCTCCTCCAAGTGACTTGGGACAGGTGGCGAGCACAGGTGACAGTCATTAGCACTCACATCAGCAGCTTCGCATGCCCTTATGGCTCTCAGCCCTAGCTCACTTGCCACACATGCAGTATAACTACTGCCAAGAAGTTACTAGTATTGTTTTTTTTTTTTTTAATACTGGCAAACTTTAGAAGTTTAACAAACTTTGCCAACTTTTTTTCTGCTACCTTGATGAAATCTTATGGACTAATTTATAATTTGTTAATGTAATGTTTTAATGTTTTTTTCAACATGTTTTGCTATTTAAACAGGTATTGTAAGGCAGTGGTTCTCAATCCTGGGTTATTAACTCATATAATTTTAAGGGTTATTTAAATCATACAAACATGTAATTTGCATAGAAATCACATCTTGAGCACATTACCTATTGAATTGAACAGGCTTTCAAACTAATTGTATAGAAGTTTTGTATATGTAGTACGTAGACAAAACTTGTACGTCGCAAATCATTTTTCAACTTCTGTGCCAATTAGAGTGCGGAAGAAATAAATCACAACATAAAAGTAACTTCTATTATTGAATTGAACAATTTTTTTAACTTTCAATGTCTCAGATCATTAGGTGGCTTAGCATTGTTATTTAAATGAATGTAAAATATCTCACATCAACTGGTGTCACTGCCAAAACACTCCGGCTCTTCCTCATCTTCTCTGCTGGCAGCTACAGCTCGGAAGGTTTTTCTGTCTCCTGGAACTTTCTTCTGACATAAAAATGAACTTCTGCAGTGAGCTGTAACCAGAGGGAAAAAAATTAATTCAATTCACCTTTATTTGTATATCGCTTTTACAATGTAGATTTAGCTCAGTTTAGCTCAGTTCAGTGTGGTTTAATAATCACTACTGAGAGTCCAAACACTGAAGAGAAAATCAATCGATGCGCAGCTCTAAAGATTCCGTAACCATGCAAGCCAGTGTCAACAACAAAAAAAAACATAACTTCATAAAACCAATAGGCTGATTTCTTAATAAAATTTGACTATTTCCTCAAGTTTTATGTTCATTTTCTGTGATAAAATAACAAACAAATATTTAATTATAACCTGCATCCCAATTTTTATATATATCCAAGCAGTCATAAATAGTCAAGAACTTCAATTTGACATTAAAAGTGTAGGTATGCGCCCCCTCAAAGATTAAAACTGCCCACAACGTGTTGGATATGGATAAAAATTAAGAACTACAAACATAGATGCATGAGATTGTTCAAAATAGTAATACACTGATAAATTCGCTGAGGTGATTTTGGGGCCCCTAAAATGTTTTGACAAGTACTGACTTATTTCAGCTAATTATTACAGTATTGGCCAACGTGTTTTTTTTTGTTTTGTTTTGTTTTTTGTGTTCAGCACAAACTGTGCAACAATAAAATGTGAGAAAGATTAATGTACATGCTTGCGTTTTTAGAAACAAAATATTTATAAATAATAATTATGTGGGGTTAGTGTGTTTTTGAAAAAAATGTAGCGGAAACTAGGTAAAAAAAAAACACTTACATATGTTTTATATGATTTACATTTTGTAAAGTCAGTTTTTGGATCAGTGCTGCTGTATGCATGAGAGTGACAATGGCCATGAATATTTTACACCTGGAGAGTCAAAAGACACTACCCCACTGGCTAATGTGTATCCATCAAGGACAGCCTAAATTAACACTGTGATAAGACTCAAACATCTTTTTTATTGTAATTGCTCTATAATTACAAACTATTGTACAAAAATACACTGTAAAGTCAATGTCCAGCTGCAAAAGCTTTCCCAAACAATTTATAAATGCTTGTTGTATTTCTTGCTGCATTATAACCATGTAAACCTTATGGGTAAACAATGTAGCACGATTGCCTCACAGCAAGAAGGTCACTGGTTCGAGTCTCGGCTAGGTCAGTTGGCATTTCTGTGTGGAGTTTGCATGTTCTCACGTGTTCGTGTGGGTTTCTTTTAGGTGCTCTGGTTTCCCCCACAGTCCAAAGATATGTGGTACAGGTAAATTGGGTAATCTAAATTGTTCATCATCATTTTGACCATTTTTAAATTGTGTAGTGTAATAACATCTCAGTAATAACATCTCTGGATCATGAACCCAAAGCTGCATGCTCGTTGCACACAACAGGGTTACCATAAAAGTCAACATAAAGTCAGCATCATGTGATAATTGAGTCCAGCTGCACTATGCCACTGCATCAAAACTGCCTCCACAAATGAGCTAAAATACATGAATCCGTGAAGTAAGGGAGTGCCCAGAAGTTAGAAAGTTGTATTGTGATGCCAAAACTTAGACCAGAAAAAAAAAAGAAATAATAAAAAGTAATAAAAAAGAAAATAAATATAATATTCTGAATGGCATCTTGTGTATAGGAGCAGTAGGAACCAGCTACTTTGCGTCATTTGCCATGCCATGAAAGACAGGGCTGGCTGTGTAAAAGTAAAAGAGGCATATTGTCAGAGTGGGCTAATGCAAATGGTTGAGCAGCACTAACCAAGCTGGTAGCAGTGGAGCAATCACTGATGTGAATAAAGAGCCACACTTTGTGAGAAAGAAAATGCTCTTCACATGGAGGAGCATGCTGTTTTATTATTTGACTCAAGACTTTAGTTATTTGTATTTTGATGCCCTTAGCCCAAATGCAGACAGAAAATTGTCTGTAATGAGGACAAATTGAGATATAAAACCATGTGTTCTTCAAAGCAAAAGCTGCAAAACAATCCTGAAGATGATCGTATGTTCTTCTGCATAAGCATTCTGATTGGCATATTGTGCATAATATAGCTACTCAAAAGTACAAAAAATTAGAATCTGTCATAGCTCTTATGGGAAAATGTATTACGTAAAAAATGTCAGTTGCAGGGAATGGCTTGACTGCATCTTTCTTCATCTCTTCATTAAAGACAGGGGTGGCTGGTGTAAACAATAAAATGCAAACACCAGCAACTGGAAGCCATCTGGTGATTTCAATTGCTTTGAGGCTAATGCACCTGTGGTGGGGCAGCAAACATGAGTGAGAGCACCTAAGCTGGGAAACAGCAGAGGTGAGTAAAATGTAGTGCTTACTATGTGCCCGGGATTGAAGCCTGAAGGATTGATAAACTGGAGGCTTGAAAGAAAGAAGTCTGATATGCTTAAAAAAAAGTTTGAAATGGTGTCCCTCAAACAGGACAAAAAAGCAGTCTTGTCAATATTGGAGGCTTCATCTCAATGACGCTTTGTAATACGTTGCCAGACGATGTAGGTGTAGACACTGGAGGTGTATGCCTTTGCAGAGAGCTAATTATGTGGTGACAACCAGCAGCTTATGTCATCTTTTGCCAAGATAGATTGGTTCAAAGCAATAGTTCAAAGCAATGTGCGGCTACTTCACTGTTGAGAACTTCTGGTTAAAGTTCTCAGAAAAATTCTCGTATCCCCATGTAATCACCAAGTTTATGTTTCATGTTATTGTTGGCTACAAAGTAATATCACTGCTGAAAAGGCAGCATATGCTGGCAAGGCATGTATTGATGCCGGTATGCTGGTCTCAATACTGGTCTTGCTGCTCTCAGTGCTGGTCAGGCAATCCACTGAGTGTTAGTCTCCACCAACAATATTACTATTTTGAACTTTAATTGTATAAATAGTTAATTTGTGTTTGGCTTTCTCTGTTTCAATAACAATTAATAATTTAATTCTAGTTGCTCTTATCAATTTTATTGATAGAATTAACATTTATAAATCATTTAACTCTATTACTAATTTATTTATTAATTTTAATTTATTTGTGAATTTTATTCATTAATTTAATTTCTTTTTGGCTTAGTCCCTTTATTAATCCAGAAGGGAGAACATGCTAACTCCATACAGAAACGCCAACTGACCCAGCCAAGGCTCGAACCAGCAACCTTCTTGCTGTGATCCGACAGCACTACCTACTGTGCAACTTCATCGCTTTTTTGAATTTCATTTAAAAAAAAAAAAATTTTTTTTAGGTATTCAATTTCTTTCACAGGACAGTGCTCCTGGTGCTTGGCTGATGCAATTGGACATCCAATGGCACGTTGGTAAGTTGGGATCGCAGTAGTGAGTGTTTGTTGAAGTTGTTGAAGTTGAGTGTAAATGCCCTCACAGTGTGTTATGGTATCAAAAGCAGCACAGAGAAAACACTGAGAACAGCCAAAGGTGTGTCAAGCGAAAACACTAGGCAGCAACCAATCACTGTGAAAAGTAGACAAGATGAGAAGTTTTTTGATTACTCAGCTGAAATCACTTACATGTAGGCTACTTTGAGAATGAATGCCTGTGTCTATGCATTGAGTATTTCTTGCACGTGTGACTATGCATGTGTGATAAACTTGTAAACAAACTGTCTACCACAATGATTAAAACGTGCATGCTCAGCTGTAAATCTGACAAGCCCCGGAGCTGTGGTGTTGTAGCATTGCCAGCAGGACTGAGAGCAGATTTCACAATGTAGTGGAAACGTACCATAATGGTGCATTTGCATTGTTATGTTGGGAGCACAGCAAACAATTTCAGGTCATTCATATGGAAGTTGAGTGTAAATGCCCATGCAATGCAGAAATTCGGTCTGTCATGAGAAAGCGCTGAAATGAGTGCTGAAATCAGAATGCTTCAGAGGTGGGACCAAGTCATTGTTTGGCAAGTCACAAGTAAGTCTCAATTCATTGCCCTCAAGTCCCGAGTCAAGTCCCGAGTCAAGACAGGCAAGTCCCGAGTCAAGTCCCAAGTCAAAGGCAACAAGTCTCAAGTCAAGTCCAAAGTCCTATTGTTTGATTTTCGAGTCTTTTCGAGTCTTTTTAACAGAAAAATGAACTGTAAACAGATTATGTATGGTTGTAAGATCTGTATTTATTAAACAAACCTTTTTTTATGAAAGAACATTGCTCAGATATATAAAAACACAAATGTAATTTTCTGAAAAAGTGCTAAACAGTGCTGCATCTTGTCTACACAGCACATTGCACAAGAACGAGTTCCACTACAATAGAGTCCATTTTGCCTCACATCACACAGAAATTGCAGGTCTACTGCTGTCTAGTTCATTAAGTTTAGTTGTGCTATGTTATGTCTTCTGTGATCAACTTGTGATTAACTAAAACTACATAAAATGCAATGTAAAATTGTGGCACATATTCTAAATGAAGTTGGCTACTTTATACAAACATTAACGTTGTTTTTTTCACATAACAATGAAGAACTTTGATCTCTACCTTGTGTGACGCTCGTGCACCGATTTCCTCTGTGGACAAAACTGCTTGCGAGCTCTGAAATATACGCTGCTCACGCGCAAATTTTCTCGCTCTCAAATATGCACTGCTCACGCACACATTTTCCTGCGTGCTCTCAGAGATTATATACAGATTTTGAGTCTTGTGTTTCCTCTTCCTTTCGTGCTTTTTTATATGATTTATATTGAGGGACTATTTATTAACAAAAACCAAAATACTAAAATAGACTTACATATTAAATTTTTAATCTAATAAACCATAAAATTTTGGCTGTATGTTTTATGATGAGATATTTCCAGTTACAAACACTTAAAGACACAGAGAATAGATGTTGGATGTAAAGAATGTATTTTGTTTTACAAACATTTATTAATCATCCGAAAGGTGTACCATACTAATCAAATAAAAAAAAACATTTAAACAAAAATATAACTAATGCAAGCAGAAATGTAACTGTGATAAAAATAAGGAAAAACTTGATTAGGTATTATAGCCTACTGTACTATTCACTCTTTAAATAAATCTCACTATCAATCCCATTTTATCATGGCAACTAAAATAAAATGAACACGTCTCTGCTGTCTTCCACATTATTTATGAGATTGTGGAGGACATTTTCCATGTCATCCTCTTCATTTTGAGGAAAAGCTGTTCCACAGGGCCCCTGAACACATCTATTGGCATGGACAGTGTTTTGAACAGTACTATAGTAAAGTACTTTAATTAATTTGTTGGGGTCATATTATAGTTGCTTTGGTAACACAAGTGTAATATAAACAAATTACCCAGTGCTGTAGTTTTTTACAATATAGGGTATATTATACTACAATTCACCACACTTTACTGTAGAAAAACTACACTCTGTATTTTATCAGTTCACTATTCTTAATACTACAGTATGCTGAAGCATTCATTAACAACTTGTAAATAATACTAGGCTTAAACATAGGCAGTATACCTTATTCTCAAAAACACTAGCATTTATTATAGAATTTACCTTAACCTCATAGTTTTTAATGTATTGTTACTAAATAGTGTAGCAATATATAAACCATATTAACATTCTGGAATAATCAATTTACCAGGAGGATCTCTGGAGAGCAAAAGCAGGAAAGGTTTGAGGCGCCAGTGTGGACAAAAGTCAAGCAAACGCAGTGAGACTGAATACGTGCACGAGAGACCAGCCAATCAGATTGAAGTACCTGCCCACTGGTGAAAGTAATGTCAGAGCCAATCAGATTTTTCTTTCTTTTCATAAAGAACGGGGTTCAAATCCCACTTAGGCACTTGTAAACTATCATTTTAGACCATTTTGTCAAAAATCCCTACTGAAAAAAACAGCTTGAACCAGCCTAGGCTGGTTTTAGCTGGTCGACCAGGCTGGTTTTAGAGGGGTTTTGGTCATTTCCAGGCTGGTTTCCAGCCATTTTCAGCCTAGTCTTATCTGGGCAGGCTGGGAGATGACCAGCTAAAACCAGCTTGACCAGCCTAGCCAGGCTGGGAGCCCAGCCAAAACCAGCTATGTCCAGCTTAAACCAGGCTGGTCAAGCTGGTTTTAGCTGGATTTTGCTGGTCAATTCAATTCAATTCAGCTTTATTTGTATAGCGCTTTTACAATGTAGATTGTGTCAAAGCAGCTTCACATAAATGGTCATAGTAACTGGAACAGTGTGGTTCAGTAACTGGAACAGTGTGGTTCAGGTTTTAGTGTTTAAGTTCAGTTCAGTTCAGTTTAGCTCAGTTCAGTTTCCAGCCTGACCAGCTAAGACCAGGCTGGAAATGGCTGGAAACCAGCCTAGAAATTACCAAAACCCCTCTAAAACCAGCCTGGTCGACCAGCTAAAGCCAGCTTACCAGCCTAGGCTGGTTTAAGCTGGATTTTTCTGCAGGGATATTGTAATGTTTAACAATTTATTAGAGCCACAAATTATCTAAAACTTGTTTTCATGTTTGAATAGGCAATAAATGTGCTAAATAAATTAAAATAGAAATACCCACAGTGAAACAGTTATATAAATTTAAATATTAGTTTAAATACATTCATAGTGGTTTTAAATATATTTTAATATGTAAAGTAGAGTTCAAATTCAACAAACTGAATAAAACAAGTCTTCGTTTTTAGTTTATTTAAAAACAATTACAAATGGAGTAATTCAACTCACAATTAAATGATCTCATTGAGTGATGGAATAATAAAGGTAAAACTTTAATTGAATGATCAGTCAAGTGTTTTCCAATGAAATCTGTTAAAATAAGAGTCCTACAAAACAGGAACAAAGACACTCATGAAACGAAATGTGATTGTCAATTGTATTTTTTATTAGATGGTTGGTTTTAAGTACCTTAAAAATAGTAGATAAGCCTTAAATATAGAGGGGGAAATACAGAAAAACAAACAAACAGAAATTCAACAATATAGATGCATTACATTACAATCTCGCAATAAAAAATTAATTAAAAACCATATAGAGGAATAAAATATTGCTAAGAGGCATAACATCAACAATAATACAAATACTTTTAAGGTTTTAAATACTAAATAAAATTAATAGTATCAATCCAAAATATGAAAAAGGTAACACTTTACAATAAGGTTGTATTAATTAATTAAGTTTATCTATGTACTAATGTGAACAAACAATGCAGTGAAGTACAGTTACAAATCATTACAGTATTCATTAATTAATGGAAATAAAATTATTGGTTAACCTTTGTTAAATCACAGTGCATTAACATTAATGTTAACAAGCATACCTTTAAATTGTAATTATGCAATAGTAAATGTTAAACTATAATTAATAAAGGTTTAAAAGTATAGTTCATTATTAGTTTATGTTAGTACATAGATTAACTAAAAAAAACCTTATTGCAAAATGTTACCAAAAAATAACAAAACACTTTTTTCACAGTTTTAAGAGCTTTAAAAATAAATTATATATATCTAGTTATTATGGCATGTAATTATTATTACTACTAATTAAATAGTTAGAAAATACTGTCAGAGGATGGGCAATACACAAAAATAAAACATAATATGCGCATTGACACAAACGACCAAGTGCAAAAACATAAATTACAGCCATGTTCATTCATAATTATGTGAAATAAATGACGAGAGGGTAAGTTTGGTTAAAAAAACTGAAGTTCATTGACTTATGCACAACAGTAAAATAATGCTTTTGCACAACAGTAACACATTGCGAGTAGTTAAGTATCTTACCTTTGACAGATGTTGTAAATCCGCTGAATAAAACAAAAGGAGTAGATCGCGGATGTGTTTATTTCACTCTCTGAGTCAGAATGAAAATGGCATCTTCAAATTTCCCGCTGGTGCAAAAACACGGAAGTGCGCCACAAAGCGCTAGTGGTCGAAAGTATGCGCGCATGCTTTCTGTCTCACACACACACACACAGAGAGATAGAGCGCTCCGTGTCAACATACTTTTTATCTTTGGGCTTTTTATAGAAAGTAGCAAGTCTTTACAAGTCAATAGGCGCAAGTCCAAGTGAAAGTCCGAGTCATTTATGTTCAAGTCCAAGTCGAGTTGCAAGTCTTTTCATATTTTGTCAAGTCGAGTCTGAAGTCATCAAATTCATGACTCGAGTCTGACTCGAGTCCAAGTCACATGACTCGAGTCCACACCTCTGGAATGCTTTGCCATATTTCAACTTCCTGCACATGCCAAGCAAAAAATCGCAGGCAGCAACCAATTGCTGTAAAAAGTAGGCAATTGCAAGATGAAGTATATTTCTTCATATTTTTTGCAAAACTGGAGCCACAAAACAATTAACAACAAACTGATAATAGACAATACATCATATAATACACAATAAAATGTACATTTAAACAATTTGATAATTTTAACAAGGACTTTTTTTTATAAAAAACAGCCCAGTTTCAAACAACTGAACATTAAACAATATTGTTTAAAACAATACACTTTAAGTGTAATTTATGTGAGTCGGATCCCACCCGAAATCGATTGCCTTTTTGTATAATAACATAATAACAACAATATGATTGATTAGCATTTTGTTATAACTCACCCACACGCATTTATACTATGTACACTAATTACATGTTGATGAGTATAAGCTTTTGAACACGTGCAATAAAAAGATCTCTGATCTCCCAGCCAACAGGTCATGACAGGCGCTCATCCCTCGTGTTTGCGGCAAGGGCAGCGTTTGCTCGGCTAAACTAACTTGTGCCCCTGGCTAAATTAAAAAAGCTAATTTTAATCACATTGGATTAAATCAATATTTTTTCTCTTTGAAATTATTCAAAAATAATATCTAAATTCTTATAATAACATTGATTAGATTACAGACATTTTTAAGTAATTTCAAAGCAAAAAAATGCCCTAAAATCAGTCAATTAATTTTATTAAACAAAGTGAATATTTTAATATAAATGAAATCTACAAGGCCACAGAATGATTTTTTACAGTGTATCAACTGTCATGTGTGCGCCATGCCGCGGCTCTGAGTGGCGCATCCGATGTGTGACGCCTTTAAGAAGCAACAAGGCATGCATCAAAAGCACCCAAAAATACATGTTGTGTCACACCATCTCTAAATATTTAATTGTAAACAGCTTTGAGGGATACAGATGTCAGCGATGTCAGATGTTTATTCTTGTTGCTTATAGGCAAAGCGCGCAGTACGGCGAATGCGGTGAGTGACTCCATTCTTTAACACGCATGATTGCATTCATCTATTTTGCTTAAACTAAGCATTCTAAAGTATGGCTACATTTTACAAGCAAGGATTCTGACACACCAACATGCAGCATATGCTTTACAAAAGTTGTGTGTAAGAGGAGAACACGTCAAACTTATGAAATGTGGGGCTCATGGAATCAACTTAAAGGTGAGGTATGGACTGTCTTTGACAGCTTGTGACATTATCTGGCACTTTCAGTGAGTATGTTTACATGGACACCAATACTCTGATATTAATATGATTAAGACAATACTCTGATCAAGAGTCTACCACGTAAACAGTTATTTTTATTATCTTAAAGGACCACAGACACAAACTGTGCTATATCATGTAACTGGGAAACATGAATGTAACATTCAAGAAGCAACTAATGTAATCACCTGAATCTTATGAATATTATTGTCTTATCCAGATTAAGGCAAATCATTAGGTCAATGATGTCCATGTAAAAGTAGTCACAAGCCCCAAAACCAGAAAAAAAGCTTTCCCCAGGTTAGTAGCAAGCTAATGTAATGTTAATAGAATAATGCAAATCTTGCATTCATGCCAACAAACATATGATCAAAAGAAATATATTAATGCAATTAAAATATAAAATATGAATAGATGTTTACTTTAAACTTATTCGCAATATATATATATATATATATATATATATATATATATATATATATATATATATATATATACACACATATATATATATATATATATATATATATATATATATATATATATATATATATATATATACATATATTGTTCAGTTATAATGATAATATCTATAATTTTTTTTATTATTAAATTATTTTGTGGCTCAAAAGTATTAGTTTAGGCACCATTTTGGCACAGGTACCTTTTTAAAAGTATCGATTTAGCACCAATATCGAAATAACCCCAAACGATACCCAACCCTAGGGCTCTATTTTGACGGTCCATGAGCAAAGTGCAGGGCGCAAACGCATTCAGGGCATGTCAAAATCTACTTTTGCTAATTTAAGGATGGAAAAATCCACTTTGTGCCGTGGTACATGGTCTAAAAGGGTTGCGCTTATTTTCTTAATGAGTTATAGGTGCAGTGTTTTGAGAAAAAAACAATCAGAGTCTCATCTCCCATTCCCTTTAAGATTCTGTTGCATCGCGCCATGGTGCATTTGCTATTTACATGACATAAAATACGTGTAAGTGGAAAAACTAAGCATTTTACTAGCAAGAAAACACTTAAACAGAGCATCTACAGCGCGAGAATGAGATTAATTATTAACTTTCACTTTTGCTCTTGTGGATAGGAAAACCTTAAACGCACAGACATCAATTAGCCTATAAATAATAATTTCACAAGCACAAATATTAGTTTCAAAACTATTTCTAAATTAAGTTTTAATTTCCAGCAAATGAATAAATGAACAATAATAACGAAGTGTGCTCAAAAAACTGAGTTATATCCTAATAAACATGCTATGCCCCATGTGGTCTAAAACCTGACAGGTTTTTTAATAAAACAAGTATAAATAACATAATAAATAATACTGCAAATAATAACATTCTACAAAAGCAAATTGTTATAAATGAACTGAAAAAGCCTCCTAAGATGAAGAAGGCATGAAGGCAGTATTTTTTATATTCATGTAGGCTAGAAAATAATATGTTTTGCAATATTTTAATCCTTTATATTTATATCCATATATATTCTTATTATATCCTATATATATATATATATATATATATATATATATATATATATATATATATATATATATATATATATATATATAAATATCCTTAATATTTTTATTATTTTTCATATGTAAAGATATTTGCGTATTGCTCTACATTTTGTGTTTATTAAGCAGTGTGTAAGCAAGGCGCACAACTAACCCGCTCTGCGCTGGACAATAGACTGGCTTTAATCTGGTCTATTAAAAAATCTATTATAGTTTCTCAAAATAGCATTGCGCCAGCAATACACCTCAACACGAGATGCAGGGCGCTATGTTGAGTCGGCATGAGGAGGAACTATCAGCTGCAAGGCACGCTGTGGAGAGCTTGTCAGCCCAAGTCACCGAGCTCAATGCTCAGCTACGGAGCCTGCGGTGTGAGTCAACCCGACTGTGTTAAAATAGTCGTTATCATATAGACAAGTCTAAATGGAGGACTTGTTCCAAAGCGCCAACCCTGCAACTATACGGGACTAAGGCCAAAGAAGAAGATGCTGAGGGGGATCTATTTAATTTGTATCTAACTGTAATTCCCACTCCTGTCCAGCTGATGGCGATTGCCCTTGTTTTGTCTCCTCTTTGTCACCGCTGCATACAGTTGCAAAAATCTCACAGCAGCTGTAAATAGTTGTGATATTAATAATAAAGTGTAAATAATAAGTGATGCAGTGGACGATGAAGAACAGACAAAAATCCTCAGTCGCCGACAGCTGTTGTTACAGGCCAACCAAGCGGCAACAAGACGGTCAGGTGGTTTGGAGTGCGTTGTGAGCACCATGCACAACCGAACGCAGAGGGGTGAAGCCTCGCCCCTGGTGCTGATGGAGTGCGTGCTGCAGTATTTTTTCCCGGTGAAACGAGTGCTTGCAAGACCGGGAAATCCCACATTCAGAAAATCCAGCAAACTTCTGATCGCTTCCTTAGGAGAAATGTTTCCTAACTACAAAACGCTGGCTGAAGTACGTGGCGCAACCCAGATAGCAGGTAGTAATCGGCCCGAGCTCAACTGCCCTTCGGCGCCTCCGGCTCCGACTCGGCATCGGCGAGTGTTATCCGGGCTGAGTATGGCCCGCAGCTCGCTCTCGCACATGCGTTTGTGATGCGGCTTTAAAGCACTGGCCAGATTCCTGTTAACCATATCTGGCCCGAGTCTGTCTGTAGAGCCCTGGCTGCTTCTGACAAGGACTCTTGACGGAGAAACTGTAATCTTGTCTCCAATAGTGTGCAGTGAACATATATTTGTATGTCAAGGATTTGATCTTCTCTCCAATAGTGTGCAGTGAACATATATTTGGTAAAGTGTGCAGTGAATATGCAGTAAATATCTCCAATTGTGTACAAGTGTGCAAGTAAACATATATTGTTTAACATATGCAATGTGTGCAAGAAAACATATATTGTTTAACATATGCAATGAACATGTTATTCTGTATAATCATATTAATATGTGTACAATTAAGTGTGAAGTGAAGGTATAACAGTAAGAGCAAGCCTAGTAGTTAGCTGAGTACATGTAAACTTTAAACCAGCACCTAAAGGGCAAACAGCCAAGAATATACCTGAGTTCAAAAGGCACACAGCCAAAAATATAGCAGGTTCACAGCACAAGACCATATCTGTGGGAAAGTCTGCAACACTACATGTATAAAAGCAAGACAGGGAGACAGAGAGGCAGAGGTTTATGGAGAGACATTTGTTTGTCTGTTAGCCTCTCGTTTTTATTGTCTGGCAATAAATCCATCTTTTGAAATCAAGACCCACTGACTCGATTGCTGATTGAAAGACAAGGAACAGAACACGACACTCTCCATTGTGGCAGCAAAACGCAGCTTCAGCCTCCAGAACAAATTTGAAACGGTCACGAGAAGTCGACTTTCTGAGGCAAAGACACAGAATTTACCCGGGGCCTTCTGGATGTGGCAAAGGAGGCCTCGGAACAGCAGCCTGCAGCCCAATGTTCTTTCATGGAGCATGTGAAACAAATGAGGGAGAAAAACGACTGTGTCAAGCCTTTAGTTTGGGAATACCTCGTCACAGTGGAACCCCGCCAGTCCTACGCCACCCAACCTGCTCTGAGCTGTGATTGAACCGGCGACCTTCTGCATGGAAGTCAGGTGCTCTAGCAAGGAGGCTAAAGACCATGGCCTCTAGCGTCTGTCGCTAGAGCACCTTTAGAGGTCAGAGGAGTGAGGTTTAACAGCACAGCACACACTAGCTGGCCTGCGTTACAACAGCGCAATATTCCTGAGGCTTGTGGGCAGGCTATTAAAGAGGGGGTAAAACTAGAACCATCATGCACCCCATGGCCCTGCCCAATCATAATGTTCCCAAAACCTGACGCTGACGACCTCCTTTATATCTGGGCAGCTTCTGCAGGTCTGTCAGGGGTCACTTCTCATCCATCTCCTATTTCGGGATTCAGGGTGTGTGACAAGCATCTCGTGGAGTCATCAGCG
This sequence comes from Danio rerio, assembly GCF_052040795.2. Classification (NCBI taxonomy): domain Eukaryota; kingdom Metazoa; phylum Chordata; class Actinopteri; order Cypriniformes; family Danionidae; genus Danio; species Danio rerio. The sequence continues at coordinate 16,601,223 of NC_141022.1, forward strand.
TCAACCTGGAAAATGAGGAGTATCAGCACAAACTCAGCCAGATGGAGAGACACATCCCCATGAGACTGAGCACTAACGCTGGTGACCAAACAGCCACCCCGGAGCCCTACACGGATAACTCTCCCCTAAAGAGAGCGAACACACCACACACCGGAGCACCATCCATGACTCCACTTGTTTGTCACAATTGTAAATAAATCCACCTGTATATATATATATATATATATATATATATATATATATATATATATATATATATATATATATATATATATATATTAGGGCTGTCAAAAATAACGCGTTAACAACATTAATAATTTTTTGCTGTTAATTGCGTCACTTTTTTTTTTACACATTTCATGCATGAGCAGTGTGACAAATTATTTGGGGAGCTAGAGGCAAGATGGAGCAAGATGAGCATGATGGGCCTATGGACGGATTCAAATATAAAAAGAATGCTGATGAGACAGTTAACAAGTTCAAGGTTTTTTGCAAGATTTATAACAAGGAGTTTGAATTTCACCGGAGCTGTTCAAGCATGAAGTACCATGTCAACACCAAACAAGCGTTTGCTGGGTCGTCAAGTTTAGCAGGTAATTTGCGACAGACCACGCTGAAATTTCGCAGGCCATTAACAAAATCAACCTCTGATAATTTGACCAACACAATAGCATAATCGATTGCAAAGGATTGTAGAATCATTAGCATTGTAGAAGACTCGGGTTTCATGGATGTTTTGCAAGTGGCGTCTCAAGACTCATCCTATAAGCCACCGTCAAGAGCCAAAGTTATGACGAAAATCCACGAGCTCTATGTAAGCAGTAAAAAAAATTATCCCCCTGACAGGAGACCATTGGACATCAATGAGTAACAACAATTACCTCGGAGTAACTGCACATTACATCAGTGAAATGTGGGAACTGAAGTCTTTTGCGGTGACTATATTAAAAACTGAGAAGCGTCATTTTGTGGAGGCTCGTAAAGAACAGTTCCTTTCTGTTGCACATAAGTGGGACATCGAGGAAAAAACGAAAACCATTGGGACTGACAGTGCAAGCAACATGGTTGCCACAATTTGACTTACACGCTATGAACACATGAACTGTGTCGCTCACATGCTGCAGAGATGTGTCACAGTGAGTCTTGCTGACAGCGGCTTTGCGAATGCTTTGGTCAAGGCTCGCAAAGTTGTCTGTCATTTTTTGCACAGCCTAGCAAATGCTGCGAAGCTTCAAGCACAGCAAGTCAGCCTGGGAAAGAAGGAAGAGCCATTGATCCAGGACGTGCAACACGTTGGAACTCGACGCTGGAAATGTTCAAGCGCTTGAGTAGCAATAAAGAGGCTGTCATCGCAGCCCTAGACAATAAGGAGCACAAACTTGTTTTGCCGACCGCAGCAGAGTGGGATAAACTGCAGAGGCTGGAGACACTTCTAGAGCCATGCAGGTAAATCAGTCTGTAGCAATCAATTCACATTGCTTTGATTATTTTCTGAAATAAATTAAACCAAGTTAAATATCGATAATATGTATGTAAAAAGATAATAATGATGATGGGGGGGGGGTGCGTGCGTGCGTGTGTTTGTGTGTGTGTGTGTCTTTTTGTGTGTCTGTGTGTGTGTTTAGGTATATAACTGAGGGTAGGGAGGCCTGTGTCTCCTGTTCTGTGGTACTACCTTCTCTCTGCCACTTGCATCTCAAGATGGAAGCCTGTGGTGAGGACCATGCATATGTGCTGAGCTTTAAGACCAAGTTCAAGGAGGACCTCGCATCCCGTCAAGAACAGCTCAACAATGCATGGCTCCAGATTGCTACAGTATTGGATCCTCATTTCAAAGACTTGAAATGCCTGCCCAAGACAGACAGAGAAGAGGTGTGGACCACACTTGAAGGGATGCTGCAACAACTATCACCCAAAAAGTTTTCACAGGCACATGATGATGGGCCACCCAGGAAGAAAATCAGCCTTCTGCAAATGGGCTCAGATTCAGAATCAGAAGATGACGAGGTCCAACCTGCCATACACAGGTACAGAGCAGAGCTCACAATTAAATTGGAGGACTGCCCCTTGAGGTGGTGGGCATCTCATTCAGGACCCCATGAGAAGCTGGCCTCACTAGCTCAAAAATATCTACCCACTCCTGCAACCACTGTTCCCTGTGAACGACTTTTCTTAGTTGCAGGTCACATTGTGAACAAGAAAAGGTCAGCTTTACTTTCAGAAAATGTTAACAAGTTAGTTTGCCTCAGCAACTCGATGAAAGATGATAAAGCTCAGTAGATTTATAGTTAGATGTTATAGTTAGGCTTGCTTGAACAACTGGATTAAAGAATGGAGGTAAAGGAAAATGGATTGTTCTTTTAGTTTGATTTAAAAGTTTTACTGAAAACATTGTTTTCCCACACAAAAACGCAACAGATGACTCAAAATGTGCATAATAAAAATGTGGTAGGCAGGGGTAGTTGCAAATAGTGATTAATCCTGATTAATCCACTGAAAGTTCTAATAAAAAAAATGTAATTATTTGACAGCCCTATTTAAAATGCTTAGTTTAAACTAATTTGATGAACTTGACCATGCATGTTGATGAATCTAAAGGGATCCTTCGCTCACCGAGTGCACTGTATTGCACTAGGTGTGTGTGTTTGTAGTCCACTTAGAATCCAACATGGAAATCATTTTTGTTTGTTTTTGACACTTATTGTTTTGAAATTCAAATGGCACGCACATGCCTGTGTTTTATTTCTGTAATATTCGTGATTAATCAAGATTAATTATGATTAATTTTGTTTCGTGATTAATCATGATTAATTAAAAAAAGTGTGAATAATTAGTTTATATATATATATATATATATATATATATATATATAATATATATATATATATATATATATTAGTGCTCTCAAAATTAGTGCATTAACGCATTGTTAATTTTAAATATTTAACGCGTTAAAAAAAATTAACGCAATTAACACAGTTGCAGGTCTTTTGTTTTTTTTTTTTACTTTCTGTTGTGACATTTTGCAGGAACAGAAACGAAAAATGAAAAAAAAAACTAATCGTTCTAAACAGAAACATTTACAGTTAACCGGTTTAAAATTTTATTTTATCATTCTCTTTATTATATGAATTTGGGAGACAAAAGGCATTAATTTAAAGCATGTGTACAAACGCGACGGTGATGCATACAACGTAAGATGCCCGTGAAGAAGACGCCATAAGCAAGAGTCATTTCTGATGCGACGAGCTTGTCTTACTGAGAACCTGCTCTTTCATGTACAAAGGTATGTTTTGTTTTAAGTTATTGTTACTAAAACTTGTATTTATACTAAATCAATTATTGATTATCGATTGTTTTTAAGATGGGTCTCCATAAAAAAAATCCTTTTGTTAATATTTATCTTATGACAAATCATCTAATAAATCGATCTGTAATAATGAAGGATGAGGGGCAGATCATTAACATGACAGATAAAGTTTTGAGCGATATGATATATTATCAAACCACTAGGGATGTAACAATATTGTAAATATCGTCATACCGCAATAGTAATTAAATAGTAATAAAATAGAATTTTCAATATTATCGTAGGCGCATGACTAGGGTTGTAACAATATACCGGTATGACGGTCTACCACGATTTGAACGTGCACGATTATCATACCATGAACAATTGCATATCAACGGTTTTAACCCTTAAAGACCGAGACAGCCGTCCGCGGCTAAAAATGAGTGTTGCTCTTAAATGTTTAATAACTTTTGATCCGCTGATCCGATTCATACAATTCAAAGATTAGCATAAAGAAGAGAATCTCAGCTTTCCAGTGCTTTTCCGGACTTTCAGAGGCTCCGGAATCAGTGCGGTTACGTCATCAAAAATTGACAACGCTGATTTGACAAAGAAACGCTCGTCACTGTGTCTCCGGACAAACCTGACATGATACATTGATGCATTGTCCCTCCTCCATGCCCAGATTGGTTCAAACTCGCTATATCACAACCAATAAGCATAGGTTTCACTTTTGTTTGTGGACCAACACTGAGCTTTTTGAACAACACGGAATGAGAGATAGGCATACATTTCTGCGCGGCTAAATAAAACGCAAAAAAAAAAAAGTTTTGCATGAAATAATTCTCATACTAAGTACTTTTGCATGCACAGCAGCACAGAAACATGACAAAACAGTGACACAGCAAAGACGAACTGCTGCTCTTGCTGTTTTCAAAAGACACAAATGAAGGTGCAGCTGTTTGTCTGCATTGCATACAACCACATCCAAATCCATATCCACAGACAACCATATCCATGCTGGCACATAAAACCTAAGGATGTTCCATATTGAATCTAGTTTCGTTATGTAACTATTTATAGTATAGTAAATATTTATATCTATTTTTACTGAGGATTTGCACCATGTTTATTTGGACTTTGACACATTATTTATTATTTTCTTATTTTTTTATTTGTTCATTGTACAAGTGGACACATTCTCTCACCTCAGCGGTCAAGATTAAGTCCTGAAAATCTCAACATGCTTACATTTCTTCATCACAACCTAGACTGAAAAAAACAACACTTTAAAAACATGTTTACAGCCATAAACTTGGTATTGCACTTTTGGTCTCCCATTTATCCTGCTTATAAGGAAGGACAGTTTAAGTTTATTTTTGTCTAATCTTAAAAGACCTTGCTTGTTTATTCCTTCTAATTTAATTTATTAAAATGGGAGATTTTTCAGTTTATTTTTATAAAAGACTTCTATAGTTCTATTAAAATGGTTCTTTCAAAAGTTTGTTGAAATAAAACCTTTGTTCTATCAGAAAACGTGTTCTTAATCTTTTCAGGGTCTTTGCTATGAGAATTACTATTTAATACCGTATACCGCGAAACCGTCAAACTGTGGTATTGTTTTAGACGATTATCATACCGTAAAAAATTCATACCGTTACAACCCTACGCATGACTCAATAAAACTATATTTCTGAGAAAAGTTTGCTTAGGCGAATGAAGCGAACGGGAGGTAGCGGGAACTACAATTCCCATCAGACAACGGGCAATGAATATTTCTTCACAGAGGTCAGCGGGAAATGTGCCTGTTTAATTTGTCAGAAATGAGTTGCAGTAATGAAGAAATATAATATTAAAAGACATTACAAACAAAACATCAGGCCTTCAGCTCTTACACTGGTGCTGAATGAGATCAAAAACTAAAACAATTAGCAGTTGCCCTATCAGCTTAACAACAGCAGTTTTTTCGTGCTAATAAAGTGCAAGAAATCCATCATCATCCCAATGCCAACATACCTGGGAAAATGAAGAAATATGCGACAGCACTTGCGTCCCTCATTACAGAATTTAATCTCCGTTTTCAAGATTTTTCCGCTATGGATAAGGACATTAAGCTGTTCTCAACCCCTTTCTCTGTTAACGTGGAAGAAGTACAAGAGAGCATGCAGCTGGAACTCATTGAATTGCAGTGCGATGATTCTCTTCGCAGTCGCCACCAGCTTCTTTCGCTGTCCGAGTTTTACAAGAGTTTGGATTCTTCCAAATTTCCCTTGATAAAACGCCATGCACAAAGGATGATAAGTCTGTTTGGCTCCACATATATATGTGAGCAAACATTTTCACTGATGAATCTAAATAAAAGTTAATTGAGAACCAATTTAACTGACAGCCACCACTGTGATTTGCTACGCATATCTACTACATGACTTACTCCTGAATTGACATCAATTCTGAAATCGAAGGCACAACATCACTGTTCACATTAACAGAGTTTATGGTGAGTAAAATATATATTATCATTTTAATAAATTATTCCATAATACTACACATACAAACACATATACACACACACATATATATATATATATATATAGATAGATAGATAGATAGATAGATAGATAGATAGATAGATAGATAGATAGATAGATAGATAGACACACACATACATACACCTGTGTGTGTGTGTGTGTGTGTGTGTGTGTGTGTGTGTGTGTGTGTGTGTGTGTGTGTGTGTGTGTGTGTGTTTATGTGTGTGTGTGTGTGTGTGTGTGTGTGTAAAATTAGGCCCGGGACAACAGTTTTTTTTTTTTTTTTTATCTGGCCCTTGGCCCAAAAAGTTTGGACACCCCTGCTCTAGACTAACTTTTTGCCTTGGTAAAGCTTTTTTTCTTAGGTGAACCACGCATTGAAGAGTATACAGTTTTATATTTATATTAAAGATAAATAAGGCAAGAATATGAGAATGATACATTTTATATTTTTACATCTACAAAATTATCTTGTGGTAGTGCACTTGTTTAATAAAAATATTTGTAATTGTAACATTTAACATGCAATACAGTGCCATCAAAAAAATTTAACCGCATAACCTTTTGTATTTACAAGTAAAATTAGGTTTTATACTCGGCCTAGGCTCAAATCCAAAAAGCACTAAATAACTTATATATTTTTAAATTACACAAGTTAAACTAAATGACTATATATTACGCTAAATAACTAAAATAGGCTATATAGGTGTAATTTAATTCTCTGATAAAAACAAAAGTGATTTAGCAATGCCGCACCACTGACAAGCCAATGGCAGAGAAACAAAGCAACCACAGAAATCGCGGAAACCCCAGTAAGCACTTTTTCCGAATTTATGCCTTTCTTTTTTACATTTACTGTGCGTTTATTGTTAAATAAATCCGTAATGAATAGGCATATAAGTGTATCTTTTGCGTGTGTGCGTGCGAGCATGTATGCGTGCGTTTCCGTCAACTGTGTCTTTCATTACTAAAGGAGCGCTCTTCCAAAAGCGTAAGTTACTTCTTCTGTCTGGCAATATTTTGATGTTTTTAATCAAATGAAAAAACAATTTAGATGAGCCTATAGTCAAAATTTGTAGAAACTGTGAAAAGAAACTCTGCAGCCGCACATTGAATCTAAGGTTTCATTTCATCTTGCTCTTGCTGTCATCCAGATATCAATACGTTGACGCCACATAAACTTCAAGTCACAAAACTGAGGCCGGTGCCAGCTGAAGCACTTGCGAAATGGAAAAAAAAACAGCAATGAAATTAACAGGTAGGCCGAATGTCTTTCAGCCAAAATATCTATCACCCCTATACAGGGCTACCAGCAGGATTTTATTCCAAGGTATATTATAATGATATAAAATATACAATTTGAATAGCCAAAATTAAGTTTCAGTATTTTAAATGCGATTAATCGCAATAAATTTTTTTTTAAAAGTGCGATTAATTAGTTAAATTTTTTTAATCGATTGACAGCACTAATATATATATATATATATATATATATATATATATATATATATATATATATATATAGATCAAGTATAGAGGTCACACACTAAGCACCATGCACTTTGGAATTCTAAATGTAGGTTTCTATCAGGGTACACAACAGTTCCCAGCTACGACTCAGGACACAGTTCATATTTCTGCCGCGCACAGAGGACTACAGTGATGATTGAATGATGTTTCACCGGATGACACCAAAATCGAAAAGCTACTTCAGGGAGCCATGCATCTCTCTAAACCCTGATCCTTTATTGTGGTGCAAATTAAATGGGTCTCGATTTGCAAGTAAGCACAGTTGCTTAGTGGTACCTGTCTGTTCTTGCAACTTCTGTGCCTGCTAAGCTCTTTTTTCCACCGCCGGTCTATAAATTTCGGCTTTCATCGGAGCATGTAGACCAACTGATCTTTTTGAATTAAAATATGTAGTCATTCTGTTAAGTTTCATTACCCATACATGGTCATATATTCAGGCTGTTTTGATTTAAGTTTAAGCAGCATAGTTAAATTAGGCCGCCTTATTTTATTTACCTCCACCGACTGATAGCTGTGGTAAAAAACATTCAAGCTATTTTTTTTTTAAGTTTATGCAGCTAAATTATGCTAGCTTCTAATTTTAGTTAGGCTATGTGCTACTTAACAGTTGTTTGCTTTTGGTGAATTTTTTTTTTTTTTTATTACTTGCGAAGCATTAAAAAAAAAAAAAACTTTTTTAATCCTCATCTGTTGTGATGCTGCTGAAGTAAAATACTGTTTTGATTTAAATGTCAGTTAAATAAAATAACTGAAATGCAGAGTATCGTGTTTTTTATTGTTGTTGTCTCTAATATAGGGCGAGACAGTAGACAGTATATGGCGCAGTAGGTAGTGTTGTCGCCTCACAGCAAGAAGGTCACTGGGTCGCTGGTTCGAACCTCGGCTCAGTTGGCGTTTCTGTGTGGAGTTTGCATGTTCTCCATGCCTTCGCGTGGGTTTCCTCTGGGTGCTCTGGTTTCCCCCACAGTCCAAAGACATGCGGTACAGGTAAATGGTCCGTAGTGGGTGAGTGTGTGTGGTTGTGGATGTTTCCCAGAGATGGGTTGTGGCTGGAAGGGCATCCGCTGCGTAAAAACTTGCTGGATAAGTTGGTGGTTAATTCCGCTGTGGCGACCCCGGATTAATAAAGGGACTAAGCCGACAAGAAAATGAATGAATGAATGAATGTCTCTAATATAGAAAAGGTATGTGCGGGGAGTGCAAGAAAAAGCGAAACAGCTAAAAAACTACAGGGCACAGGGTAAAAACTATTTCTCACTTTGTGGCTGTTCATCAAGAGGTCGACAAGGTTTGTTTGAGCTTGAGTCAACCATGGTTTGTAATTTATGTATATATAAGTTTACCGTAATCTCTCGGCTATGTATTTAAAACATGGCGGTTCCTTTGTTTTCATTCTGGCTTTTCGTGTGAGCGAATTACCTATCTCTGTAAACCAATAACAGTCAGCTGCTCATCTAGCTCTGCCTTTTGGTACCCTTTACAAAGGGTGCTGAAAAAGTGGTAAAGTACGGTTCGGTACACCTTTTGACAGTGGAAACGGCCATAAAAGCGTACTGTACCACTCAGTGGAAATGGGCCATAAGTAGTAAATAACAACACAACGTTTGGTTGTGAAACAGTTTGGACAAAGTTGTCAGCGATTCTTCCTATTGTAAAGTCATGCAGTGTGAAACCCCCTGTCGCCAAACCATCTTGCAGTTTACAAAAAGCAGCGATAAAATGCTAGCCCAGATAGTCATGCAGTGTGAAAACATCTGTGAAATGACTACTTTGAAAATTATACTGTCTGAACTCGGCATAAGCAGCAGCAGCTTAGGGAACTTTCAGAGCCCTGTCAACTGCTAAATGTCTTCTGCTCTGGAAGAAAAGATGGTGCTCTTCAATTTAGAAGGCTTTATCGATGCATTTTTGTGCTTTCTGTGTTTGTCTACTCAACATGGATTAGCCTACATCAATGACTTTCTAAACATGTTCTTATGGTAAATTATTAAAGATGCAGCTTCAAATGCTTACATTTTTTTCACTTTTTCATAACACTTTTTGAGGTTTTTTCCTGTTCTGTGTCAACTGGGTTAAGTACACCCACCAATGTTTAGATTTGATGGTGTTTTAGTGCATGGTTGTTTTTTATATATCATCATTAAATTTATTTTGGGACAAGAGAAAATAAACAACTTAGTAAAGTTGCTTTAGAAATGTAAATTCCACAATATACAGTTTTTAAATTAAGTGAAACAAAAAAAAAAAGGCACGCTACAACAATATAAAATATTCAATTGGACCAATAAGATGATCAATAACTTTATAGTTTTTCAATTAGCTCAACGCATTATTTCTCATGGAACTAATGTTAACAGGCTGTTAATATTGGGCAGTAACTAGAACATTTTGAGTTTTCCGTTTACAGTGCAGAAAAAACCTATTCTCAATGCAATTGCTTGAATGTGAACAAAGTCTGATTGGCAACAATTTAAGCCACTTCAAGATTGGTGTAACAGATTGTAGTAAACAAAATGCATGCTCCTCAATAAATACTGGCAATATAAATACACTAGTTTAATTTAATGCTGATGATAATAAAATTAACTAATGAATGAATGAACATATTACAGAAAGTCTTAGTACATTTATATTAAACCACGGCAGCCCAATTACATCTGATACCATCTCATTAAATTAGTAACGTGAAAGCTTTTACATTTTTCTCAGAGCTGTATGAAAAAAACGGTAGCTATCAATAGTCCACAATACTTCGGTCAAGTTCAGGTTAATAAAGATTAATTACAAACCTGTGGTGTTTCAGTATCCTAGACATGAATGAAATGCTGTTATACAGATATAACACACTACCCTATTTTTTGAAATATTGAATGTCTCCAGTCAAAACACCTTCACGACTCACTGACAATGCTATTTGCGCTTGCCTTGTGAATCGTTCGAACTCTTCTTCAAACGAAAAAGGCACGGGATTTCCCATGAGTTTGACAGAGCAGAGATTTAGCCACGTAATTGAATTATATCAGTATTTTAACAGATCACAATTTCATACACGTGCCATATGCGCGAGCTACTGTCAACACGTTAATGGATGCATTTGGCAACTTACATTATCCCGCACTGTCACGATAATCGTAGGTGATTCACGTCCCAAAACAAATTATTGGACAGCAATTGTAACGGACACCTTTGGCAAAAAAAAAAGTCTATTAAATAGCGCGGTGTTGCATTATGCAACGGACAATAGGATGAGAGACCGAGAGTCGCGAGCAAACTTACCTTAATGCATGCGTAGACGCTTCGAGATGATTGTCGATGATGGACGAATAGATAATTTATTCGTGAGAGCGAACAAAACAGTCCTTTCCGTAAAGCCCTCCTATTCGATTGGAAGTGGTGACCCATCACAAGCGAATGGGACAGCCCTCCTCCGCCCCAACCTCCTCCGCCTCCCAGGGATTCTGGCATTGTTGGTGTGCAGCGATCCACCTGACAGCGATCCTCTTGTTTTCTCCATTTCAACCATATAGAATAACATGAAAGAAACCACAAACAGGCATTATTTAAGATGGATTTGTTCGTGTTTTAATAATTTGCGTTCTATCTATCTATCTATCTATCTATCTATCTATCTATCTATCTATCTATCTATCTATCTATCTATCTATCCTGTATTATTATCCTATATTATTATATTATTATACTATATATTATTTCATGGATACACTAAATTAAATTATATATATATATATATATATATATATATATATATATATATATATATATATATATATATATATAAGTAACATTTTTATTCTCTTCAGCAAAATAGATGTTTTATTTGTATCAAATTAGTCCATTGTTTTCAAAAGATCATGATAATTTCTTTAAGTTACCTTATATGTGTGTTGGAGAAACAAGGAGAAAAAAAATTCAAATACATCTGCAGTATTGTCAGATACTGTCATATACAAACTCAGTGGAACACATTGAGTAAATATGAGTCAATATATGTAAAAAAAGAGTAAGTAAAATGTGATCAATTAAATAAATAAATAAATCAGAAAATCACCAGACTGTTTCCAGGCAACGGTTGTGAGGTATAGAAATCCAAGGCCACTGGAGGGCCCTTTCTTAACCCACAACTGACTTTTTTTTAAGAATTATCTTGTATCTCTCCATTGTTTTCAAATTATGAGTACTATAATAATCAATCAAGAAATTTATTAAATACACGTTTAATGTTTTCCTAAAAAAAAAAAAATAATAAAAAAAAAAAATCATGCTCCAATAATCAAATGCTCTTGGGTTTCATATTAAGTTAAAACATGTGCCATTAGCAATTAACTTTAAGACTTATATTAATATAAAATTAATAATTCTAATTTTGTGCATTTATTTATGCCATTTTACAGTCAAATTCATAAATGCTACAAGACTTTTATCTTTCTTTAAAACACAAATAAACATGAGGCTTCCTCCTCGTTCATTATTATTATTCAGTTGGGCCTCTTTGATTGTGCTTAAAAATCTAGCGGATCTCCCCAGGGAGGTCATTACCGAGTGGCATGGTTATCAACAGGGCCACTGTCTGCGGATAAATCATTCATTTATTTGAAAGAGAGCACAAAGTAATACCCAAGGCAGGATGTCTGTTTTCAAACACAATTTGTGTGATATTTTGATATTTAACCCAATTCATCATTAGTATAGAATATGTTTAAAACTTTAGACATCCAAGTTTGGACTTTTCAAATGCAATTTGGTGTATAATTTTAAGACCCCCTATATACATTAAATAGGGTTACATTTTGGTTTTAAGGGTCTCCAACAAAAGGCTGATTTGCATGCAAGGTCAAAAAAACACTTTCATGGTCTTATAACATGCATTTATTTTTACCCAATTATCCTAGCAACTCCCATATGATTTCAGCAATTCAATTGTTTCCAAACCCTTCCTTAGCATAAAGCTAATCTGCGCTGATTGGACCGATGTGGCGATTGGTCGACAGAGTTTAGCACGAGACAGAGTGAAATGCCCACTACGGCTTATTAACAATATTGAAGTGGTCAGACTGCATAGTAAATGTGTAAGCATAACTGCCAACCTTCATTTTTTTTCTTGGGAGTCTCCTATATTTCAGACCCTTCTCCAGCCACCCACCCATTTTGTTATTTATCCCAGAAAACTCCCGTAATCTCAACACCCGACTCCCATAGTCTGATTCAAACTGCATTACAGCTGTGCAGTAAAACACAAGCATAGTGCTCCATTCTTAACCATGACACACATTCAGTATTAATCCACACAGCAGCAAAAGCTGAAATTTTTTGAACCTTGACCGCTGCACGTGTGTAGGAACAGCTGGCCATAACAACATCAAACAGCAGTGGAGCACGAGCTCACGAATGCATTTAAATCCGTAAACCAAGCGTCACGCTTCACGTTTTTAACGTGGCTTTAGACGCGATATGAGAAAATAGTGCAATAAGCAGATACAGTACAAGCGGTTACAAGTAACAAAACACAATTAAATACATAATTTGCAAGCTAGAGAAAACAAGGAGGTGACCATTTTAATCACACTTACTTACACTTGTGAAAATGGAGAAAGAAACTGATCCATGAGCTGTGTACTGATAAAGTTCCTATTGAGCTCTGTCAAAGTCCCATTTATCAATAGTCTTTTCTGATCCTTCCTTTAACAAACGTCCGACAAATCCCCTGTTGTATGCATGTAGATCGCATTCTTCAGAAAAATGACGGGAATAGTAAAAGGCTGGGGCTAAAATTTATTTAGCAAAAATAAACCTCAACCACTCACTCTTCACAGTTTTATTTTGGTTTAAGAAAATAACACTAACTTTCCCCTCACACATCCAATAATATCCAGCTGAGAACAGCGTTTTCATGATTTGATTTAACTGGGATCGGCTACAGCGTTTGTCTTTCTTTCTTTGATACTGTGTTTGTGGGTGGGTTCGCAGGTTTCAATTGTCTCAGGTTTGCACAGGCAACAAATGGCTTATGTTTCATACCGACGTCAAGCCAAAATGGCTAAAGACTCGTTATTGATTCATTTGAAGCACTATGAGTCAACTCTTTTAAAGATGAATCAATAGTTTTAGACACTGTCCACTTTCAGATTTAAGCCTTAGTTGGGTATTTCACTTCACTTAGAGCTGTGTTACACACTACATGGAAGGTCATTTTCAAAAACCCATAATAGGGGATCTTTAATTAGCAATATACAGTACATTTTACACTATGTATGTACTGGTCATTGTTTTAAAACCCTTTAATATGCCTTAACATTAAAACAGTAGACATGACTCATGCCAGTTTGAATAATACATTTCTGTTTTTGTTTTGTTTTTTATTTTATGTTTTATATGTTATAGTTTTGCATTTTTGTATTTAATGACTTAAGTAATGAAATGAGGACTATTAGTTTTATATGGAATGACTATTCAGCATTCTCAAGTTTAGGTAATTTTGACTGACATGACATAAGCGAATGATAATGTTGTAAAACAGCAGAGAATTATATGAAAGCAACTGATGCATGTCCAAAAGCATTTGCAATTTGTTGGAAATAAAAACTACTACCATGATGTGCACTAATGACTAATTGTTTTGAGAAATGCATTAACTGTTGTGCAAATGTGTATAGTGTTGTGAGAAATGCACCAAAGCCACTGAGAAAAACTGTCGTCGAACATTAATGGCGTTTCAGTGGAGATTGTGGAGAGCATCAAATTCCTTGGTGTTCACCTGCCGGACAACCTCACCTGGTCTTTCAACACTGGCTCTATAACAAAGAAGGCCCAGCAGCGTCTCTACTTACATCTTCCACCACACATCCTTACCACTTTCTACAAAGGAACCACAGAGAGCATCCTGAGCAACTGCATCACTGTCTGGTTTGGGAATTGCACCGTATCAGATCGCAAAACACTATAGCGGAGTAGTGAATATGTTAAATACATTAATGTATTTAACAAACCTTTTAAAATCAAACGTGACAAACCGCGGGTTGCGCTTACTATAGAAAAATTCTGTGCAGCTCTTTGTTTTTGCATCAGGGCATTTTACTGTACAATGTGGCTGTAACGAGGAGACTGACACGGAAGGATCCATTATGCAGTATTTATTGCTCAAGCTCATATTCACACACACAATATGCACTAACGTGCAAACACACAACAACAACAGTCTATGATGAATAAAGACTGGCGATGAATAGACACAGGGAGTATTACCAGGCATAGATCGAGGGCAGGTAGCAAACATTAGAGTCCGTATAACAGGCGTGGTTCATGGGCAGGCAGCGAGTATCAGAGTCCGTATACAATGCGTGGGTCGTGGGCAGGCAGAAGGCGAAGCAGAGTCAAGAAACAGGCTGGAGTAATACACGAGGAATCAGGCAGGAATAACGCTCAGAAATGCTGGCCGGGGCTAAACAAGACTTTGCACTGAATGAGCGTTTGTTGCTGGCTTATAAAGGGTACGTAGGTCATTAGCGGGATTCAGTTCAGGTGTGCATGATCAGAGTAAATGGATGATGTAATGCTTAGAAGTCTGGAGATGGTGACCTCTGCTGGCCAGCGAGGGGAATGACTGGGACCGAGTCGGTGACAGAGCCCCCCCCCCCCGGATAGCCATACCCACTGTCCTGGGGAATACGTGGGACCAGGACGACGGTGACGGTCGGCTTGTTCCTTAAACCTTCGGATGGCGTGTGACAAATGAGTGTGAGCTGCATTCCAGACCTCCTTACTCCTCTTGAACCACGTGTCGACTGTGGGAAGGTCAGTGGTCTCACAGGACCATGGAAACAGGGGAGGTTGGAAACCTAATACACATTGGAAAGGGGTCAGACCTGTAGCTGCCTTTCTCAAGGAGTTCTGTGCGTATTCCGCCCACATTAGGAACTTGTTCCAGTCAGATTGGTTGGAGTGACAGTAAGTGCGGAGAAAGCGCCCAATCTCCTGATTAAGGCGTTCTGTCTGGCCGTTAGACTGAGGGTGATAGCCGGAAGTTAAACTGATGTTAATCTGGAGGTTCTGGAAAAAGGCTGACCATAATCGAGATGTAAACTGGGGACCTCGGTCTGAGACAATGTCTTCGGGAAGACCATAGTAGCGGAATACATATTCACATAGAAGCTCTGCGGTTTCTAAGGCTGTGGGTAGTTTGGGTATGGCAATGAGTCGACAGGCTTTGGAGAAGCGGTCCACAACCGTGAGAATAGTGGTTTTTCCTTGTGACAGGGGCAAATCCGTGATGAAGTCTATGGCTATGTAAGACCAGGGTCGACGGGGAATCTCCAAAGGTTGCAGTAAACCAGCTGGACGATGACGGGAGTGTTTAGCAATTTGGCAGGGAGCACATTTATTCAGAAAGTTAATCACATCCTTATTCATGGAGGACCACCAGTAACGAGACTGAATCAGTTGAGCCGTAGCAGTGCTGCCTGGATGACCGGAGCTGGGGTGACTGTGTACTTCAGCGATCAATTTCTCACGGAGCATAGGGGGCACATATATTTTGTTCTCGGGACATGCCTGCGGAGTAGGATTTTGTTCTGAAGCCTGCGTGATCTCATGTTCGATGTCCCATCTAATGGGTGCAATAATCAATGGATCTTTCAGGATGGGTTCTACCTCCTCTAGCGAAGTTTCCTCGTCAGAGATACGAGAGAGAGCGTCTGCCTTAATGTTCTTGGAGCCTGGAATGTACGTGACTTGAAAATCAAATCGAGTGAAGAACAACGCCCATCTGGCTTGTCTGGGATTTAGGCGTTTTAATGATCGAATATACTCCAAGTTCTTGTGATCAGTAATGACGGTGAACGGGTGTTTTGCTCCCTCAAGCCAATGTCTCCATTCCTCGAGTGCAGCCTTCATGGCGAGGAGTTTGCGATTACCCACATCATAATTTCTCTCAGCAGAGTTCAGCTTACGGGAATAGAATGCACAGGGATGGAGCTTATTCGTAGTCGGGGATTTTCCCATTGTCATCCTTAAATAAGTAGGGTTGCTGGGCAATAAACAGTTTACACTGCAACAAGAAGCCTTTACATTTTGCTGGGTTACCTGAGAATTTATCGGGGAAAGCCAAGCGCACTCCTGAAGCAGTCTGAGTCTGGGTTTGCAAGGGTTGAGTCGGAGAGTAGTTAGCGGTGAGTTGCACTGTGTGAGCAGCTTGCAGGTTTTGCAGAGATTTCACCAGTTCATCTGTTAACTGAGTCAGATGGGTTAGTTGCTGTTGATGTGTGGTGAGTACCTGAGCTTGGGCGGTAACTTCATGTGACAAAACCTGTATGGCTGCGGAATCCGTGTTGGGCGAAGTCTTCTGTAACAAGGAGACTGACACGGAGGGATCCATTATGCAGTATTTATTGCTCAAGTTCTTATTCACACACACATAATGCACTAACGTGCAAACACACAACAACAACAGTCTATGATGAATAAAGACTGGCGATGAATAGACACAGGGAGTATTACCAGGCATAGATCGAGGGCAGGCTGCAAATATCAGAGTCCGTGAACCAGGCGTGGGTCGTGGGCAGGTAGCAAACATCAGAGTCCGTATAACAGGCGTGGTTCGTGGGCAGGCAGCGAGTATCAGTGTCCGTATACAATGCGTGGGTCGTGGGCAGGCAGAAGGCGAAGCAGAGTCAAGAAACAGGCTAGAGTAATACACGAGGAATCAGGCAGGAATAACGCTCAGAAATGCTGGCCGGGGCTAAACAAGACTTCGCACTGAATGAGCGTTTGGTGCTGGCTTATAAAGGGTACGTGGGTCATTAGCGGGATTCAGTTCAGGTGTGCATGATCAGAGTAAATGGATGATGTAATGCTTAGAAGTCCGGAGATGGTGGCCTCTGCTGGCCAGCGAGGGGAATGACTGGGACCGAGTCGGTGACAGTGGCAAAAGCCTGTAGAACCTGTAACGAGTAAGGTGTATGGCCCCTTTAAGAGCACACACTTTTTTGTATGTTGTTACTATTGTTGCATTAGACACGAGCCCCCGCATGTATTTGAGGCTAATGTACTCTTTTGCTCCATTTATTTCCCTTTTCTTTAGTAACCCTGTTTGCGGCACTTAGTTTGTAAAGGACCATATGCTCATTTACTGGACAATAAACCACTACTAAGGGAAAATCATCTCTGCAAACTTTGTTCATTTTTGAGGGCTATCCATATTGCTCCGTACCCAGGCCGTTACAAGTGGCGCCCGAACATTTTGTCTTTGGACATCAAATCAACAGACTCTAAGTGACATTCGAGGATATTTTTTTTCCCCTTTTGGATTCATGGACTTTTTTTTTGAACGCATTAAAGCAGCGAGATGCACGCGAGTGATGTGTGCAAGGACACGTGTGATTCATTGGAGCATACGCGCGATTCACTTTGGATGTATTAATTGAGCAGCAATTCGTCTGAAATATTCAGGACATTATTATTCTTTGTTTTGGATCGACTGACATTTTGTATGCGTCAAAGTTTTGAGAAAAACTGGATAATTTGCACCCTGCCACGAGAGAATCATTTGAGCATGCGGGATTCAATTCGGTTCATTTGAGCACGCGGGATTTGTTTCGGTTCATTTGAAGAGTCGTTTAACCCGAAGGAATAAAAGAAAACTCAAACTTGTTTTATAAACTACAAAAGGAGGGTTCCGATTTTTGCTATAGACTGAAAAAAACTTATTTTGCATACATCAACATTTTCTGTTCACTTGTTCGTTGTGACTCTTGCAGTTCAACTACAGATTGATTCATTTGAATTATTCACGAGATTCTGACCTTTTTTCGGACTTACAGTGCCATTAGAACTGATCAACAGGTGTTACAAGTCAAGCGCTCGTGTACATATTATTTTGGGGGATTTTGTTTAGGAGAAAAGAAGGAAAATACTTGAGTTACATTGTAAAAGAGACTGTTTAGAATCAGTAAGATTTTTCTAGTTTTTTATCTTCATTCATAATGATGTTTCTTAGTTTAAAGTGAAAAGTGAAATGATGATTCAGTCAGTTTAGCACTTAAACTTTGCTGTCATATTATGTCTGGGGGTATTTTATCATAATTACTATCTGTGTTTTATTATTATTATTATTATTATTATTATTTTTGCCTTTTATTGAGTATTGCATTATCTACTGCTTTTTAATATTTGTGGGTATAATAAACAGTCTGCCAATTAAAAATTTAAGATACTATGGCTAGAAACAAATATGGTTTGTCTGACCTGAATGATAAAGACATGACTGATCTGACATCACTTTTTGAGTCTCGGCCCAGGAGGAGAGTGTCAAAGTCAACTGATTGTCTGGAGACACAGGTCGAGACACTTAAGACAGAAGTGGATTTGCTCCGCAAATGCTTAAGAGAGTCGCTGGATCTACAAAGAGGTATCATTGATGATTACACACAGGTTGCATACACACCTGCTTCAAACCCCTTACCTGCATGTAGGGATCCAGTTGCATCTTCCACTCCCTTTGCTCAGGCCCAGCCTGATTACAAGCCAAAACATTCAGCAGTAGCTGTTGAATATAATATACCATCAGGAAACACAGCAGACTCAGTTCAAATATCCTTACTCCTGAATAGCACAACTAGAGCTCTAGCCTCAGTTTTGAATAAGTCAAAACTTGAGCCTCCAGTTTTCAGAGGAGATGGCAAAATTCTGCCTGAGGATTGGCTTCAACTTGTTGATGTGTATAGAATGTGTATAGTTGATGAGTGATGCAGAGATTTTAATAGAATTACCCCGCTTTCCAGCCAAAGAACCTAGGAAATGGTTTTCAGTATTAAGTGAACACATCACTACTTGGACACATTTTTGCTCTCTTTTCAAGAGGTGTGTTTCTTCCATTGGACAATCAGGAACACATATTGAGAGGCATTCTTGACCGTGTTTAAGCACCCGATGAACCTTTCCCAACTTTTGTGGCACATCTTTTGAGCGAATTCAAAAAGTTAAAGTCCCTGCCACCAGAACAGGACCAAATTAAGCTGATATGTAAACATGCATTAGAGAGATACAGAGTAGCGATTTATGGCACAAAGATTACATCAATTATTGACCTTCTGATGCGAGCGCATGAGTTGCATTCTGTTCTTGGTCCAAGTAGTCGTTTCGAACTACCTCATCAGATGAAGGAACGAGCCTGCATTGTTTACTGTTTTAAGTGTTCTAAGCCAGGTTTCACGTCACGAAATTGTTCAAACTGTAACCATGTGTCACAAAATAGTGTATTCCCATATGTGGAAAAATCTGACTTTCAACAAACACATGAGACGCGGGGCCATGGTCAGGCAACCGCTGTCCAAAGCAGTAACAACGGCGGCGAGCGAGAAAATAAAGTCGACCAACAGAAGGGAAACTTCAGGGGAGGGAGGGGATTCCACAGGGGCAACCCTCCCTCCAGAAGATGAATATCCCCCAACATTCTCTGGTTCCACTGGCTGACCATCTTTTTCTTAGTCACGTGGAAGACCCAGCTTCTTCATTTTGGAACACCCCATTTATTGTCAAATTAAATCTGTACAGCAAAGCCATTGATGCAGCACTTGATACGGGAGAGTCCCTTTCCGCAATTCGGTCTGATGTCATGTCGGGCATTCAAAACATTTCTGAAAAAGTGCGCCCATGGTTGTCACCTCCAATTCAGTTAGCAAATAGGGTAGCTTGCTGTCCGACCGGTATCATTTGGCTGAATATTGGGTTTCAGGGAAAGCGTTTTTATCATAGGTTTGTGATTATCTCTGATCTGGCTTCCCCACTAATTTTAGGAACGGATTTCATGTTAAGAGCTGCAGTCAATATCCATATTCCATCCAGGACTGTAACTTTGGGTGACACTGTTGCACCAGACTCATGCACGTTAGGAGATGAATGGATGGAGACACAGAGTACAGGATGCTTGATGTTAATGGATGTACAAAAATCTGACTTGCAAAAGAAAGTTCAGGCAGCATGTCTAGATCAGGAACAAAAAGCTCAATTTCTCAATCTAGTGGAACACTTGATTTGATGGTCAGCATGTTTGATGGTCATTTGGGCCATACATCCATGACTGAACACTCAATTGACACCGGTGACGCGAAGCCTGTGAATTTACCACCTTATCGTACTTCCCCTGAGAAAAAGCAAAAATTGAGAGCCAGATAAAACAAATGCTAGAGGAAGGAATTATCGAACCATCGTCAAGTCCGTGGGCTGCACCGGTAGTCATCATAAAGAAACCATGTGGAGAACCTAGATTCTGTGTTGATTATAGGGGTTTAAATCAGCTCACAGTGAAAGATTCTTATCCACTACCAAGAGTGGACGAATCTTTGGACTTTCTGTCTCGTGGGAAGTTTATTACCACCTTAGACCTATCTAGATGATATTGGCAGGTGTCAGTTGAAGAAAAGTCTAGGCCAAAGACCGCTTTTACATCACACTGTGGTCTATTTCACTTTAAAGTCCTTCCATTTGGGCTTTGCAATGCCCCGGCCACGTTTCAAAGGGTCATGAATACTGTACTTGCTGGCCTGATTTACAAATGCTGTGCAGTGTATCTAGACGATATTGTGATAGCTTCGCCAACTTTTGAGCAGCACCTCAATGACCTTAGAGAGGTTTTGTCCAGACTGCAACCAGCTGGTCTCTCATTGAAATTGAAAAAATGCCAATTCTGTCTGAGTGAGTTCGTATTCCTTGGCTAATGCATCACGGCAGAAGGTATAGCCCCAGATCTAGAAAAAGAAAGGCTGTCAAAGAGTTCAGAACACCAAAGGACGTGAAGGATGTCAGAAGTTTTCTGGGACTCACAGGCTATTATCGTCGCTTTATCTCAGGCTATGCGAGTAAAGCTGAGCCCCTTTTCCACCTTATTAGAAAGGAAAACCATTTCTGCGGGGACGAAAACTGCCAGGCTGCCATGGATTACTTGATACAGTGCCTTACATCAGCACCGATTTTGTGTTTTCCAGATTTCTCACGACCATTCTCTATACACACCGATGCATGGGACTTGGGGCAGCCTTAATGCAAAAGGATGACATGGGCCAGGATGTTGTTGTTGCTTTTGCAAGTAGGACTCTGCACAAGGCAGAAAAACCCTATTCGACCCCTGAAAAGGAATGTTTAGGAGTAATCTGGGCCTTGGAATACTTCAGACCCTATGTAGAGGGCCTACATGTGACTGTTTACACAGACCATAACAGCCTAAGATGGTTGATGGGCTGTCCAAACCCTTCAGGACGCCTGGCAAGATGGTCCTTACGCCTGCAAGACTTTGGTTTTAGTATTGTACATAGGCCAGGCATTCAAAACAAGGTACCGGATGCTTTGTCACGTAACCCAATACAAGGTGAGGCCACCCCAATGGACATTTTACCTGACTATGCAATTATTGGGGGGATGGACCTCCGATGCCTGTCTTCAGTCGTGCTTTCGGACAAAGCACAGTTAGGCCAACTACAAAAAAATGATCCAGTGATCAGTGATATTTTGCATGACTTGGAAAATGATGGAAAAGATTTGGATGATAAGTATGTCATTCAGTATGGTTTGCTTTATGTCAAGGATCAAAAAGTCGCTTGTGGACTACATCCAATGAAACAGCTCAGATTTTATGTGCCGGCCTCCATTAGAGGTGTCCTGTTAAAATACTATCACGACCACCCCACTGCAGAACACCTAGGAATAACCAAAACTTTGATCAGACTCAAGTTCAGGTTCTTCTGGCCTAAAATGGCTGAGGATGTGAAGAAGTATGTTACCTCATGTACTGTGTGTCAGCTGACAAAGCCTAGTCAAAAGAAACCAGCAGGTTTGATGGTCCCAATTAAGCCACAGAAACCATGGGAATAAACTGATGTTGACTTTGTGGGCCCTCTCCCTCGCACACAAAGGGGGAACGAGTATATTCTCGTATTTGTCGATTACTTTTCTAAGTGGGTCGAAATAAATGCAGTACAGAGAGCAACAAAACAAGTCGCTGCGAGTACATTCATAAGCGAAGTCTTTGCCAGACATGGTACACCAACTTACCTGATTTCTGACCGTGGCACGCCATTCATAAGCAATCTGTTTGAGTATGTGGTGGCAACTTTGGGAACTGAACACAGGTTTACTACAGCTTATCATCCACAAGCGAACGCTACTGAACGTGTAAACCGCACTTTGAAAACAGCCATTCGTGCGTACATAGGTGATAAACACAACTCATGGGACAGGTACATATCTCAGATATGTTTTGCTCTCCGCACCGCTCCACATGAGAGTACAGGCTTGTCCCCGTCAATGATGCTTTATGGACGTGAGCTTGAAACTTCTCTTGATTTGGTCACTCAACCAAATACTGATGGAATGAATAATCCTGAAATGACTTATCCAGAGAATCTGAGAGCATCCATACAAGATGCTCATGATCATGCCAGGGTTGCTCTTGAAAGAGGTCACAACCGTAGGAAGCGGTACTATGACCTGAAGCACCGTTCGGTTTCATATTCTGTTAATGATCTAGTAAGGGTTAAAACACACCCTAAATCTGATGCAATAGCAAACTTTACAGCCAAACTTGCCCCTGTGTTCTCTGGTCCGTATAGGGTGTCAAAAGTACTTTCTGATGTTAATTACAGACTGGAGAAGGTTGACACTGGAGAGGACATTGGTGTGTTTCACGTTGTGAACCTCCAGCTATTTCACTTGTGGGATAGTGTTTTTTCCAATCAATCTAAAGTTAACACAGAAAAACTGAATGAGGAAAACAATACTGTGGAATCAGATGACACTGACTTATCTGTTGCTAAAAGCTGTTTGACTGACCACTGTACTAGGGTTTCATCAGAAAACTTGCCTGAAAAATCAGTTGACGGTGCTGATGCTGCAGACGCAGAATTCTCTAACATAGGTCTCAACTGTTACAATGACATATATGACTTGAATAACCTGTTTTAGGGAACTGGTCGTTACAAGCTAAGACCAAAACAGAATCCACGAATTACTTCTGACTGGACAGTCAATAGGTGGACTAACCCATATCATACAAGCAGGTTTGAAGCTTAGGATGAAGAGACAATAGTTTTGAACTGTTACTTTTTTTGTAAAAAGTTTTGTTAGTAAAAAATCTCTCTTATGTGGGTATTGTACACTTTTTTTTTACTTTGCAAAGTCTTAATTTGTAAGGTTAGACTGTGTATTTGTTTATTTCTTTACTAATTTTACTCTTTCGCACCCTGTAACAGCTTTTCAACTGTGGCATGTATGTATGGTTGTTGAGTGGGATAAGACTGCTCTCTAGTTGTGTACGGCTGGGGTCAGCCTTTATTGAACAGGGGGGAGTCTGTAACGAGTAAGGTGTAAGGCCCCTTTAAGAGCACACACTAAAATTAAATGCTAAATTAAAATGGCCCAAAGAAATGTGGGCATTGTTGTTGCAGTGCTTGTTGGTAAAGCCCAAGAGATTTGTGCGGCTTTACCATTCGAAGATTCACTGGATTATTATAAAGTGAAATTGGCTGTTTTACGAGCTTATGAACTGGTACCAGAGGCGTATCGACAGAAATTCAGCCAAGCAAACGTTTGTGGAGTTTGCGCGTGAAAAGAGAGCTTTATTCGAGAAATGGTGCATCTCTAACAAAATTCTAACACTCGAGGATTTGCAAGAACTGATACTGGTTGAAGAATTTAAAAATTGCTTGCCGCATAGTGTTGTAGTGTACCTGAGCGAGCAGAAGGTCTCTAAATTGTCAGAAGCGGCAAATTTAGCGGATGAAATCGTGCTAACCCACAAAATGTTTTTTCCTGCCATGCGCCCACCAAGAGTCATTCAACCAGATGTGAGAGAAAAAGGAAACTATTCTTTCCGACCGGCAGCTGAAATAAATACTCCGAAACCATCTGATAAAAAAGGGTTTGCTTTTACTGCCTGCATCCAAGCCATTTAATATCAAATTGTAAAGCATGAAAGCAGAAAGCGAGTATTCAACCCAAGGGGATTGCATTCACTTCTTTTGTTGATATAACTGTGGCTCTCACACAGACATTGACAGTTACACTTCCTCTGTTCTGGAATATATCAACACCACCATAGACAGTGTTACAACCCAGAAACAAATCACCACATACCCGAATCAGAAGCCATGGATGAACAAGGAGGTGCGCCTCCTGCTGAAGGCACGCAACACTTTTCTAAGTGGGTCGAAATAAATGCAGTACAGAGAGCAACAAAACAAGTCGCTGCGAGTACATTCATAAGCGAAGTCTTTGCCAGACATGGTACACCAACTTACCTGATTTCTGACCGTGGCACGCCATTCATAAGCAATCTGTTTGAGTATGTGGTGGCAACTTTGGGAACTGAACACAGGTTTACTACAGCTTATCATCCACAAGCGAACGCTACTGAACGTGTAAACCGCACTTTGAAAACAGCCATTCGTGCGTACATAGGTGATAAACACAACTCATGGGACAGGTACATATCTCAGATATGTTTTGCTCTCCGCACCGCTCCACATGAGAGTACAGGCTTGTCCCCGTCAATGATGCTTTATGGACGTGAGCTTGAGACTTCTCTTGATTTGGTCACTCAACCAAATACTGATGGAATGGATAATCCTGAAATGACTTATCCAGAGAATCTGAGAGTATCCATACAAGATGCTCATGATCATGCCAGGGTTGCTCTTGAAAGAGGTCACAACCGTAGGAAGCGGTACTATGACCTGAAGCACCGTTCGGTTTCATATTCTGTTAATGACCTGGTAAGGGTTAAAACACACCCTAAATCTGATGCAATAGCAAACTTTACAGCCAAACTTGCCCCTGTGTTCTCTGGTCCGTATAGGGTGTCAAAAGTACTTTCTGATGTTAATTACAGACTGGAGAAGGTTGACACTGGAGAGGACATTGGTGTGTTTCACGTTGTGAACCTCCAGCTATTTCACTTGTGGGATAGTGTTTTTTACAATCAATCTAAAGTTAACACAGAAAAACTGAATGAGGAAAACAATACTGTGGAATCAGATGACACTGACTTATCTGTTGCTAAAAGCTGTTTGACTGACCACTGTACTAGGGTTTCATCAGAAAACTTGCCTGAAAAATCAGTTGACGGTGCTGATGCTGCAGACGCAGAATTCTCTAACATAGGTCTCAACTGTTACAATGACATATATGACTTGAATAACCTGTTTCAGGGAACTGGTCGTTACAAGCTAAGACCAAAACAGAATCCACGAATTACTTCTGACTGGACAGTCAATAGGTGGACTAACCCATATCATACAAGCAGGTTTGAAGCTTAGGATGAAGAGACAGAATAGTTTTGAACTGTTACTTTTTTTGTAAAAAGTTTTGTTAGTAAAAAATCTCTCTTATGTGGGTATTGTACACTTTTTTTTACTTTGCAAAGTCCTAATTTGTAAGGTTAGACTGTGTATTTGTTTATTTCTTTACTAATTTTACTCTTTCGCACCCTGTAACAGCTTTTCAACTGTGGCATGTATGTATGGTTGTTGAGTGGGATAAGACTGCTCTCTAGTTGTGTACGGCTGGGGTCAGCCTTTATTGAACAGGGGGGAGTCTGTAACGAGTAAGGTGTAAGGCCCCTTTAAGAGCACACACTAAAATTAAATGCTAAATTAAAATGGCCCAAAGAAATGTGGGCATTGTTGTTGCAGTGCTTGTTGGTAAAGCCCAAGAGATTTGTGCGGCTTTACCATTCGAAGATTCACTGGATTATTATAAAGTGAAATTGGCTGTTTTACGAGCTTATGAACTGGTACCAGAGGCGTATCGACAGAAATTCAGCCAAGCAAACGTTTGTGGAGTTTGCGCGTGAAAAGAGAGCTTTATTCGAGAAATGGTGCATCTCTAACAAAATTCTAACACTCGAGGATTTGCAAGAACTGATACTGGTTGAAGAATTTAAAAATTGCTTGCCGCATAGTGTTGTAGTGTACCTGAGCGAGCAGAAGGTCTCTAAATTGTCAGAAGCGGCAAATTTAGCGGATGAAATCGTGCTAACCCACAAAATGTTTTTTCCTGCCATGCGCCCACCAAGAGTCATTCAACCAGATGTGAGAGAAAAAGGAAACTATTCTTTCCGACCGGCAGCTGAAATAAATACTCCGAAACCATCTGATAAAAAAGGGTTTGCTTTTACTGCCTGCATCCAAGCCATTTAATATCAAATTGTAAAGCATGAAAGCAGAAAGCGAGTATTCAACCCAAGGGGATTGCATTCACTTCTTTTGTTGATATAACTGTGGCTCTCACACAGACATTGACAGTTACACTTCCTCTGTTCTGGAATATATCAACACCACCATAGACAGTGTTACAACCCAGAAACAAATCACCACATACCAGAATCAGAAGCCATGGATGAACAAGGAGGTGCGCCTCCTGCTGAAGGCACGCAACACTTCCTTCAGATCAGGGGATGCACAGGCCTACAGCACTTCCAGGACTAATCTGAAGAGGGGCATCAAAAAGGCCAAGCACTGCTACAAGCTTAAGCTAGAGGAGCACTTTTCCAACTCTGATCCTCGGCGCATGTGGCAGGGCATCCAGGCCATCACCAACTACAAACCCAGCCAGTCCACACTCACAGCCACTGACGTCTCCTTCCTGAACGAGCTAAATGACTTTTATGCCCGCTTTGATAGACAATAAAGAACCCTACAACAGGATCACTTTCTCTACCGACCACTCACCTATCACACTCACCTCCTCAGAAGTACATATCGCACTGAGTCGTATCAATGGGCGTAAGGCTGCTGGACCAGACGGTATTCCTGGGCGTGTCCTCAAAGTATGTGCAGAACAGCTCGCTGGGGTATTCACAGACATTTTCAACCTGTCGCTCAGCCTAGCAGCTGTGCCAACATGCTTTAAAACCACCTCTATTGTGCCAGTGCCCAAACACTCCAGCCCAACATGCCTAAATGACTACCGGCCTGTAGCGCTCACACCCATCATCATGAACTGTTTCGAGCGGTTGGTCCTGGCACATCTAAAAGACTCTGCCATCCACACTGGACCAACATCCGTTTGCCTACCGTGGCAACAGGAGCACAGATGATGCAGTCTCTATAGCACTGCACTATGTACTCATACACCTGGACAATAAAAACACTTATGCACGAATGCTGTTTGTTGACTTCAGCTCAGCATTCAACATTGTCATACCCTCCAAGTTACTGATCAAACCAAAGAACCTGGATATCGACACATCACTCTGCAACTGGATTATGGACTTTCTGACTAACAGATCTCAGAATGTTAGATCAGGTCACATCTGCTCCACCACCGTCAGACTCAACACTGGTGTACCACAGGGCTGTGTGCTGAGCCCCTTCCTCTACTCCCTTTTTACCGTTGACTGTAGACCTGTTAATAGATCCAACACCATCATCAAATTTGCAGATGACACCACAGTGATTGGTCTAATCAGCAACAATGATGAGACAGCCTACAGGGAGGAGATACAGCATCTGGCCACTTGGTGCACCAACAATAATCTGCTCCTTAACACCAACAAGACCAAGGAGCTCATTGTGGACTTCAGAAAGGGACGAACAGCCTCACATGATCCCATCCACATCAATGGAATGGTCATTGAGCCTGTCTCATCCCTTAAGTTCCTGGGGACCCACATCTCAAAGGACCTTTCCTGGTCCACCAACACCTCCAGCCTGATCAAGAAGGCTCCCCAGCGCCTATTCTTCTTAAGGCAACTGAAGAAGAACCAGCTTTCATCAGCCGTCTTGGTGAACTTATACCGCAGCACAATAGAGAACATCCTGACAAACTGTGTCACAGTCTGGTATGGAAGCTGCTCTGTTGCTGAGCGTAAGGCACTGCAGCGGGTGGTGAAATCTGCCCAACGCATCACAGGGACCACACTGCCAGCCATAGAGGACATCCAGAAGAAACACTGTTTGCGCCGAGCACGCAGTATTCTGAAGGACACCTTTCACCCCGCTCACAGACAGTTTTCTCTCCTCCGGCAGGCGCTTCAGGCTCCCCCAGACAAAAACCAGCAGACTGAGGAACAGCTTTTTCCCCAGAGCTGTCTCCCTCCTGTACTCTGCCCCCCCCCCAAAAAAAAACAGCCCCCACTCTCCTCTAACTTAAAGGGCCATGAAACCCCCTCGTTTCAGCAGTGTGTTTTCACACCTCTGCTTTGGAAAAAGTCAGAAAAGTGGGCGTGTCCAGCTCTGTTTAGGGGGGAGTGTCGGAGGAAGAAAAGAGGCTTGGTATGGGAGTGTCTATTTGGGCGCGCTGAATTTCAGAGTCAAAACACACACCACCAGCGGACAATGTGACTGTGTTTACATGGACATCTGTAGTCGAATTATTTGCCAAATTATTAAATGGTGGACTTTAACTGCAGTTGGAATTCATAAATGTCCCTCCCGACAAACGTGATATTTGATTCGAGGCGCTGCTCTAAGCGTGTATTTTTCATGCAATGTTTGATACCGCACGGCGAATGAGAGAAAAAAAAAACTCAGCATTTCCCGGAAACTTAGATACACACGGCAGGTAGCGTCAGAAAGCCGCGTGTGTTATTCCGGTCACAAAATCCAACACGTTTGGTTGTAACTGTTAGTGCTAACTATTGCACTCGGTGCAATAGTTTGTTTGATACGAATAAAATACGAACTGAATAAACAAAGAGCACTGGTCGCTCACTTACCAAATCTGTAGAGACAGGACAATCACCAGCAACACTCGGTGCAGTAGTTTGTTTGATACGAATAAAATACTAACTGAATAATCAAAGAGCACTGGTCGCTCACTTACCGAATCTGTAAAGACAGGACAATCACCAGCAACTAGAGCCGCGTCTTTATTTAGAAGAGACTACAAGCGAATCTAGATCTCAGCGTTTGCAGATGAGAACAGCTCTCAGGTAAACAATAATCCTCTTTAGACACGTAAGTTATTGTTGTCGAGCGTCGTGTACACTGTAATCCACACGTGAGTCTGAGCTCTCACAGAGAGAAAATGAAAACGAAACTTAACTGCAGCAAACTATAAAAGCAACACTTCACGCTTGTTTTGCCAACACAACGTGGCGTCTTTGCCGTCTACACTCTGACAGTAATGAATATTAATGAAGTTGCACAATAGAGCGCGCTGATTAGTTTGAACCAAGCCTTACTCATGCATTAATGCAACACACTGTAAGACGTAATAAGACTCACTCTGGCACAGACGTCCTGTTTGCACACTGGAATACAACGCTATTATGTCATGACCGTGACGCAGCTTCAAAAATTCGTTTCAAACCAGAAGTACGAATTTGCTTGAAATAACGCAAAAACAACCAATTTACACTTTTTAGTGAAATATAGGTGTCCTAATAGTGTTTTTAGCAGAGTGGGACACATATACGACTGTCAACTGCTCAAAAAATGTGTTTTGGCGTTTCGTGACCCTTTAAACTCCTCGCAATAACTGCACTGTTTAACATTTGCACATTTAAAATTTGCACATTCACTGCACCACATTGAACTGTTTACTTCTTGAACTGTACATACCCACTGCGTATGGACATTTGTAATTATGTACACATATACATATACATATACACTTGTAATCATGCTTACTTATCTGCATACTACTGATTATTAATAGCAACCTGTACATATATTCATATACTGTAACATATACACTTGTAATCATGTTTATCCATCCCTGTACATATATTCATATATTGTAACATATACACTTGTAATCATGTTTATCTATCCCTGTACATATATTCATATATTGTAACATATACACTTGTAATCATGTTTCTCTATCCTTGTACATATATTCATATATTGTAACATTCACACTTGTAATCATGTTTATCTATACCTGTACATATATTCATATATTGTAACATATACACTTGTAATCATGTTTATCTATCCCTGTACATATATTCATATATTGTAACATATACACTTGTAATCATGTTTATCTATCTGCACACTACTGATTATTAATAGCAACCTGCACATATATTCATATATTGTAAATCTGCTCATAGCTTATCCAACCTGTATATAATTTTAATAGTACATCCATCTGTAAATATCACCATAGTTTTTCTATAACTGCACTTTATAACTTATTCCTGTATCCTGCACTTGCTGCTATTGCACTGCTGGTTAGACCTAAACTGCATTTCGTTGCATTGTACTTGTACATGTCTAATGACAATAAAGTTGAATCTAATCTAATCTAATTCACTTCTTTTACCTCTAACTCAGTATGGTTAAATCCGGGATCTGATCCCACTGTGTTAAAAATCATTTTTACAAACCGGTACCGTGGCACTACTAAATGGCTCCGATGTTAAGTCAGTGGTAATGTTGAGAGATACTTGCAGCGCTCAGATGTTAATACGAGAAAATACATTGCCATTTTCATCTAAATCTTATACGAGTACTAATGTTCTCATTCAAGGAATGAGATGGGCTGTACATCTGTCCCACTGCACAATATTCATTTAAAATCTGACCTTATTACTGGTCCTGTGAGAGTTGGTGTCTATTCACAACTACCCGTGGAAGGTGTAGACGTAATTTTGGGTAATGATTTGGCTGGGACAAAAGTATTTCCCTTTCCAATCATGACGGCAGAGCCTAATGTTAGCAGTTCAGATGATGCGCTCGCGCTGTCGCAGTTCATCTCTCTATTTTCGTCTTGCGCAGTGACGTGTACGCAGAAAAAAAAATTTAAGACGTACTTGATTTGTCTAAGTCGTTTGTAACTTTATCACCAGAAAGCACTGAACATAAATTGTTGGTTCAGCCAGAACAGTTTCAAGCTGATGCACGCGTTAACGAAGGTGATGCTCCCTTAAAAGTAGGTAGGGAACAATTAATCGTTTTGCAGAAGTCTGATGTAACGTTGAATAAATGTGTCAGTGCTGCTGCAGACAAAACGAAAATTTCAGACGCGCCAGTTGGTTATTTTTGGGATGATGGCGTACTGATGCGCTGGTGGCAGCCCTCAGACAGAGCATGGGACGGAGGTTATCAGATCGTTCTTCCTGTCAGCTACCGAACTCAAATAATGAAATTAGCGCACAATCACATCTGCTCTGGACACCTTGGCGTAACAAAAAGGTATGATAGGATTGCTCTGCATTTCTTTTGGCCGAATATGAAGTCATCCGTGTCTGCATGCGTTCAGTCTTGTCACATCTGTCAGCTAGTGGGTAAATCCAATCAGGCGGTTCCTCTAGCCCCGCTCCAACCCATTTCTGCGGTAGGAGAGCCTTTCGAAAGACTAATCCTTGAAGTTGTAGGTCCTTTACCTAGAGCAAAGTTTGGTCACCAGTACATTCTTACCATAATGTGTACAGCCACGCGTTACCCAGAAGTGCCCCTGCGTTCAATAACATCCAAATCGGTGATTCGAGAACTGGTAAAATTTTGTTCAATGTTCGGTTTACCGAAAACAATTAAAAAAGACAGAGGAACAAACTTTACATCGCATTTATTTAAGCAGTTGGTAAAAGAGTTGCAGGTTGAGCATGAACTGTCAAGCGCATATCATCCCGAGAGGTGCGCTCGAGCGGTTTCAAGCATATGTAGATCGAGATCAGTCTGACGTGCACCCAGCAACTAAGGTGCCTGTAGTAAAGATTGCTTTAGCTGCAGATTGTTTCCCAAAAAGATTGCCTAAGTGACAAAAAAATGCAAACAGGTGTAACACCTACCAAATCTGCTGTTCTGACAACCTTAGAGAACAATCTCACGTATCTGAATGAAGATCACCGTAATGATGTTATTATGATGAGGGAGGAGGTTAATTATTTAGTGCATAATGGTTTTGCTGTTGCCAGTCAGATTCCGTGGAGTTCACCCTGCATCTTGGTGCCCAAATCTGACATTTACATTTAGTCATTTAGCAGACGCTTTTATCCAAAGCGACTTACAAATGAGGACAAGGAAGCAATTTACACAACTAAGAGCAACAATGAATAAGTGCTATAGGCAAGTTTCAGGTCTGTAAAGTCTAAGAAGGGAAGTATTAGTAGTATCAGTATTTTTTTTTTTTTTTGGGTACAGTTAGTGTGATATTCAGAGAGGCAATTGCAGATTAGGAAGTGAAGTGGAGACTAAATAGTTGAGTTTTTAGTCGTTTCTTGAAAATAGCGAGTGACTCTGCTGTTCTGATGCAGTTAGGGAGTTCATTCCACCAACTGGGCAGATTGAGCGTGAGCATTCGCGAAAGTGATTTATTCCCTCTTTGGGATGGAACCACGAGGCGACGTTCATTCACAGAACGCAAGTTTGTGGAGGGCACATAGATCTGCAGAAGTGAGAGCAGATAAGAAGGAGCAAGGCCAGAAGTCACTTTGTAGGCAAACATCAGAGCTTTGAATTTGATGCGAGCAGCAACTGGCAGCCAGTGCAAACGGACTAGCAGCGGAGTGACATGTGCTCGTTTAGGTTCATTGAAGACCACTCGTGCTGCTGCGTTCTGGAGCAGTTGAAGAGGCTTGATAAAGTTAGCTGGAAGCCCAGCTAGTAGAGAGTTGCAGTAATCCAGTTTGGAGAGAACAAGAGCTTGAACAAGGAGTTGAGCTGCATGTTCAGATAAGAAGGGTCGGATCATTCTGATGTTATAGAGTGCGAATCTGCACGATGAAGCAGTTCTAGAAATGTGGTCAGAGAAGTTTAGTTGGTCATCAATCGTTACTCCAAGGCTTTTCACCATTTTGGATGCAGTAATGGTTGCTCCATCCATCTGGATTGAAAAGTTATGGTGTAGAGTCGAGTTGGCAGAAACTACAAGCATTTCCGTTTTTGCGAGGTTCAGCTGAAGATGATGATCTTTCATCCAGTGTGAAATATCCAACAGGCAGGCTGAGATGTGAGCTGGAACCGAGGGATCATCAGGATGAAAAGAGAGGTATAGCTATCATCAGCATAGCAGTGGTAGGAGAATCCATGACTCTGGATGACTGGTCCTAGAGATGATGTGTAGATGGAGAAGAGAAGTGGCCCAAGAACAGAGCCTTGAGGTACCCCAGTGTTTAGATGCTGAAGGTTGGACACCTCTCCCCTCCAAAACACCCTGAATGACCTGTCAGTGAGGTAAGATCTGAACCATTGTATAACAGTGCCCGCAACGCCCAGTGACTCGAGCGTAGATAGCAGGATCTGGTGGTTGACAGTGTCAAAAGCAGCTGATAAGTCCAGCAAAATGAGGACTGATGATTTAGAGTTTGCTTTAGCCAGTCTGAGATCCTCCACGACCGAGAGCAGGGCAGTCTCAGTTGAGTGGCCTTTCTTAAAGCCGGATTGCTTCTTGTCCATGAGATTGTTTTGAGTAAGAAAGTCCAGGACTTGATTGAACACTACTTTCTCCAGAATCTTGGCCATGAATGGAAGCAGGGATACTGGTCTGTAGTTTTCAAGTAGCGTATGGTCCAGGTTGGGTTTCTTTAGCAGTGGGGTTACCCTAGCCTGCTTAAATGAAGTGGGGAATAAACCAGAGTCAAGAGATGTGTTAATTATGTGAGTCAGTGTTGGTATGACTGCAGGAGAGATGGCTTGCAAGAGATGAGAGGGAATGGGATCGAGTGGACAAGTGGTTGCATGGCTAGATAGCTCGAGTTTGGACACCTCAGACTCAGAGAGCTGAGAAAAAGAGGTGAGTGTGTGTGGTGTTGGTGGTGTATCTTGCGTGTTTGTTGTAGGTGCAGCAAATTGAGCACTGATTTTTGCAGTTTTGGTGCAAAAGAATGTAGCAAAGTCATCAGTAGTAAGTGTGGAGGATGCGGGTGGAGGAGGAGGATAGAGGAGGGAGGAAAATGTTTTAAAAAGTAGGCGAGGATTAGTGGCATTGTTGATTTTCAGACGGTAATATGTCTGCTTTGCAGAAGTAACCTCAGCTGAGAAAGAGGACAGAAGAGTTTGGTATGTTAAGAGCTGTGCAGGATTTTTAGTTTTCCGCCAAATTCTCTCTGCAGCCCGAAGTTTTGAGCGATGCTCACGAAGAGCATCCGAGAGCCAGGGTGCAGGAGGACTGGCACGGGCTGGCCTGGATGCAAGAGGACATAATTGGTCTAGACATGATGCTAGTGTGGAGCAGAGTGTATCAGTGGCACTGTTCGAATCAAGTGCAGAGAGTTTGCAAGATGGAGGAAGAGAGTCTGAAACAATGGTGGATAGTCTATTGGGTGAGAGAGATTGTAGGTTTCTGCGAAAGGTAACCAGTGTTGGAGTGTGTGGCAGCTCAGGAGTAATGTGGATGTTGAGAGACAGAAGGAAATGATCCGATATTTGTTGTGGAGTTACTATTATTTGATCAGCGAAGCAGTGTCGTGTGTAAATAAGGTCTAGCTGATTACCTAATTTGTGGGTAGCAGAAGTAGGTGCTCTTTTTAGGTCAAAAGAGGCAAGCAGAGTCTGAAAGTCTGCAGCTTGCGGTTTGTCAACGTAAATGTTGAAGTCACCTAGCACCAACAAGGGAGTGTCAAAATTAGAAAAAGATGAGAAAAGAACATCCAGTTCATCTAAGAAGTGACCTAATTTACCTCGTGGGCGGTAGATGACAACCACATTTATGTAGAAGGGGTGCATAATGGTGACTCCATGGAATTCAAAGGAGCTGATTGTTGGCAGGGACGGTATCAGAGTAAATTTCCATTCTTTGGAAATTAGTAGTCCAGTCCCACCCCCTCTCCCTGTCTGACGAGGGGTGTGGGAAAAAGAGAGATTAGCAGAAAGAGTAGCATGTGTAGCAGTGTCCTCCGGCCTCAACCAGGTCTCAGTTAGAGCCATGAGATTATAGTCAGAATATGTAGCTATGGAGGTAATAAATTCTGCCTTGTTAACAGCTGATTGACAATTCCAGAGGCCCACGGAGAGAGAGAGTTGTGAAATAGCAGATACATGTATTGAACGAAGGTTGTGAGGATTACGCCTGCAGCGTACCTCCCGTGTTTTGTGAGTGTTAGTAACAACAGGA
The DNA here is from genome assembly GCF_052040795.2 of Danio rerio. Classification (NCBI taxonomy): domain Eukaryota; kingdom Metazoa; phylum Chordata; class Actinopteri; order Cypriniformes; family Danionidae; genus Danio; species Danio rerio. Next base: position 16,636,581 of record NC_141022.1, read on the forward strand.
ATTAGAAAACACATAATAAAAGTGCACTGACAAAAAAAAAAAAAAAAGTGTAAAGATAAAGTAAAACAAGAAGGTAAAGTACTCAAGTGCTTTGTCGGTGTCTTTGCTTGGTGGAGTCGCGCAAGTAGAGTCGATGGTCTTTACACTCGTCGGTCTTCACACGAGGCTGCCGCGACCGCTGCCGCGGTGAACTAGTTGTTTATATAACCCCAAAGCACTAGCTGATTGAATTCAGCTGGACACGCCTCGAGTCAAAACAAGGGCCGAAACTGAGGCAGACGACGCGAAACCGTCTGCGTTCGCTACACAAGCTCTTATAGTAACCAAGGAAACAGTGGCTAAACACTTCTAGTATTATACACAACTGAAAGCAAGTTTAAATGTCCTACAACTTTACACAAACAGCTGAAAACAAGTCCTCAAACCATACACAACAACTGAATCAAGTCTTAAATGTACTTACAGGCTGCTGGTCTCGATGGTAAAGTGCTTCTCCTCAGATTCCGTGGAGTCAGATTCCGTGGAGTTCGCCCTGCATCTTGGTGCCCAAATCTGACTGCTCGCTACGGTGTTGCACCAATTAGCGTAAGGTGAATAATGTTAGTTAATGCAAAACTGGAAGTGGAGTGATGACGCGTTGGTTTCTCATTATTAGTTATAGCGAAGTTTTCTTATCCTATGAAAAGAGCCTGCTTCTTAATTATTCATGACTGCACGTGCTTACGAAGACAAGACAGACCTGCCAAGCTGTGAGACCGTACGTTGATGACTGGGCCGATACAGCAAAGCTGTATGTGTGCAGCAAGCATTTCTGTCGGTAGAGCTGTACGAGAATTGGAGAATGGCCGTGCTGAGGAGTTCACCTAAATCCTCCAGATTATCAGCAGGGCTAATGGTTGAAATAGACAGGGCAAGAGACCTTCTGCACTAAGGAAGAGCCGGAAATAAAGCGCACTTTTATCTTCGTAGGAGTTCCACCTTCGGGGTCAAGAGGCATGACTTTCTTTACATTCGGTTTCGAGGTAAGGCGGAACGAACATTATTATATCATATTTAGGCCGTTAGTTTTGGTCTGACTGAGGTCGAAACAGATCAGCAGATACAATGTTGCACCTTTATTAAAGGTACAAATTTGATCCATGAAGGTACCACAAACAGTGACAAGACATTTTGTACCTTAACAGTGTCAAATGTGTTCCTTCAAAAACTATTTAAAGGCATTTTGGTATAACAAAATGTGTCAATTTATTTTTAGAAAATATAAAACATTAAATACATATTTTTAAAAAAAGCTTTTTTTTGTAAATACACATTTTGCATTTACAACAAAGAATAAAAATTACTTTAACTTTAATCAAAGATTTATTTTTTGCTAAACATTTCACAGCACTTTTCACAATAATGTTACAGAAATACATTCTCCCACACATCACCTTTGGAATCACTAAAAATGTATTGAATTTATTATGTATTGAATTTTTAAAATAGAAATAGAATAATGCATACTATTGCAACAAGATATGCACAATGTTTGATTTATTTTACAATACTAAAATGTCTGCATGAACACTTTGCATATGCAGGACTTTTACCAGCTCACGTGCATAGTGGAAAGCAAACGACAAAAGATACAAAAAATCAATAAAGAAAATGTATTTATCAGAAAAAAACTAGCAAATGTTTATTAAAACTGCTTTTAATGTTAAGTTTGCAATACCTTTTGTTTTACCAGTTGTTTTGTATTATAGAACTTTATGAGTTTATGTGTATGAGTTTCTTTAAACATATGCTTTTAAATTATGATTCTTGTTTTAATATGGAAAATCACTTGGCCTTTCCAGTAATTTATATTTTCATAAATATTGTAATAAAGAAAGAGCTGGCCAACACTTATGTACCTTTTTATGAGAACAATTGTGTACCTTCATTTCAATTATACCATAAAAGGTATAGAACAGTATCATAACAGGACTTTTCTGTACCACATAAGGTACAATTTTTACAAAGGTACAAAACTGTTCCTTAAGAACCATTATTTGTACTGTGTACCCTTTTTTTGAGATTGCAGCAAAAGATGTCTAAATTTTGCCATCTGCCATATTCAATAGCGTTGTTTTACTCCCTCCCGCAAGCGCACATGATGTATCGATGTCTGATACATTGGCCATGAGAAATCCATCATCCACACAATGAATCCCAGGTCCAGCATTTGGTTGAATATCCCAAGCCATCAGTAGTGTCGATGACAGGTATATGATGACCCTATTTACACAACCTACTTTATTTCTTCTTAAGTATGTGCGAACTTTTTGAAGCAAAATGGCTTGACCATTTTTTTTTTATTCTTCCATAGATCGCATGTTGGGTCCATATATTAGTGAAGTTAGTGTTATAACAACATTGATCTCTATTGCTGTTTAGATATTAAATAACAGCTACTCATGGAATGTAGGATTAAAACCTCTTAAAAATTCTTTTGACAACACCTGACAATGTGATCGTTTACTTATACCATTATTGAAAATGCAACTGTTGTTCGAGGAAACAGGCTTAATAAAATTTAACTTCTCCCCCAACATGGTCTGTGGGTGCTGCTCTCTCGCTGGCTGTAGGTAATCACTGATGTGTTTTTTTCCCAATCAAACACATTTCACACGGCATGATTTGAATCGCCGACAGGTCCAGATATTTAGCAAGCCAAATATCTCACTGATGTCGGCGTCTCATGGCAAATTCTCTCAGATTGTGTCTTTAATAGTTCATACAGTGTGATTGTTACATGAACAAGCACCAATTTGCCAGTGATTTCAGGCAAAATGGAGGCTAAAATCATGCAGTCTGAACTTGCAAGTGTTTGCAGTATTCTTCATGATAAATTCATTCACCCTGAGTAGCATGAATGCCCACTGGTCACATTTAAGACAATGTGATGATTGAATTTGTTAAAACGGCTTACCTCTCATGTTTTTGTTAATTTTCTGAATGAAAGTTATCAGAGTTCCCAGATTGGTGGGTGAGAGTGGCATTTATTGACTAGTTACCTATTGGCTCACATCAGCATTTACCCATACTTTGCATCATTTATTCTGTGGGGCAGAGTGGCTGAAGGTGGATTTACCCTGCTTTGACTGAACACTTGGAATTTCTAATTTACATCCTCCTAATGATCTGAGTGATCTGTTTGTATTCAGTTAGCATGTCTGTAATTTATTGAGGCCATTTAGTGATTTATAGACAAGTAGTAATAATTAAAAAAAAATTCTAAATGTAACTGGGAGCCAGTGCAAAGACCTGAGGACAGGTGTGATGTGCTCTGATTTTCTGGTTCTGGTCAGAATCCTGGCAGCAGCGTTCTGGATGAGCTGCAACTGTCTGACTGTGTTTTTGGGAGGGCTAGTGAGGAGTCCATTACAGTAATCCACCCTGCTGCTCATAAAAGCATGAACAAAGCATCTAATTCTTCCAATGTTTTGAGATGATAGTATGCTGATTTATTTCAGGTCTGACTGCATGATTTTAGCCCCGATTTTGACTGGCCAATAAGTTTTGAAAAATCCCTGACAAATGCCAGAAATCACAATCCAAAACAGTGCTCATTCATGTCAATAACAATCACAAAGTGTGAACTAACAAAGACTGAACTGGGAGAATTGCAGGTGAGTCGCTGATGCCAGTGAGGTACCTAATCGCTGTTCCTAAATGCAATGACTTCAGTTTTCTTTTTGTTTAATTGAAGAAAGTTATGGCACATCAATTATTAATTTCATCAATATAATGACAGAAAGTGTCAATAGCCACGTTTCCACTATTGCGCCTAAAACGAGTGAGCCAGGGCGAGCCAAGGCCAGTCGCGTTTCCACTGTCACTTCCGGTCCTAATCGGGCCAAATAGGGGCTTTCTTGGAGCAAGCGGCTGGCCTTTTTCGGCCCATGCCCGCTGAATACCTTGGGCCAAAGAGGGCCAACTGTGGCTTCGGGGCGAAGTGAGAGGCGGAGAGAGGTGGACACAGTTTTCCAATCACACACGAGTTTGCACCAAACAAATAAATAGATAAGGAACGAAAACATCTAGCCTTATAGGCTGGGGTCTTTTTGCGTATGATCGCCGTTATGTTTCCCTTTTAAATGTAAGGCTGTTGCATAAAATAATAGTTTTAATTTATAAGTGACTTTTCTTTGCTGCGTCCTCTTTGATGTTTAAAAAACGCATAATAATATTTACACCATATTAAAGACACAGCAGACAGTAAAGGTTTGCGAGAGTTTTTGTCAAGTATAAAAGGTGTGTTTGTGTACGTTTAGACGCCTGTATGTGTGTGAGACCGAGGAAAAGTGCGCTCCCTTCACAGCTCTGTTGATGCCACGAGCGGCTTTTTACATTTTGAATTTATTTTGGATATAATACACAATATAAATACAACAGTAAGACATGAAACTTTAGACATTTCGTGTCCACTTTTGTAGGCTCAAAACAATAGTGTCATATCTTCATAAAATAGCCTAAGCTATATTGAAATAATTAAAATAATTACAAATATCAAATATAATAAAATCGCATTAAATAAATAAACCAATATAAGACTAACAAAAGCTAAACCAATTTAGGCATATACAATAGCCTACATCAGGGGTGTCCAAACTTTTTGGGCCGAGGGCCAGATGCAAAAAAAAAAAGTTGTCCCGGGCCATATATTGCATACATTACACAGACACGCGCATATATATATATATATATATATATATATATATATATATATATATATATATATATATATATATATATATATATGTGTGTGTGTGTGTGTGTGTGTGTGTGTGTGTGAATATGTATATGTGTATATATTTATGTATGTATGTAGCCTATGTGTGTGTGTTATGGCCTACATCAGGGGTGTCCAAGGAAAACATATTTCTGCAGACAGAATCTCCAGATGCACAGCCTCTGTCACCGGACACGTTCTCATTGTCACAATGTTCACCACTCTTGGGTTTTTAAAAAAAGATGGAGGAACTGGTGTATGCTGGAACTAAACTTTCACACTCCATTGCCGCAAGCCCCCAGTTACCAACCAAAAAGCGGCCTGCTCCACAACCACCTATGAGCCCACCTGGAAGAGCCCTCCGATCACACCGCCAGGGCCCAAACAACAACGCCCCATCTTCAGCTGGTGAACACAAGAGCTCTCTGTGATGTGTGTCGGGGACCTGCTTAGATAACAGTGTCTTTATCAAATGTTTTCAGAACAAGCAGGAACCCAGTGTGTCTGTAGCTTTCTCTACGCAGATATGTGTTGTGTTAAGTGACAGAAAACCAAAGACTTCATCAGGCCGTAAAGCAAATCATTCAAATCTGGTGTCTATTAAATGTAGATCTGAGACTACTATAGAAAAAACAGCTAAAACTGTTAAGTTAGCGCTTTTAAACATCAGATCGCTCAACAATAAGTCTCTTTTAGTCAATGATTTTATCAACACAAATTGCCTTGATTTTATGCTTTTAAATGAAACTTGGCTGGATGACAGTTGTAGTGCAGCAGTTCTGAATGAAGCAGCTCCTTTAAACTTTGACTTTTTGAGTGTTTGCAGAGCTAATAGGAGAGGTGGAGGCATCGCTGCCCTGTTTAAAGATGTGTATGAATGTAAACAAGTGTCATTTGGTGACTATTTGTCTTTTGAATATCTGAGTATAGTACTAAAAGGTGCTCCACGCATCTTACTGATCATTATCTACAGACCTCCAAAATATTCTCCAGCTTTTATTGAGGATTTTACAGAGCTGTTATCAATTGTAACCTCTGAATTTGATTATTTTAGTATTGCTGGGGATTTTAATATTCACATTGATAATCCAGAAATCAATGCTGTAAAAGAACTGATGACTGTTTTTAACACTTTTGATCTGACTCAGCATGTTCAAGGACCCACACACAATCGTGGACACACTCTTGATCTACTTATAACTAAGGGTTTACACATTTCATCGACTGTTGTTAAGGATGTGGCACTATCTGATCATTTCTGTATCTTTTTTGATATATTGATCACTCCAGCTATTAAAGACAGATCTGTCTCTGTCAGAAAGAGATGCATAAATGAGAACACCAGTGAGCAGTTTATGAAGGCCATATCGCTAGCACCAAGTATATCTGCAGATTCTGTTGATTCTCTCCTTGATTTGTTCAATTCTAAAATTGAGAATGTCATAAATGACGTCGCTCCTGTTAAAGTCAAGAAGATGACTGGCTGGCAAAAGGGATCTTGGACAAGGTCACCTAGAGTACAAATGATGAAAAGACAGTGCAGAAAAGCTGAGCGTATGTGGAGAAAGACGAAACTAGTAGTCCATTATAATATCTATAAAGACAGTCTTCATGCCTTTAATATGGAACTAAACACTGCTAGACAGACTTTCTTTTCAAGCCTTATAAACAGCAACTTAAATAATGCTCGTACACTCTTTGCAACGATAAAGAGACTCACAAACCCCCCCAGTCGGATTCCAAGTTAGCTCCTCTCTGAAAGCAAATGTAATGAGTTTGCTCATTTCTTCACTGATAAGATCAATAATATCAGAAAGGCAATCAGCTCATCCAATCAGCCAAGTTGTGTCAATATCAAACAAGCTCAACCACAACTTAAGAAATCAGAAATTATGTCTGATTTCATGGCAATTAACGGCAAAATCTTAGAAGAAATTGTGCAAGTTATGAAAACATCAACCTGCAGTCTTGACACGCTCCCCACATCATTCTTCAAAACGGTGTTTACCTGTTTAGAAATGGATCTTCTAAAAGTGGTAAATGCTTCACTTCTATCAGGGATTTTTCCAACCTCACTTAAAACTGCAGTTGTTAAACCCCTCTTGAAGAAGAGCAACCTGGATAACACCCTATTGAGCAATTACAGGCCAATCTCAAATCTCCCTTTCATTGGCAAAATCATTGAAAAAGTTGTTTTTAATCAGGTCAACAAGTTCTTAAACTTCAGGGGGTGTTTAGACAATTTTCAATCGGGGTTCAGAGCACATCACAGTACAGAGAGCGCTCTTATAAAGATAATCAATGATATACGCCTAAATACAGATTCAGGTAAAATAACAGTGCTGGTATTGTTGGATCTCAGTGCTGCATTTGACACTGTCGATCACAGCATACTTCTGGATAGGCTGGAAAACTGGGTTGGGCTGTCTGGCAGGGTCCTCAAATGGTTTAGATCTTACCTTGAAGGGAGAGGTTACCATGTCAGTATAGGTGACCATAGGTCAAGGTGGACACCCATGACATGTGGAGTCCCACAAGGCTCGATTCTGGCACCTCTACTGTTCAACCTTTACATGCTCCCTCTAAGCCAAATAATGAGAAAGAACCAAATCTCCTACCACAGCTATGCTGATGACACTCAGATCTACCTAGCCTTAGTGCCTAATGACTACAGCCCCATTGACACCCTCTGCCAATGCATTGATGAAATGAGCAATTGGATGTGCCAAAACTTTTTTCAGTTAAACAAAGAGAAAACTGAAGTCATTGCGTTTGGGAACAGAGATGAGGTTCTTAAGGTAAATGCGTACCTTGGCACTAAAGGTCAAACGACAAAAAATAAGGTCAAGAATCTTGGTGTGACTCTTGAGTCAGATCTGAGTTTTAACAGTCATGTCAAAGCAGTCAGTAAATCAGCATACTATCATCTCAAAAACATAGCAAGAATCAGATGCTTTGTTTCTAGTGAAGACTTAGAGAAACTTGTTCATGCTTTTATCAGCAGCAGGGTGGATTACTGTAATGGACTCCTCACTGGTCTTCCTAAAAAGACAGTCAGACAGTTGCAGCTCATCCAGAACGCTGCAGCCAGAATTCTGACCAGAACCAGAAAATCAGAGCACATCACACCTGTCCTCAGGTCTCTACACTGGCTGCCAGTTACTTTTAGAATAGATTTTAAAGTATTATTACTGGTCTATAAATCACTAAATGGCCTAGGACCTAAATACATGACAGATATGCTCACTGAATACAAACCTAACAGATCACTTAGATCATTAGGATCATATAAACTAGAAGTTCCAAGAGTTCAGTCAAAGCAGGGTAAATCAGCTTTTAGCCACTATGCCCCTCGCTGCTGGAATCAGCTTTCCAGAAATGATCAGATGTGCTCCAACATTAGGCACATTCAAATCAAGACTGAAAACACATCTGTTTAGCTGTGCCTTTACTGAATGAGCACTGTGCTGCGTCCGACAGATTGCACTATCATGTTTTTCTCTTCTTCATTCTTTTACCTGTTTTTATGTTTTGTTTTGTTTTTACGCATTTTTATTATTTGTTTTTATTTTTATTTTACTTGTTTCTTTTATTCTTGTTTATGTAAAGCACTTTGAATTGCCATTGTGTATGAAATGTGCTATATAAATAAACTTGCCTTGCCTTGCCTTGCCTATGGAATTATTTTAATTAGTTATTTTAATTCATCGTCCAACTGTATTTCTAGAAAGACTTTCGTTTTTAAAATCTTGAATCTTCTCTGGGCAAATTACACTTGCAACACATCCTTTATAAATTCTCCTTCAGTGAAAGGTTTCCTGTGATGTGCGATTAGCTGGGATACATCAGAACTAGCCAGCATAGAATTTTCTTGCACTTTATTAGCACGAAAAAAACTGCTGTTGTTGAGCTGATAAAGCCAGCTGCTATTTGTTTTACTTTTTGATCTCGTTCGGCACCAGTGTAAGAGCTGAAGGCCTGATGTTTTATTTTATAATTTCTTTTAATATTATATTCCTTCATTACTGCAACTGATTCCTGGCAAATTAAACAGACACATATTCCACTGACCTCTGTGAAGAAATATTCTTTGCCCCATCCTGACTGAAATTTCCTGCACTCACTGTTGATTTTCCTTTTTCTTGCTTGTGCCATGGCTCGCCTAAACCTGATTATGAATTATGTTTCTTTCGGTCCGTTTTACTTCATAACAGGAACTGCTGCCTAATTGAAGGCCATAGATATATACACTAGATATCGCATAGGGACCCTGAGCATGTGTCAATAGCGCCGCCACATTGGTACAGTGCTCCCAGGACAAATGTCATTCAACCGCACTAGTCAAGACAGTGTTATTACGTGAAGATGCGGGACTTTAGCGATGTCTACGGTGTAGTAACGCGCAAACAAAGAAAACAAAGCACAAAGGCAGAACATTTCATAGGTAACATTATGTTTTTTTCTGTTTTTGTATGTTCTGTACTTTTGTGCTAATCAGGTAACGTTATTGATGATAACAGTCACTTCACCATTCGGCAAAGCAGCTCCAACTCGCACTAAACACTCGGCTTATGCTAGTTTTGTTGAATAAAATCAGCAAACAATGCAAAAGAAATATGACAACGAGATGCTGCGGGAGAGGAGCTGTGTTTCTGGACACGGATTAGATTAAATTTAACAGGGAGGGTGAATGGTACATTTCTGTACACACAACCACAAGCTTTTTGTCAGGAATGCACGTGCGGTCACTGATCCATCAATGTACAAAAGTTATGTAAAATTATAATTTTCGTAATTAGAAAAAAAAATTACATACTAACATCCAGGAAAATTCCCGATCACAGATATATGTGTTTATGTGTATATCTCTGGCTTTGCATGGCCATAGTCCTCCACTGTACCTTGGTCCCGCATTCATTTCAAAGGAGCGCTACCCTGTAGCAAGATGCAGCGCTATTGACGCATTCCGTCCAATAGACAACAATAGGCCAGGCGACATCTAGTGTATATATCTATGATTGAAGGCATGTAATTGCGACACCTGGTGGTTATTCGTTGAATTACGTTCATTTTTGTATAGCGGGCCAGATTCTATTAATATTCATAAAAAGCCTTGCGGGCCGCCACAAAACTGATCTCGGGCCACAGATGGCCTGCGGGCCGTAGTTTGGACACCCCTGGCCAACATAAATCAAAGTTTTAAAGCCATATTCACCTTTCATTTTACAAAGGCCAATCTTAAAAAAAATATATATTTTAGATATTTTCTAAAAACAATAAACGCCGAAGAAGGTTTGAAATATTATTTATTAAGTATTTGAATATGATGATATTAATTAAATCATGCAGAGGATTTTTTTGGGTAAGTGAAAGCAGAAACTAGGAGACCTTTTTTTCTGTCGGCTAGGCTATCTTTTTTTTTTTTAAATACATGAAGAGCTTTATTAGTGGATAGCTGCTGAGCGCAACAAAATATGGGCTATATTTTATTACTTGCTCTTATGTGCTGAAATACTGAACACTTTCTTTAACTTAAGATATAATAAGCAACATCTTTGAATAAAGGGGAATCACATATTAAATGTCATATAGCCTATAGGGAAAAAATAATGTTTCAGTTCTTTCCGGAGCATTTGGACTGAATGTTTGACGGCGTTTATCTAAACGAGGATGTTATAAAATACATTTTCTTTTTTCTTTTCATTTTTATGTCCTTATTAACAAAGAATTTCTGAGGTTTTATATTATGTATTGGTGTGCTCACTGCGCTCGGTCCCTCCGTTAGTGGCGAGACCACTCCATCCACAATGCCAACAGTGGGTCGGCGAGTAAATGAATATGATGAATGAGAACACACAGGCCTGTGTGTATAGACATATCATGTACTGCTGTACAGTAACGTGTCATCTGTTTGTTTCGGTTGTCTTTATTTGAATGGTTTCGCGATGGTGCGCTTTGTCTGCCTGATTCCCGCTGAATTGGGCGGGTTGTGTGACGTTTTGATTCGGGGGACATTCTGGGGTGGGGTTAAGCTAATAGCCCTACAGTGGAATCGCGACATGATTTCAGCCTCACTGCTCAACCTCCCGGGCGATTGGCCCGACCCAGCCCGATTAAAGCCCTGGCTCACACTGGCCCGATAGTGGAAATGCAGCTAATGGGGCTGTAGTCATTAGGCAATTAGGCTAAGCAGAGTGTCCCCAGCATAGCAGTGGTATTGTTTGGTTTGTTTGTTTTTTTCTCATTATTTTGCACAGTGGGAGCATATAAAGGTTGAACAGGATAGGTGGCAAATTGAAACTTTTATGACTCCACAACTCATGGGTTTCCACCTGGACCTATGGTCACCTATACTAACATAGTAACTTCTTCAGGGTAAGATCTGAACCATTTGAGGAAGTCACAGACAGCCCAAACCAGTTTTCCAGCTCATCTAGGAGTATGCTGTGATCAACAGTGTCAAATGCAGCACTGAGATCAAGCAATACCATCACTGTTAGTTTGCCTGAATCCGTATTTAGGCAGATGTTATTAGGCTCTCTGTACTATGATGTGCTGAAATAAGATTGAAAATTGTCTAAACATCCCTTGGAGTTTAAGAGTGTGTTAAAAAAATAAACCTGGTTAAAAAAATAAAATAAAATAAAAAACACTTTTCAATGACATTGTCAATGAAAGGAAGATTTGAAATTGGCCTGTAGTTGCTCAATAGGGAGTTATCCAGGTTGCTTTTTTCAAGAGGGGTTTAACAATTGCAGTTTTAAGTGAATTTTGTCCCTGAGTGAAGTGAAGCATTTACCACTTTTATGAGATCCATTTCGAGACTGTTAAACACAGTTTTGAAGAATGATTTGGGAAGTGTCAAGACTGCAGGTTGATGCTTACATGATTTGCACAATCTCTTCAAAGATTTTTCGATCAATTGCCTTGATTTCAGACATAATGTCTGATTTCTTAAGGTGTTGAGCCTGTCTGACGTCGACAAAACTGATTGGATGAGTGGATTGCCTGTCTAATCCAGAGGGACCTGATTAAACAAGATTAAGCTGTACTTTTTCTGTTATCCTGGCTTTCTTGATTCCACTTTTGTAGAATGACTTAATGAATTTCTTTACATGCAATATTGATATCAGATAAAATAAGCACCATCAATTTGTCACCTATGACTACGTTTGATCCTGTACTAACTAATTTATAAAAAAAAACAATTGTTCTCAGAAGTTACAGAACCTGTTCTTACCATTTTAAATTCATCCCTACTTTTAGCATATGTGCCTAAAACATTTTAAACTAGTGTTACGGCTGTTGCCTGTCTGTGCTTTTGTGTGTGTGTGTCATGACATCACTCAATGTTTGTTTCCTAGAGTCCGCTATGCGCACCTGCGGCGAGTTGCGCTAGTTGCAAATTGGCTATCAGTGTAGACCAACATTGACCGCAGAGAAGACTTCACTGTCAGCCATCAAGCTTCTTGGATTTTCTTTATTTTCCGTTTTTTCCCTCTTAAGTTTTAATTTGATCTGCTTTGTTAATTGTTGGGTTGTTAGGTTAGTGTTGAATATTTGTTGGAGAACATGAGTTTTTGATTCTTTATTCATTCTTACTTAGTTGTGACACATGATTTGTTTGATTGTTTTGAATCTAATAAATTTATTAATTTGGACAACCTAATTCATGTGCACTCTTTATGTTGTGTTCCCTCGATGGTTTAATTCTTTTGTCTTGATTAAAAGAAAAGGGGTCGTAACATAAATTGGGGGCTCGACCAAGATTTTTTATTTTGAACAGACATTGCGAGTAAATCTGGATAGAGTAAATCCCTGGGGGGGATTTCTCTTTATTATTTTAGTTTGTTATTTTTAGAGGAAATCCAGGGTAGAGAGATATGGCTTCTCAATGGTAACCTCTGAAGACTAAAAAGGTCTTATTTAGTTTTGAGTAGATAGGTTTAAAGCCGGAGTAGTTTGTTTTGTTTGTTTAAGGTTTAGTAATAGCAACTTTTGATTTAGGTGACTTTTAAAAGAGAGACCTGTATAAAAGATGATTTGTTTATTATTGCACAACATTTTTAATTATTTGTTTTTAAAAAAGACTTAAAAGCTTGTTTGGAGGCTGGTTTAATTGAAAAGGGCTTATTACCTTCAGATGGTGTTGAGGAATCTGCAGAATCACTTTCAGCTGGTCAAGATGAATCATGTTTGTCACATGATGCTGTTGTTGAGGCATTAATGCCACTTGGTGATTTGCCAACTTTGATCCTTTGTCCCTTTCAACAGATAAATTAACGTTGCGTGTAGATGTGCAAGTGAAATTGCGAATAGCTCGTTTGCAATTAGAATTGCAAGATTAGGCTCAAGCAAGTAAAGATGAACTTCAACATCGCCTCAAGATATATCGTATTGATGCAGAAACAAAAATAAAAATGTGGCAATTAGAGTTACAAGGTGATGAGATTGCAAAAGAAAAATCATCTCCAATTAAAGTTGATTCTAATTCTGAGATGGCTGTGGAGTCTGGTCCAACGGCAGTTCATAATGTGAATGATCCTGGGGTAAGTAATTCCACATCAGTTTTAGTGGAGTCCTTAAATGCTTGTGTAACTTCTTCATTTAAAGTAACCTTCATTTAAAATATTGTTATAGTTCCGTCATTTCGTGAGAGAGAAGTGGATGCTTATTTTCAGGCATTTGATAGAATAGATACTGCCTTAAGGTGGCCGCTTGATGTTTGGGCTTTAATGTTGCAATGTAAATTGACTGGGAAAGCCCAGGAGGTGTGCACAGCCCTTCCTTTGGAAGCGAGTTCGAATTATGAGAAAAATTTAATTCTTCGTGCATATGAACTGGTGCCTAAACATTGTAGACGATTTCGTAAAAAAAAAAAAAAAAGCTGCATCTTAGACGCATGTACAATTTGTTTGTGAAAAAGCTTTACTTTTTGACAGATGGGTGAAGGCTTGTAAAGTGCAGGATTATGTTTCTTTGCGTGAATTAGTGCTCGTTGAAGAGTTTAAGAATTGTATTCCAGAGCAAACTGCAATTTATTTAAAAAAAACAAGAGGTTACATCTGTTCAACAAGAAGCAGTTTTAGCGGACAAGTATGTTCTATTGTTAAATCTGCCTTTGATTCCATTTCATTAAAAGAAAACTCTGTTTGTACATGTGATACAAATGACCAAAATCCATCTGGTTTTAAGTTTTGTAAAGAGTGCAGTTATTGCCACAAAACTGGTCATATCATTACAGTGTCGGGTTTTAAAGCAAAAGCATTTGGATTCGTCACAGACTCCAGTCCAAGGCTCTTTATTAGTCACATCTCCACCCACCAATACTGAAGTTATGGATGCGTGCTTCAAACCAATTGTGTTTGATGGCTATATTTTACTGTCGGGTCGTGATGAAGATCCAACATGCTGTAAACATTTTACGTGATACTGGGGGATAATTTATATTGGTGGATGCTCTGCCTTTTGATGCTAATTCTGCATGTGACACTAGTATGATTGTACAGGGAATATAAATGGGTTTTTTACCTAATCCCCTCATCGTGTGTGGGTATCTTCTGATTAAGTTTCTGGCTATTTTAATGTAGCTATTCGTGCATCTATTCCTGTACAAAGAACTCATTTGATTATGGGTAATGACATTGCTGGAGGTAAAGTCATGCAAAGTAATGCATGTTACAAATACACTAGTTTCTGAGCAGCAGCCTGATGAGTTAGCAGAAAGTTTACCATGTGTGTTTGCTGTTAGTGCCGTTACAAGTCAGGCTCAAGCGAAACGTTTGAATTGAAACTATGTTAACTTAGATGAGTCTGGTTTTGCAGAGATTTTTAAGAAGGATGCATTTCCTCAGTCTCTAGAGGCCCCTAACCTTTTAAAAGCTGGACAGCCAAATCCTATTGTTTTTTTACCTATTTCTTGTGAGGTCCTCACTGAAGCTCAGAAAAATAATTCCACACTGGCGAAGTGTCGTTTGAGTGCTGATGCTAATTTGTCACCATGTAATCAGTTTTACTGGAATAACACTGTTTTAATGCGTTGCTGGAGTCCTCGTCCGTAGAGTGATGATGTGCAGATTGGACTGGAATGATTGGAATGTAGTCCATCAGATTGTGGTGCCCTCTCAATTTAGACCGCAGATTTTGAATTTAGCTCAAGACCATCTGTGGTCTGGAGATCTGGGCGTAAATAAAACCTATAATAGGGTGCTGAAACATTTTTTTTTGGCCGTGTTTAAATGCTGATGTTTCTCGGCATTGTAAAGTCTTATCTGTCATACCTGTCAGGTTATAGGGAAACCAAATCAAATAGTCCCACCAGCTCCACTCTATCCCATACCGACTTTGCTAAAAAGAGCACCAGGCCTTGGAGTTCACCGTTAGTATTAGTTCCAAAACCGGCTGGATCGTTTTGATTTTGAACGGATGATTTTCCATTACCGCAGATAGATGATTGTGTCCATAATTGTGATAGTGCTCAACACATCACAAAATTAGATCTTTTGAAGGGTTATTGGCAAGTTGACTGAACGTGCTTCAATATATCTGCATTCATGACCCTCCAATACCTTTCTTCAATATACGCGGATGGTGTTTGATCTCCGAAATGCACCAGTTACATTTCAAAGACTAATGTCTATCAATCTCGACGACATTCCAAATTGTAACTTCTATCTGGATGATGTTGATATTTACTCTTCTAGTTGGACTGACCACGTTTCAACCCTGCGTGAGATGTTTCATTGCTTATCTTTTGCCTCTCTTACTTTAAATCCTGCAAAGTGCGACTTCGCAAAAGCTTCAGTTATATACCTGGGCAAGCAGGATGGGAGTGGTAAAGTATGTCCGGTGAATGCTAAAGTGAATGCAATCCTTTTGTATCCTGCTCCTATTATGCGGAAAGAATTGAGACGCTTTCTTGGAATGACCAGGTACTATAGGTGTTTTTGTAAGAAATTCTTGACCGTGGTAGCTCCGCTTACAAAATTGTGTAGCTCTAAAATTGAGTTTATTTAAACTAATAAATGTCAGAATGCGTTTTTGTGTGCTAACTCTCTACTTTGCAGTGCACTTGTCTTGTCTGCCCCAGCTGTGGATCGACCATTTAAGTGAGAGGTGGATGCCAGCGAGACTGGAGTCAGAGCTGTCCTGCTTTCGGATGGTGCTGATAATATAACTCACCCAGTGTCTTATTTTTCTGCTAAATTAAATCGCAATCAAATTAATTATTCTGTCATATAAACAGAGACCCTGGCGATGTTGCTTGCCTTGCAACATTTTGATGTGTATGTTGGCTGCAGTTTTACTCCCGTCATGGTCTATACAGACCACAATTCATTGCTTTTCTAAAATAAGATGTACAATCATAATCAGAGATTAATGTGCTGGGCATTGATGGCCCAACGTTAAAATTTTAGGATCCAGCACAAAAAGGGGAGTGACAAAGTTGTAGCTGATTCCCTCTCATGGGGGTATTTTTCATGTTGGCTTTTGGATGCTTCCCCCCAGAATCCTCTCCCTTTAACAGAAGATAGGATTCTTCTTTTAGGTGTAGGGGTGTTATGGTTGTGCTTGTGTGTGTGTGTGTGTGTGTGTGTGTGTCATGACGTCACTTACTGTTTGTTGAGTCCACCTTTGCTCACCTGTGGCGAGTTGCAAATTGGCTATAAGTGTGGACCAACATTGAACAGAGAGAGAGGAGACTTCAATGCTAGCCATCAATCTTCTTTTATTTTCTTTATTTTCCTGTATTTTCCCCTTAAGTCTTACTTTGATCTGCTTCGTTAATTGTTGGGTTGTTAGCCTTAGGTTAAAGTTGTATATTTGTTGAAGAATGTAAGTTTTTGATTCTTTATTCATTCTTACTTGTGACTCATCATTTGTTTGATTGTTTTGGTTGTAATAAATTATTAAATTGGACAACTTAATTCGTGTGCACTCTTTATGTTGCGATCCCTTGATGGATTAATTCCTGATCCTAAAGAATTAGTATATTATAGACCCATTTCGAACTTGCCTTTCAAATAAAGATACTAGGAAAAAGTCATATCTACTTATTTGTGAGAAATTCCAATCTGGATTTAGAGCATTCCATAGCACAGAAACAGCCCTCCTGAGTTATGAATGACCTGCTCTTCTTGTCAGATTGTGGTTGCATTTTTCTAGTGCTGGACCTCAATGCTGCATTTGATATTATTGATCATAACATTCTTTTTGATAGACTCAAAAAAATAAGTTGGTAATAATGGAACTGCATATGTCTTACCCATCTCAACATAATCAATTTGAGTCAGTTAATGAAGATTCGTCATACCAATATATCAAAAGTACACTGTGAAGTACCACAAGACTTAGTTCTTGGTCCCTTATATTTTACATTGCTACCAAAAGGCGATATTAGAAAAAAAAAAAAAAACATGCAGTGCGACATGCAGTTATGCCGATGATACACAAATATATATCTCCTCTCAACCTGATCATTTGTTCAAATTCACTAAAACTAACAGATTTTATAGCTGATATTAAAAAATAAAAGTTTTTACATTTTTCTTATAACTAAATTCAGATAAAACCGAGATCTTGTATTTCAGAACTAAAAACCTTTCGGGCAAACATCTAGAATACTGTCTAACCCTTCATGGATTTTCAGTTCAGTTGTCAACTTTTAGTCAACTTGGGGGTTATTGTTTACAGAAAGCTGTCCCTTCAAGCAGTGGTTACATTACACAGAAACTGAACTTCAACTGTATCAACTGTACAGAATCATGTATATTTACAAGAACTTAACCTATGTTAAGTTGCTTTGACACAATCTACGTTGTAAAAAGTGCTATAAAAATATTGAAAAATGTAATTATTATTTTTGCTCAGCATTGGTTTTCACCCAGGCTATTTATTAAGAAGGGTATAAATAATTTTAGACATGCCATTTCTTGTTCAAATGAAAATAAAAGCAAATAATAGAAATATATTTTTCTCCACAATGATTATTTATTTGACTACCCTCTGATAAAACAAAACAGATAGATTGAAGTGAGCAGAATATATGATAATCTTACAATCCAAAATCCTTTATACAACATAAATACAACAACAGTATTGTGAAACTGTCTGTCAGTAAACCTGATAATCTTTACGTTTAGGTGACACTGAATCTCAAACATTGCAATTCATTTACAATACATGTAATAAAGCAGATGAATAACATTAAAAAATGTTTCTGTAAGTATATGAATTATTGCGTTATTAAAGAAAAAGTAACTATTAAATATTAATTATTGCAGGGTTTGGTTGATTGTGTTCTTTATGCATTTAAAAATTTCATCCCTTGTGTAGACTAAAGCCATAAAGTATGAGAAATGAAAGTGCTGAACAGCATAAAAATGTCCACTTTGTTGGCCTGACTTAAATATAGTTTAAAGCTTAATTTTGTTCCATAATAAACATTAGTGACTTTGCAAAAAAAAAAAAAAAAACTAAACAAAAAAAATATTTCACAGACTGCCATGGTTACAGCACTTCTGTTTTGAAATATCTTTACATTTAAGGACATCTAAATCTTTATCTAAACTAGTTAGCAACAACTACAGAAACCAAATAATTGTAATATATAAAGATTTTTCAACAAAAATTTTAACTTGAATGAATTCATTTTAAATTTGTATTATTTTAAAAAGATCATGTATGTTAGTAAAGGTATGTGAAACAAATATCTTAGTTTTAAAAAAGCATATTTTAGGTTAAAAACTATATAAAAAAATGTAGAATCATTTGTGAAAATACTACATAATACCATAAAGTACCATATTAAAATATTTTGCAAAGCGCAAGGGCACATATTTGAAAGAAAATGTGTCTGTTTTTCCCCACTTCTGGAAAACCAGCTTTTTTTTCTAACCACTCCGGTGACGTCGGACTGGGGATTTATTTGACAGGTGCGCACTGTTTACAGTGAAGCAGAGTATATAGCAGAATCGTTAAAAAAAAAAATATATATATATATATATAAATATATATATATATATATATATATATACATATATATATATATATATATATATATATATATATATATATATATATATATATATACATACATATAGCTAGTTTTGGTGTAATTTATCATCATCCTGGTATATTATTGTTTATGGGAACTGCACTTTTTATTCACATGAGGAATATTCATCTTGGAGAACGAAAATCAATAATATTTGAAAAATTGAAGTTTGTTCACACATGCTCAACTTGTAATGGGTACAATCTATATTTGTGAGATGGTTTGCTGTTTACTATCCAGGGGTCTGCAAATGTGGCTGGGTATTCTGTATTGTGTTATATTAAAAATCATATAGTACATTTTGAAATATACATGTCTAATAAACATGATTTAAACTTTTGCATTATTTCCCCAGTATATATGCATCAGCCCTTACAGCATCTCTGACGGTGAAATTTGTTTGTTTGTTTGTTACCTACTTATACACGCTCACACAGATACTTATACATGCATAAAAAGTAGAAATGCTGCGTAATAACATTGCTTATGATTTTGTGCTATATAGATAAAACTTGAATTTGAGTTCAATTAGAAGTTGAACTTGAATTAGTGTTAAAATAAGCATTTATTTAGTTATGAATGCATATCAAATCTTTGTAAATACTCTATACAGTAACACAACTTGTGATTGTGTTTTTTCATGGATTATGGCCAAAATGGGACCCAACACGGATCATCTTAAACCCATGGTAAAAAAGAAACATTATTTTAAAACTTATTTTAATTGTTTTAATATTTGATGTTGCTTTTATTTCAATACAAAAGCTATAAAAACCTTTTGTCTAAACATTTTTTTCAAGTTCCTTGTTCTCATGTTTCTGCATTATTCCAGACATTCTGTGTTATTTGTGTTTTGTATTCACTTATCTACATTAAAATGTCAATGTGGCATAAATCTGTTAAATGCTCAGTTTATGTTACTGGTAAGTATTAATACTTATAGATGATCAATACTAGCTTTGCTATTGCCGGACAAGATTTTGTTATCTAACATATCTGTCTGTAAGCTAACACTACCCTCTCACCAAGAACCTGCTCTGTTCTCCTCACATTACAGCTCAATTACTCTTTTCTGACAGCGGTTCTGTCTGCTGGTCTATCCACAGGCTCATAACTGCATGGCTGTGGTTTGCATTTGTGTGAAAACCTCAGAATATCTTATCTCGGCATCCAAATGCAAACCGCGATCAGTTGTCATCAAACTGTTTATATACGTGACTTCACTTCCGCTCTGGCTATTTTTCAAATGTGGAAGAACATTTCTGTGTCTAAAAATGACTCCAGAGGGCTTAAAAATAAACTTTAACGTCTATTTTAAAGAAAATCTAGTTCCTACTTTTACGCACATTGACTCACTGGGGTGTCTAACCTACAATATGCTCTTTAACCTAATTAAAACAATTGTAGTTATGGCTTTACTGTCTTGCATAAATAATATCATACAACAATTGGTCCCATAATTATGAATCGGGTGAACATATTTCAAATGAAGAAAATGTACTATTTTTATGACTTTGTTAATGATGATGATAATAATGATAATAATACAAATCTAACAAAAATAATAAAAATATGTCAGCTATTCTATATAATGTATATTTTAGTAACAATATGAAAATCTTATGAAACAATCTTAAATTAAAATGAATGCTAAAAAATAGGCTTAATTTTATTTACAGAAAACATTGTGATTAGATGTTTTTCCTTTGATTTGACTGCAAAGCAACAAAAATACTGTACACTACAAATTCCCCTTTTTATTAAAACAAGTTCATATAAATGGAATTGTTACCTATTTCATTAATTTAGTTTTTATAAGCAAATCACCAGAAAGATGCAGCCATGAACATACCAAGCGAGACAAATAAAAAACTTAATTAGAGTAACAAATCAACCTATGCCAAGGCCTGTGCCAATAAACTATATTTCATAGATTGAATCTTAGTGATGTTCTTCATCTTGATGGGTTACCACTGTTCCCAACTGAAGTCATCTCCACCTCCAAATATCAGGAAGAAACCCAGAATAGTCAGAAAAATTACACAATTTCCAGCCATTACCAGACCAGCGGCACCCCATTGAATCTGTGGAGGGAGAGAGCCTTT